>NC_141098.1:23695285-24295285 GCF_041138505.1 Cibotium barometz
AGAGATTAAGCATGTCATGGGTAGATAACCTTGATTGAGCTTATGTGCAGAAGCTTCTCCAGGTCCCCAGCAAGGCCTTGTTGGGCCTCCAGAAGTGCTCAAGAGAAACCCTAAAATCGTTGCTCAAGTCTAGGCCCGGAATAGGGATATGGGCTTTCCTAATGTCTACCGTACGTGTGTGTGTCAATATATTTATATATACTATGCGTTTATGGATGATGATAATAATAATAATTATTATATCTACCCTACATGTCTATGGAACTCACACAAAACAAAAAAGATAATCACTACTTATAGCCTGATGTGTGCACACATAAGACACATAGGGTAGTTTGATATCCAATTAAAGGCGCATGCACCCAACACCCCCATAGACACACATGCATTTACACATGTATGTATGTATACTATGCGTTGTACGAATTAAAGGCACTTGCATGTGCCCATACACACACTTATATCGCATGTGCACGTATATGTATACATACTATGCAATTGTGAATTATTTACACAATATGCATGTGCACATATATGTATATATATATATAATGCGTTTATGAGTTGTTTACCCATAGCACCCTTAAAAGGGTGTTTATTTTTAAAAACAAAAGTGTTCACATATTGTGACGTGCACAAGTGTGGATCAAACCCAACCCGCTGAGGACACCTTCTATAGAGATGGTTTTACATTGGGACCATTCACACATGACCTTCCATAACGGTCGACCCTCTCGGTAGTTACACGCCACAATGCAAAGAGTGTTTATTTTATTTTTTGAAGGCGGCAATCTATCTATCCTAAGGATTGGACGAGTGCTTGGATGTTGTTATATGAAGTGCCTCCTGGTAAGAGGCTTTGACAACCGGCGTCTCTGAGCTGCATCGCATTCTTTCTAAGAACCTTGCCTTGCTCGTCTTCCATGAGAGACCTGATAACTCTTTCTACCTCCCCTTTCTCAACCAAGGCGCCACCACCCTCGCCACTGGCTTCAAACCGGAGCCCAACTTTCCACTCCTCCACAATATACTTAGCATCCAAGAACTGGTCAGCAAAGTAGGGCCAACAGAGCATGGGCACTCCATGGCTGATGGCTTCGATGGTGGAGTTCCAGCCTGCGTGAGTGAGGAAGCCGCCAACGGAAGGGTGTGAAAGGGCACGGAGCTGGGGGGCCCAGCTCACGACATATCCTCTGCCGTTGGTTTTAGCGATGAAGTCCGGCGGGAAGGCGGCGTAAGGGGCAGCTTCGACGAGGTCGGGGCGGAAGACCCAGAGGAAACGCTGCTGGCTGGAGAGGAGGCCGGACAGAATCTCTTCAAACTGGCGTTTGGAGAGGAGGGTGACACTGCCGAAGGAGACGTAGAGGACGGAGAGGGGCGGCTGGCGGTCAAGCCAATGCAGGCAAGCTCTGTCTTCTTTCCACAAGCTTGTGCTGCTCTCGTTTTCCAAGGTTTCCACAAGGGGGCCAACGGAATAGACGGGTATGTCCAGGTGGTCTGACAGTGACTCGAATGCGGGGCCCTCCAGCGCCTCGTAGCTGTTCACCACGATTGCATGGGCCCGCTCATTAGAGTCCTTGCACGCACGCGCCATGTAGCCGTACACATATTCATTATCGTTATCTACGTGCTTAAAGTCCAGCAAGTCCCCATTCAACAGCGTGGGCAATCCACGTAGCCCCTCTTGGAACACGTCTTTCTTGGACCGCTCCCTCTTCATCACCACCTCCAAAACTACACATTATTGTGAAACATATCAACCTCTGTGTAAATTCACCAAGCTTGTAGCATAATGAAGGTGCTCAAACGTAACCAGGATCTAATCAATAAAATTAAAAATAATAGTAATAATGTTCAAAACATAGACCAATGCGAGAGAGAGAGAGAGAGAGCGAGGGTGTGTGTGTTTTACCATCTTTGGTGGATATCTGGCCTGTTACCAGGTAGTTGACTAGCAGCTGCATACTTTGGCTAGAAGCAAAGAGTGCTATCCTCGGTATGTTGAACTTATCAGCTACTCTCTGAGTGGGGCCAGTCATCATCATATCAGAGATTAAGCATGTCACGGGTAGATCACCTTGATTGAGCTTATGCAGCAGCTTCTCCAGGTCCCCAGCAAGGCCTTGTTGGGCCTCCAAGAAGTGCTCAAGAGAAAACCTAAAATCGTTGCTCAAGTCTAGGCCCGGAATAGGGATATGGGCTTTCCTAATGTCTAGTTGTTGAGTAGTGTTGTTCTCATGCTTGATTTCCTCTTGCTCTTGCTGCTCATTAAGCTCAACAATTCTATGGTGGATGGGGTCGATATTAACAAATGTAATGGTGACGCCGTGAGAGGCCAGAGTCTTGCAGAAACGCATAAGCGGATTAAGGTGGCCTTGGGCAGGTAAAGGGATGGCTAAAGCGTGGTGCTTCCGAGTTGACGAGGAAGAGAAAGCCATTGAAATGATAGTTGGTTGCGCACTAAGCTCTGCCACACAAGGGATAGGGTTGGGTCTGTGGCAGCAGGTAGGCTCTACGGGCTTAAATAGCAAGGCTCAAGCATGAACCCAAAAATATCAAACCAAAAATATCAAGGGTTTATTCCGAATGCCCAAACCATGGGCATTTGCCGCCCGCAAGATCCTTCACTGTCCTTTTTTATGGATTCTCACTTCTATTATGGGCTCTCACCGGATTCACACCAACACCAACACCAACACCAACACCACACCCTGCGCCCCCCCCCCCTTCTCTCTCTCTCTCTCTCTCTCAATGGGCAACCTTTGGTCAGTTGTAGCATGCCCTACCATGCAAACTAGCAAACCCACATATATTAAGAATACCCCCATGTTTAATACTACCACACGTCTTATTCATCCATATGTCTTCAACCATTTATCCATTCTGATTGTCCTTCAAAGTGTAGATATTATTCATGCTTGCATCATAACCCAAATAGATTGCTACTTTTACAAGACATCATAAATTCACTACCATTTTTGTGTTCCCACATCATCTGAGTTGATGATCGTGACCTGCAACGTCATACCGTGCATGTCCCTCATGTGTCCACGTCTATTGCCACCATGCATAATGTCTTAGTTGTTGTGTGAAGAGAGGTGGAGAGAATCATGAGAGATAGGTGTGCTCCTTTGAAGACCTATTTATGAGCACACTCTCCTATCTATTTGTGTAATGTCTTAGTTGTTGTGTGCAAAGGGGTGGAGAGAATCATTACAAATAGGCGTGCTCCTCTGAAGACCTATTTATGAGCACACTCTCCTACCTTTGTACTATGCATCTTGGTGATCATAGAGCTTTGTGATTGCTTTGTGGATACCTTGTGTCAAGATCCATTATGCTTGTTCTCAAGTGTTTAATATTTCTTTAGTCTTGCTTGTTCTCAAGTGTGTTTAATTGTTTAATGGCCAAGGATTCCAAGCCCAAAGGTATAGCCCAAGCAAAGGCCAAGTTTTCAAAGAAGGACAATGATCATATATAAAATGACGACTTTGATACTTCTAGTTTCCCCAACGCTGCAAAAGCTAAGGAGGACTTGGATGGTCACTTTCTATAGTCATATAGATAGTTTTCTCCCATGTGCTTCGAGTTACTAAAGGAGGTTTTGGGTGGGAGAGAGGGCTATCAGCAATTCCTAATTTCTGGTGTACGAGAACGATAAGTCGGAGTTCCAATCATGAAAATAATTTGTGGCGAGACAAGTTCATTTTTGGAACTATGGACTAGATGTGTTCCATGTCTATTGCTTGGTGTATCACAGATTATGGACTAGATGAGTTTCAAGTTCATTGTTTGAGGTCTTTTAAGACGTGATGTGTGCACCACCTACTATTGGGGGATGATGGGCATGGTGTTTTACACAAACTCATAATTCTATTCCAAGAGCCAAGCGGATTTCTTTGCTATTCAAGGTGGCATTTTGTTTTGAGGAGTCAGGTTGGAAAATGCCCTTTTTGAGGTGTATCTGGTATCTGTAGTACTAGAGTGTCCATGGTTGCATCTTCATCAACTTATCTTCTTCAAACTTTTTTTGCACACTATGAGCTGCAAAGGGGGTGTTAGAATTTGTGCATCATCTCACTATTGTGTGGGATCGGACCTTTTATTGGCGTATATGTATTTTATACAATTACGGAGGTCGTGAGGTTATTTGTAGCTACCTGCCAGCTCCATAAGGATAGTTAGTTAGCTATACATGCCTCCCTATATAAAGGTCACTATCACTTGTAATCCAACATTCCTATTTCACAAGCACATACGCTCTACACCATCTAGCTAGTATTGCCATTGCAAAGCCTATTGCTACACAATAAAGATATTCATTGTCTAATGTCTCTCTCTCTCTCTCTCTCTCTCTCTCTCTCTCTGTGTGTGTGTGTGTGTGTGTGCCTCTCTCCTATGTTTTTCTTCCACATTGTGCGACTTTATTGATTAAATATTCAATTAAAGGTACATGCACATGCCCACACACACACACACACACACACACACACACACACACACACACGTGTGTGTACATATAGTTATATATACTATGCGTTTATGGATAATGATAATAGTAATAATTATTATATCTACCCTTCATGTCTATGTACACGTGTCGAACTCACACAAAACCAAAAAGATAATCACTACTTATAGCCTGATGTGTGCACACATAAGACACATAGGGTAGTTTGATATCCAATTAAAGGCGCATGCCATAGACACACATGCATTTGCACATGTATGTATGTATACTATGCGTTGTACGAATTAAAGGCACTTACATGTGCCCATACATACACACACACACACACGTATATCGCATGTGAACGTATATGTATACATACTATGCAATTGTGAATTATTTACACAGACATGCATGTGCACATATATGTATATATATAATGCGTTTATGAGTTGTTTACCCATAGCACCCTTAAAAGGGTGTTTATTTTAAAAAACATAAGTGTTCACATATTGTGACGTGCACAAGTGTGGACCAAACCCAACCCGCTGAGGACACCTTCTATAGAGATGGTTACATTGGGACCATTCACACATGACCTTCCATAACGGTCGACCCTCTCGGTAGTTACACGCCACTGTTTATTTTTTTTTTGAAGGCGGCAATCTATCTATCCTAAGGATTGGATGAGTGCTTGGATGTTGTTATATGAAGTGCCTCCTGGTAAGAGGCTTTGACAACCGGCGTCTCTGAGCTGCATCGCATTCTTTCTAAGAACCTTGCCTTGCTCGTCTTCCATGAGAGACCTGATAACTCTTTCTACCTCCCCTTTCTCAACCAAGGCGCCACCACCCTCGCCACTGGCTTCAAACCGGAGCCCAACTTTCGACTCCTCCACAATATACTTAGCATCCATGAACTGGTCAGCAAAGTAGGGCCAACAGAGCATGGGCACTCCATGGCTGATGGCTTCGATGGTGGAGTTCCAACCTGCGTGAGTGAGGAAGCCGCCAACGGAAGGGTGTGAAAGGGCACGGAGCTGGGGGGCCCAGCTCACGACATATCCTCTGCCGTTGGTTTTGGCGATGAAGTCCGGCGGGAAGGCGGCGTAAGGGGCAGCTTCAACGAGGTCGGGGCGGAAGACCCAGAGGAAACGCTGCTGGCTGGAGAGGAGGCCGGACAGAATCTCTTCAAACTGGCGTTTGGAGAGGAGGGTGACACTGCCGAAGGAGACGTAGAGGACGGAGAGGGGCGGCTGGCGGTCAAGCCAATGCAGGCATGCTCTGTCTTCTTTCCACAAGCTTGTGCTGCTCTCGTTTTCCAAGGTTTCCACAAGGGGGCCAACGGAATAGACGGGTATGTCCAGGTGGTCTGACAGTGACTCGAATGCGGGGCCCTCCAGCGCCTCGTAGCTGTTCACCACGATTGCACGGGCCCGCTCATTAGAGTCCTTGCACACACGCGCCATGTAGCTGTACAAATATTCATTATCGTTAACTACGTGCTTGAAGTCCGGCAAGTCCCCATTCAACAGCGTGGGCAATCCACGTAGCCCCTCTTGGAACACGTCTTTCTTGGACCGCTCCCTCTTCATCACCACCTCCAAAACTACACATTATTGTGAAACATATCAACCTCTGTGTAAATTCACCAAGCTTGTAGCACAATGAAGGTGCTCAAACGTAACCAGGATCTAATCAATAAAATTAAAAATAATAGTAATAATGTTCAAAACATAGACCAATGCGAGAGAGAGAGAGAGAGAGTGAGAGTGTGTGTGTTTTACCATCTTTGGTGGATATCTGGCCTGTTACCAGGTAGTTGACTAGCAGATGCATACTCTGGCTAGAAGCAGAGAGTGCTATCCTCGGTATGTTGAACTTATCAGCTACTCTCTGAGTGGGGCCAGTCATCATCATATCAGAGATTAAGCATGTCACGGGTAGATCACCTTGATTGAGCTTATGCAGCAGCTTCTCCAGGTCCCCAGCAAGGCCTTGTTGGGCCTCCAAGAAGTGCTCAAGAGAAACCCTAAAATCGTTGCTCAAGTCTAGGCCCGGAATAGGGATATGGGCTTTCCTAATGTCTAGTTGTTGAGTAGTGCTGTTCTCATGCTTGATTTCCTCTTGCTCTTGCTGCTCATTAAGCTCAACAATCCTATGGTGGATGGGGTCGATATTAACAAATGTAATGGTGACGCCGTGAGAGGCCAGAGTCTTGCAGAAACGCATAAGCGGATTAAGGTGGCCTTGGGCAGGTAAAGGGATGGCTAAAGCGTGGTGCTTCCGAGTTGACGAGGAAGAGAAAGCCATTGAAATGATAGTTGGTTGCGCACTAAGCTCTGCCACACAAGGGATAGGGTTGGGTCTGTGGCAGCAGGTAGGCTCTACGGGTGTATTAAATATCAATGCTACGCAAGGCCACGAGATCCTTGTTTATATATTAGATCTTTTCTATGATGGCCTCCACTACTAGAAAAAACCTTCCTTTAGTGTATTTCTTAAAAAGAAAAACCTATTTGACAGATTTTTAAAAAAGATTTAAGAACTAATAGGTTGATTGATTTTAAGGATTCAAAATTGAAATTTCCTTAAAATAAGCCTGGGTGTATAGGATAGCCTTTGCAAGTTTGGTTATTATATATATATATATGAAATTAAAATAATGTGATAATATAAATATGAAATTAAAATAAGTATTGCACAATGCAAAGTTCAAACTTGAAAGTTGGAACTTAAGATTGGGCACACTTTTTTATTTTATTTTATGAATATACATATTACATATTACAAACAACACGATGTCATGAAGGCGTGGTGAACGTGACCACCCTTGTGTGCTCTTCATTGGATTCCAAAGTCCACTCTAGCGTCCGCCACTCATTTTTGAAGATAAGGCTCTCTCTCTCTGTAAGATCCCCCTGTTCCCACCGAGCAATGGATTCGGGTACTAGCAGCGGAAGTAGCACTTCTCGCACGGGACAGGGGTCCCACATTCGGGGCCTCGTCCACGGATATCCGGACAAGAGACTAATCCGTCGGTTTTTCCAAAACCGAACCCGGAAAAAACTTCCCTTACCCGGAAAGCACGGGCGATTCCACCAGGATAATTTTTTACTCTAACGTAGTCAAGATCATTACTGATCACGCTGATCCAACTGCACCTATAAAGATACTCGGTCGGATCAAGGAAGAAACTTGCACTTGGATCATTGGGATCAACGCTTTTTTCCCCATCAAGAGGCACAGCCGTTGATTCCTATCCATAGAACAATTACTATCCGGGACTTACTTCATCTATCGTAATAACAGAAATTGAGTCTCGGTTTACGGATCCATCAGTCCAGCCTAACCCCATCCAATCCCATGGGTTAGCCAACCGCCCAACCACTGTAGTGATGGGATCCAATTTGGAATTTGGTTAGGTTTTGTCCCGGGTACCAAGGAAAAGAGTTCCAAGGCCCCCTAGCCGGAATTTCATGCAAACATAAAACTAGCCACACCACTTACACACCCAATATGAAAATTGCCTTTTTCTTAGCATCAGCTAACTTTAAAACAATCCTTTAATGAAACCATAGTACCATTGATCACAATCTCCCAATTTATCCAGTTGATTCATAATTTCCCATCATTCCTTCATCAGAGTATCTATGGCATCATTGGCAACTAGAACGCTCACCACTTGTCCACACAGAGGCCGTTTCCATAGTTCCTAGCCCATAATACTCGGCAATATAATCACTTATCAAGATGGACTCTCGTTGAAGATCAGCAAGATCAACCAACAGATCCATATAAAAGAGCCATGGACTCATCCGTTGAGGACCAGCAAGGTCAGTCAACCAGATCCATGCTCGGTTTCACAAAACAACTCTTACTCCTTGTTCCAATATCTTCCTCGACGCACGCGTGGGTATCCTAGGCGACCCAGAGCCCGAGCACCGTATGGTCAGCACCCTCTAGGATCCTTCGCAGGTGACCTAGCGCTTCACTCATAGGCCGCTTCCTTGGTCCCTCATCCACCGTACCGGAAGCTCACCATTTTAATCGAACCGAGGCTGGTCAAGACCTCGGTCGACCTTGCTACGCGAGACGTCCTCCATTGACTCTCCGTCAGCAGTTGTAACTTTATCAGTTAGGTCTCCACGACCTTAATCACAAGACGGTCAAAATGCTTCCCCAGCATTCTTGACATAAAACAGCCATTTACAAACAGCATTTACAAACAGTTTACAAATACAGTTTCTATATTAACTCTCATTTTTCACATTATCCCTCATTAATCCACATTACTTATTCCACATTCCATGTATATGTATACTCATCCAATCACCTCCTTTTCCATCTCTTCACTTCAGATTCCTTCACATCACATATCATATATTCACATCCATATCCACATCCATACATCCACATCCACATCCACATTCACATCCATACATCCACATCTACATGCTTATCTCCATTTTCACATCCTCATTTATACATCCACATCCCATATCCACATTCATACATACACATCCATATCCACATCCACATCCACATCCACATTCACATCCATGCATCCACATCTACATGCTTACCTCCATTTTCACATCCTCATTTATACATCCACATCCCATATCCACATTCATACATACACATCCATACATCCACATCTACATCCACATACATACATACATCCACATCCACATTCCACATTCACATCTATACATCCACATCTACATTCACATTCTCATACATCCACATCCACATTCCCATACATCCACATCTATACATCCACATTCCACATTCACATCTACATTCACATTCACATACATGCATCCACATCTACATGCTTACCTCCATTTTCACATCCTCATTTATACATCCACGTCCCATATCCACATTCATACATACACATCCATACATCCACATCTACATCCACATACATACATACATCCACATCCACATTCCACATTCACATCTATACATCCACATCTACATTCACATTCACATACATCCACATCCACATTCCCATACATCCACATCTATACATCCACATTCCACATTCACATCTACATTCACATTCACATACATCCACATCTACATTCACATTCACATACATCCACATCCACATCCCCATTCACATCTATACATCCACATCTACATCCACATACATACATACATCCACATCCACATTCACATCTATACATCCACATTCACATACATCCATATCCACATTTCCATTCACATCTATACATCCACATCCATTCACATCTATACATCCACATCTACATCCACATTTACATCTATGCATATACATCTTCATGCATATATCCATTTTCATGTTCATACATCCACACTCCCATCTCCATATCCACACATCCACATACATACATCCATTTTCACATTCCCATTTATATAACCCCATATACCTTCACATCTAATCTTTTACATCACATCCATTCTCGCCCTATCACAACCCATATACATCTTATCCTATCACATACACTTCTTACCTCATCCCCCCATACACATCTTAATTCATCTTATCACATCCTAACTTATTTCATAAGCATCTTATCACCTCTTATCACACCTCTTATCACATCCTATCACTTTCCATACGCATCTTATCAATTCTTATCACATCTCATACACCTCTTATCACATCTTATCACATTTCATATCTTTTTTTTTAAAAAAAGAGAATTCTTTTATTTGATATAAGATTTCTCTACACATTTATTTATACATAAATTCCATTTAAGGAGACTAACACTTTCGAAATTAAAATCAATCTTTTATGCATCTTCTTATGCATGATTTCAATTCGGTAGGGAATTATACTTTTAGAATAAAAGAATTTCTCTTATGCATCTAAGTTAAGCATAAAATCCATTTATGAGGAAAATCATACTTTTAGTATAAAAAGAATATCTTTTATGCATACCTATATGCATGAAATCCAATATGATAAAAGTAACACTTTTGATATAAATTTTTTTTTCCTTTATGCATACTTCTATGCATGAAAATTAAAAATGATAAAAGTAACACTTTTGATATAAAAATTTTCCTTTATGCATACTTCTATGCATGAAAATTAAAAATGATAAAAGTAACACTTTTGATATAAAAATTTTCTTTTATGCATACTTTTATGTATGAAATAAAAATGATAAAAGTAACACTTTTGATATAAAAATTTATCCATTATGCATACTTCTATGCATGAAAATAAAAATGGTAAAAATAACACTTTTGATATAAAAATTTATCCTTTATGCATAATATTAAAATTCAATTTCTCCATGATTATAATGAAATTCTTTCAATTAATCTAGGATGATGATTCCTAGAATATGGTAGGAAGTCCTCTTTTTATGCTTTGAATGAAAATTTTTTTATGCATAATTTTTATAAAAATTTTGCCATAGCTCCGCTGCTATGACTGATAAATCTCAATTTTTCTAAGGGATAAAGCTTATCATTAAGGAAATAATTAAAATGATTCTCTAATTGGATCCTTAATCCATAATGGATTGAATCATCAATATACATAAACTAAAAGCATAAGAAAAAGCCATTAATTTAGCCTCAAGCATAGCTTAATCTTGGGTTAAGGAAAAGCTTTATGAAAAGCTTGATTTGGATTGAGAATGGGTCATGAGTATGACCATTTCTTGAGTGAGAGAGAGAATTTACATAAGAATCATTAGAATTTAAACATAAATGAAAATTAACTTCAATAGCATTTATTAAATTATGTAACTCTTCACTACTATTCAAACTTCAATAGCATTTAAAAAAAACCATACCAATTAAACTTCTCAAGCTTGAGAGGGGTTGAGAAGAGAGAAACATTGAGAAATTATAGAAAGATGAATATTCACTAATTACCTTACAACTTGCTTGATTCTTTGTTCACGGTAGAGGCCCCCAACCAATCAATTGGTTAAGTATGTTGATGGAGCCACTAATGGGGATTGAAGAAAGAGGGAAGCTCCAAAAACTAGTGAATTATTAAATGAATTCACAGTTCTTGGCTTAGGTGGAGTAGAGTAACGATGCATAAACACTATATATTTTTCAACAAGGGTGAGGCTTCTATTTATAGGAAAAATTGAGCTCCTAACCAAACAAACTGATTCTAGAATTTTCTAAATCAGTTTGGTCAATATTTGACCATTTTTAGGTCAGTTAAGCTAACTTTTTGTAACTAGACTTGAATGCGGAGAGAGGAGAGATGAAATATCTCAATTTTTATGAGTTTAAAACTCATTCAAGCATGTGAAATATGCACCTCCTTTAAAGAACTCCCCTTCCTTACATATGTCATATTTTTAATATTGCTCATAGTTTTTTACTAATAAACCTTGTACATTTTCAACTCTTCATCTTATGTGAAATATGCACCTCCTTTAAAGAACTCCCCTTCCTTACATATGTCATATTTTTAATATTGCTCATAGTTTTTTACTAATAAACCTTGTACATTTTCAACTCTTCATCTTATGTGAAATATGCACCTCCTTTAAAGAACTCCCCTTCCTTACATATGTCATACTTTTAATATTGCTCATAATTTTTTACTAATAAACCTTGTACATTTTCAACTCTTCATCTTATGTGAAATATGCACCTCCTTTAAAGAACTCCTCTTCCTTACATATGTCATACTTTTAATATTGCTCATAATTTTTTACTAATAAACCTTGTACATTTTCAACTCTTCATCTTATGTGAAATATGCACCTCCTTTAAAGAACTCCCCTTCCTTACATATGTCATACTTTTAATATTGCTCATAATTTTTTACTAATAAACCTTGTACATTTTCAACTCTTCATCTTATGTGAAATATGCACCTCCTTTAAAGAACTCCTCTTCCTTACATATGTCATACTTTTAATATTGCTCATAATTTTTTTACTAATAAACCTTGTACATTTTCAACTCTTCATCTTATGTGAGTATTTACTCATTTTTGGGTATCTTCTTTTTCAAATTGGATTCATCTCCTCCCTACACATGGATTGATGCTATTGGTCCATAGGAACCTTAATTGGACCATAATCCAAAAATTTCTGAAAATCTAGACCCTTAGACTAAGGTCCTTTATACACATTTCCAATTAATTCCAATTGCACATTGGAAAGTTCTTTTTGAATTTCTGTTTCAGGGAAACTTATTTTAATAAGATGAGATAATTTTCTATCCAAAAATATTAAAAATCTGAATATTCTCTCTCTAGAATATTTTCTCTCTCTAGGTTAAAACAGTTAGAAACAAGTCTTTTATATTTCTGAAGAGGGATTGATTATAGAAGAAGATACTAGACATCAAAAAGGGGTTTTGGGGGAGGAATCTTACATTCTACCCCACTTAAAAAACGCGAGATGTCCTCATCTCGCAACTTGTGATAATTTCGCAAGATTCACGAATATGAGACTTAGAGAAAAATTTTAATCAAGATTAACCACCAAGATAAGTCTTAAAGAGAGCAAGATTCAAAATACGAACAAGATTTAAACTTTATTCATTCTCGGAACTTATACAGTAAAGATAGAGGAACTCTTTACACTTCCATAAGCCCGTCCATCATATGGTCACAAAAGCAGTCCTCACAAGCTGCACAAGTATAAGGTAACTCATCTATGGGAATGATTCTGTGGGTTATTGCTGCGCCTATCTCAGTGGTATGAGGTGTTCTAAGAAAAGGACCTCTGAGAGGCAAGCCAAAAACGGGGTAAAGGCATATCTTCTCATGAGGAAGAAAACACGCCAGTAAGAAGACCCGCTCAGAAAACCCAGGATGCCTTGATCTCATGACGCAGTAGTATCGGGGACCCAAACCCAAAGCTTCAATAACCATGGCCAAGCGGACATTGTTACGAAAGTGCTGCTGACCCCAGGGTGTTACCCTAGTTATGTCTTGATAGGTCCGCCATTTTGTCTGCGCTACAGAAGTTCCCAAGTGAGGGAAAAGTGAGCGCTCATACTGCTCTATAAAATCTTTCTTCACAGACTCCCTTGCGTCTTGAAGGTGAGAAATCATCATGGATAAAACTAATTCTTGTTGCCAAGCCATGAAGGAGATTAAGAAAGAAAGGAGATCGATGGAAGTAAGATTACTGTGAACGACAAGTAAAAGTTACGACTTATATAAAGGAAGGAGCTAGCGTAACTTAGAAGCCAACGGTAACTTGCCACTGAAGTTTTACCGTCTTTCCATGATTTGGGTTTGGCACATTTTTCTATAGAAGGCATTCAAACTTTGAGATGAGGAGATAAAAGAAGCTCGTAAGCTAAATCACTTACTTTCTTTGGTCCACAATATCTGGGAGATAACTTCTTCCCAAGAGATAAAGAACTTCTTTTGGGCCGTACTCGAATGAAGACCAAAACCTTGATATCCAAAACATCGATTCTCCTTCTGAACTCATTGTTCTGAATCTTAAAACAGGTGGGACTCTTGAGAAGTATTCAGGAAAAAGGTTCTTCCTTTTTTAAACAGAATCTTTCTTTTATTTTAGAGAGAGAATAATTATAAGATCAGAAAGGGAGATTCTTACTCCTGTATACCTCTAAGGCTGGGGGAGAATCTTACATTCTACCCCACTTGAAAAGTGCGAGATGTCCTCATCTCGCAAGGTAGAGGACAACTCTTTTTCTTAAGATCCAATTTATTATGGGGTTCCTTATATTCTGGTCAACCCAACAGAATACGGGGATAATTATCCCTTATATAGAACTCATCATTAAATAACAATTCATTCAGATCATATCATTCATATCTTTAACACGATAATGGTCCATTAGTCTGAAAATTTTCCTTCTGAACATTCCTCCACAGGAATTTTAGTTAAGCAAGTTCTCAATTTGTCATCCCTTAACTTAATCTACCGTCTCAAGTGTTAACAGTAGCAATCTGACAGCACAATCCACTAATCTCATAGTGATTTGCTGAAATCATTATCATCATTCCAGTTATGAATATCATCACTGGGACTCGTCCCATTCATCCTCATTGTGGTTTCGCTCAGCTTATTACATTTCAACTAAATTTCGAAAATCGTCATTTTTCAATCAGAATCCAATTCAATTCATCAATTCTCAAACAGAATTAAAAATCATATCAACCACATTCGAAATCATCATCTGGATAGCATTAACGCTTATAATTTCAAGTCTTAGATTTACTCGTATATACTGTCAGTAAAGAGCTGCAGTTATACTCTCGGTATATACGGATAGTCACGGCCCTTGGAATTATAAGGTAAATACCATCATGTCTAGGCCTCAAGCAAGTCAAGGATTCTATATAATTGCGGTACTTCCATCTGAAGACCCAATTACCAAATTACGAATTTCAATTTGAATATCAAATTGTATGAATTATATCACACAATTACAACCTTTTTGTGTTTCTTGATAAATTTCTGACCTATTTGTCTTCTCAATTGATCTTTATTAACCAAATGCTCTGATACCAACTGTAAGATCCCCCTGTTCCCACCGAGCAATGGATTCGGGTACTAGCAGCGGAAGTAGCACTTCTCGCACGGGACAGGGGTCCCACATTCGGGGCCTCGTCCACGGATATCCGGACAAGAGACTAATCCGTCGGTTTTTCCAAAACCGAACCCGGAAAAAACTTCCCTTACCCGGAAAGCACGGGCGATTCCACCAGGATAATTTTTTACTCTAACGTAGTCAAGATCATTACTGATCACGCTGATCCAACTGCACCTATAAAGATACTCGGTCGGATCAAGGAAGAAACTTGCACTTGGATCATTGGGATCAACGCTTTTTTCCCCATCAAGAGGCACAGCCGTTGATTCCTATCCATAGAACAATTACTATCCGGGACTTACTTCATCTATCGTAATAACAGAAATTGAGTCTCGGTTTACGGATCCATCAGTCCAGCCTAACCCCATCCAATCCCATGGGTTAGCCAACCGCCCAACCACTGTAGTGATGGGATCCAATTTGGAATTTGGTTAGGTTTTGTCCCGGGTACCAAGGAAAAGAGTTCCAAGGCCCCCTAGCCGGAATTTCATGCAAACATAAAACTAGCCACACTACTTACACACCCAATATGAAAATTGCCTTTTTCTTAGCATCAGCTAACTTTAAAACAATCCTTTAATGAAACCATAGTACCATTGATCACAATCTCCCAATTTATCCAGTTGATTCATAATTTCCCATCATTCCTTCATCAGAGTATCTATGGCATCATTGGCAACTAGAACGCTCACCACTTGTCCACACAGAGGCCGTTTCCATAGTTCCTAGCCCATAATACTCGGCAATATAATCACTTATCAAGATGGACTCTCGTTGAAGATCAGCAAGATCAACCAACAGATCCATATAAAAGAGCCATGGACTCATCCGTTGAGGACCAGCAAGGTCAGTCAACCAGATCCATGCTCGGTTTCACAAAACAACTCTTACTCCTTGTTCCAATATCTTCCTCGACGCACGCGTGGGTATCCTAGGCGACCCAGAGCCCGAGCACCGTATGGTCAGCACCCTCTAGGATCCTTCGCAGGTGACCTAGCGCTTCACTCATAGGCCGCTTCCTTGGTCCCTCATCCACCGTACCGGAAGCTCACCATTTTAATCGAACCGAGGCTGGTCAAGACCTCGGTCGACCTTGCTACGCGAGACGTCCTCCATTGACTCTCCGTCAGCAGTTGCAACTTTATCAGTTAGGTCTCCACGACCTTAATCACAAGACGGTCAAAATGCTTCCCCAGCATTCTTGACATAAAACAGCCATTTACAAACAGCATTTACAAACAGTTTACAAATACAGTTTCTATATTAACTCTCATTTTTCACATTATCCCTCATTAATCCACATTACTTATTCCACATTCCATGTATATGTATACTCATCCAATCACCTCCTTTTCCATCTCTTCACTTCAGATTCCTTCACATCACATATCATATATTCACATCCATATCCACATCCATACATCCACATCCACATCCACATTCACATCCATACATCCACATCTACATGCTTATCTCCATTTTCACATCCTCATTTATACATCCACATCCCATATCCACATTCATACATACACATCCATATCCACATCCACATCCACATCCACATTCACATCCATGCATCCACATCTACATGCTTACCTCCATTTTCACATCCTCATTTATACATCCACATCCCATATCCACATTCATACATACACATCCATACATCCACATCTACATCCACATACATACATACATCCACATCCACATTCCACATTCACATCTATACATCCACATCTACATTCACATTCTCATACATCCACATCCACATTCCCATACATCCACATCTATACATCCACATTCCACATTCACATCTACATTCACATTCACATACATGCATCCACATCTACATGCTTACCTCCATTTTCACATCCTCATTTATACATCCACGTCCCATATCCACATTCATACATACACATCCATACATCCACATCTACATCCACATACATACATACATCCACATCCACATTCCACATTCACATCTATACATCCACATCTACATTCACATTCACATACATCCACATCCACATTCCCATACATCCACATCTATACATCCACATTCCACATTCACATCTACATTCACATTCACATACATCCACATCTACATTCACATTCACATACATCCACATCCACATCCCCATTCACATCTATACATCCACATCTACATCCACATACATACATACATCCACATCCACATTCACATCTATACATCCACATTCACATACATCCATATCCACATTTCCATTCACATCTATACATCCACATCCATTCACATCTATACATCCACATCTACATCCACATTTACATCTATGCATATACATCTTCATGCATATATCCATTTTCATGTTCATACATCCACACTCCCATCTCCATATCCACACATCCACATACATACATCCATTTTCACATTCCCATTTATATAACCCCATATACCTTCACATCTAATCTTTTACATCACATCCATTCTCGCCCTATCACAACCCATATACATCTTATCCTATCACATACACTTCTTACCTCATCCCCCCATACACATCTTAATTCATCTTATCACATCCTAACTTATTTCATAAGCATCTTATCACCTCTTATCACACCTCTTATCACATCCTATCACTTTCCATACGCATCTTATCAATTCTTATCACATCTCATACACCTCTTATCACATCTTATCACATTTCATATCTTTTTTTAAAAAAAAAGAGAATTCTTTTATTTGATATAAGATTTCTCTACACATTTATTTATACATAAATTCCATTTAAGGAGACTAACACTTTCGAAATTAAAATCAATCTTTTATGCATCTTCTTATGCATGATTTCAATTCGGTAGGGAATTATACTTTTAGAATAAAAGAATTTCTCTTATGCATCTAAGTTAAGCATAAAATCCATTTATGAGGAAAATCATACTTTTAGTATAAAAAGAATATCTTTTATGCATACCTATATGCATGAAATCCAATATGATAAAAGTAACACTTTTGATATAAATTTTTTTTTCCTTTATGCATACTTCTATGCATGAAAATTAAAAATGATAAAAGTAACACTTTTGATATAAAAATTTTCCTTTATGCATACTTCTATGCATGAAAATTAAAAATGATAAAAGTAACACTTTTGATATAAAAATTTTCTTTTATGCATACTTTTATGTATGAAATAAAAATGATAAAAGTAACACTTTTGATATAAAAATTTATCCATTATGCATACTTCTATGCATGAAAATAAAAATGGTAAAAATAACACTTTTGATATAAAAATTTATCCTTTATGCATAATATTAAAATTCAATTTCTCCATGATTATAATGAAATTCTTTCAATTAATCTAGGATGATGATTCCTAGAATATGGTAGGAAGTCCTCTTTTTATGCTTTGAATGAAAATTTTTTTATGCATAATTTTTATAAAAATTTTGCCATAGCTCCGCTGCTATGACTGATAAATCTCAATTTTTCTAAGGGATAAAGCTTATCATTAAGGAAATAATTAAAATGATTCTCTAATTGGATCCTTAATCCATAATGGATTGAATCATCAATATACATAAACTAAAAGCATAAGAAAAAGCCATTAATTTGGCCTCAAGCATAGCTTAATCTTGGGTTAAGGAAAAGCTTTATGAAAAGCTTGATTTGGATTGAGAATGGGTCATGAGTATGACCATTTCTTGAGTGAGAGAGAGAATTTACATAAGAATCATTAGAATTTAAACATAAATGAAAATTAACTTCAATAGCATTTATTAAATTATGTAACTCTTCACTACTATTCAAACTTCAATAGCATTTAAAAAAAACCATACCAATTAAACTTCTCAAGCTTGAGAGGGGTTGAGAAGAGAGAAACATTGAGAAATTATAGAAAGATGAATATTCACTAATTACCTTACAACTTGCTTGATTCTTTGTTCACGGTAGAGGCCCCCAACCAATCAATTGGTTAAGTATGTTGATGGAGCCACTAATGGGGATTGAAGAAAGAGGGAAGCTCCAAAAACTAGTGAATTATTAAATGAATTCACAGTTCTTGGCTTAGGTGGAGTAGAGTAACGATGCATAAACACTATATATTTTTCAACAAGGGTGAGGCTTCTATTTATAGGAAAAATTGAGCTCCTAACCAAACAAACTGATTCTAGAATTTTCTAAATCAGTTTGGTCAATATTTAACCATTTTTAGGTCAGTTAAGCTAACTTTTTGTAACTAGACTTGAATGAGGAGAGAGGAGAGATGAAATATCTCAATTTTTATGAGTTTAAAACTCATTCAAGCATGTGAAATATGCACCTCCTTTAAAGAACTCCCCTTCCTTACATATGTCATATTTTTAATATTGCTCATAGTTTTTTACTAATAAACCTTGTACATTTTCAACTCTTCATCTTATGTGAAATATGCACCTCCTTTAAAGAACTCCCCTTCCTTACATATGTCATATTTTTAATATTGCTCATAGTTTTTTACTAATAAACCTTTTACATTTTCAACTCTTCATCTTATGTGAAATATGCACCTCCTTTAAAGAACTCCCCTTCCTTACATATGTCATACTTTTAATATTGCTCATAATTTTTTACTAATAAACCTTGTACATTTTCAACTCTTCATCTTATGTGAAATATGCACCTCCTTTAAAGAACTCCTCTTCCTTACATATGTCATACTTTTAATATTGCTCATAATTTTTTACTAATAAACCTTGTACATTTTCAACTCTTCATCTTATGTGAAATATGCACCTCCTTTAAAGAACTCCCCTTCCTTACATATGTCATACTTTTAATATTGCTCATAATTTTTTACTAATAAACCTTGTACATTTTCAACTCTTCATCTTATGTGAAATATGCACCTCCTTTAAAGAACTCCTCTTCCTTACATATGTCATACTTTTAATATTGCTCATAATTTTTTTACTAATAAACCTTGTACATTTTCAACTCTTCATCTTATGTGAGTATTTACTCATTTTTGGGTATCTTCTTTTTCAAATTGGATTCATCTCCTCCCTACACATGGATTGATGCTATTGGTCCATAGAAACCTTAATTGGACCATAATCCAAAAATTTCTGAAAATCTAGACCCTTAGACTAAGGTCCTTTATACACATTTCCAATTAATTCCAATTGCACATTGGAAAGTTCTTTTTGAATTTCTGTTTCAGGGAAACTTATTTTAATAAGATGAGATAATTTTCTATCCAAAAATATTAAAAATCTGAATATTCTCTCTCTAGAATATTTTCTCTCTCTAGGTTAAAACAGTTAGAAACAAGTCTTTTATATTTCTGAAGAGGGATTGATTATAGAAGAAGATACTAGACATCAAAAAGGGGTTTTGGGGGAGGAATCTTACACTCTCGCTAGTACCGCAACACTCATTTTTGAAGATAAGGCTCTCGCTCTCTCTCATCTCGAGTACAATATTGCAATGGCCAGTGCAAAGTTTCAACCCCCAGGAGTCTGAGCTCTCCCTATGACAATCGACCTCGTACTAGTACATCCACGTCCTTTGTGCCTCTTGCTGATACCTACCTTGCGATTCACAATTGCCTGGCTTCTCTGAGTCTTGAGAGTTGACTCTCTAACCATGTTCAGCTGCATACGGCATTCCACTAGGCCCCTAACCTAGCCGCCTACTCCTGCTCTTGGCAATGGTGCATCAAGTGTGGGCAATCTACCTTCCGATGTCCCGTTTGTTTATAATAAAAGCATGCACCTGAAAGTACTATCAAATCTGCACGTCCACGGTTCTCCCTTTGGCCCTAAAATTGCGTGGGTCACAACTGTTGCTGTTGTGGCTGGGCTGTACGAACGTGGCTTGGGCTTGAGTCGGAATGGGAGCATCTGTGGAGTCACCACCATGGCAACAACCCGTCACATGATCTCGTCTTCTTCTACGACTGGCAGTAGTCGAGCGAGTTGTAGGTGGGGTTTGTGTGACGTGCCGTGCAGTGTCCGAGGGGGTGGCCTGGATAGTGGTGGGCTGTGATGGCTGTGTAGAAGTGCCAATGCCTCCCCCAAAGTAGGCTTGAGCCGCCATAGCCCTTTGCTCGGGGCTCATTAGCGACATGGAATGATAAAATTGACTCAGGTACATTGCCTGTGGTGTAGGTAAGGTGGACAGATTCGGGCTATTTGCGGGTGTGTAGCATCAGGTGTATGATCCATGGTCTACACACATACCATCACAACAAACACAAACAAAACAAAGCATATTAGCTACTTTTGAAGCTCTATGAATTAAAAGCATTAAGCTCTATGCATATAGCTTAATCTATGCATGCATTAAGCTCTATGTATAGAGCTTGATGCATAGATTAAGCCGTTCTATGCATAGATTAAGCTCTATGCATAGAGCTTAATGCATAGATTAATTTCTATGTATAGAGCTTTAAGTTAATTATTCTAAGATTTCTTGATTTTATTTAATTTCATGATTTTGGTCTTATTTGCATATCTCATCACAATGACACACACACACACACACACACACACACACACACACACACACACATAAATTAGTAAATCCATGGCAAACAAGGAGGGAAACATGGAAAAAAAAGGAGCGAGTGAGGAGTCTTCACCTCTGAATCCAACCCAAAACTTCAAGAAAGAGGAATAACAGTTGCGTGGTAGAGTTCTATAATTTTTACGGGTGCACCAATATCTGCATCGGTATAGATGGTGGTATAGGCATTGATATAAATGTCGATAATA
Source organism: Cibotium barometz (assembly GCF_041138505.1). NCBI lineage: Eukaryota > Viridiplantae > Streptophyta > Polypodiopsida > Cyatheales > Cibotiaceae > Cibotium > Cibotium barometz. Next base: position 23,717,036 of record NC_141098.1, read on the forward strand.
ATTAAAATATTTTTTTGGCGATTATACCAGCGACTATATCGGTGCAGTTACCGATGCCTATAATTTTTCACAAACTTTGAATTCGAATCTTTGCCTTTTGGCTTGCCCCGCCCGACGTTTTAGATTTTTTTAAGACCAAAATTATATCCATGCTTGTCTCAATGATTGTATCCTATATCGATACGAATACACACATCTCAGGGAATGCCCAAGTTGTGGGGCACTCAGATATAAGCAAGATGTTCAAGGGAAAAGGCTTCCTGCAAAAGTTTTCAAACACTTCCCTATCATACCTTGGATAAAACATATGTTTAGGTGCAAATTCGTAGCAAGTTTAATGACATGGCATCCGTCTACTAGATCCACACACAATGTCATGCGCATCCCACAGTTAATTCTCTTGCATGGAGACACATTGAGAAGAAGTGGCCTATTTTTAAGGAAGAGCCTCATAACATTCATCTAGGGCTAGCAATAGATGGTGTGAATCCATTTGGTCTATGGAGTTCATCATGGAGCACACGACATGTTTGCCTTGTAAATTATAACCTTCCACCATGGCTGACAATAAAGAAGGGCAACCTCTTACTATCATTGATAGTTCCTGGGAAGTACAAAGTAAAGAACATGGATGTATGCTTGGCCCCATTGGTAGATAAGCTTTAAACACTTTGGGATGGCATTCATGTTTACGATATGTCCAAGCGCTATGGGTAAAGAGTTGTAGTCGGTGGATGTTTTTTCTAGAGAGATTCATGAAAACCTTAAAGTGATTTGTGCAACAACAATGAGCTCGGCAAGAGGATAGTATGGCTCAAGGATGGCTTGTACAAGAATCTCTTGTTTATATAACAGAATTTCTTAGTACATGTGACCTAGAGATGCCTCGGATATGGAGCCATCTTGAAGATGATAGAGTAGTTGGGGAAGAGCCACAAGGAAATAGGCTCGTAAGAGTGAACAATACCTTATGAGATAAGATCAATAAGTTTTGCATCTTGAACTCAAATGCCATGTGTCAGGCAAAATTCTATAAAGGTGTTTTGGACTTGTGTACATATGGGACGCATGGCATGCAAAAACGCTTTGCCCTGAATGCCCTGGTAGGTGTACAGAATGGGTGGTTTTATGCTTTTTCACGAGTTCTTGGTAATGCCTCCATGTGAAAATATTACGGGAACCCCAAATGTGATGATGGCTCGTCGATCGTGGGCTGATTTTGGATGTAGTTCTTGGGCACCTATAGTGTGTAGGTGTTGGCCATATTTAGTAAATATGTGAAGGAGGTTGGCATCGCATGGGCAATTGACGTGTTTGGTAAGTGATGATGTAGCTGATCGAGAACATGTGGGCGGCTCTGCAGGAAAGAATGATCGTGGCCATCCTCCAGGACTCCTGAGACACCAACGTGGCTGACGAAGTCAACTTCCAGGTCCTGGCCGCCCGCTATTCTGGCAGCAGCTTCGCCAAGCACAACGGAGACCTCAGCTGGTTTTCTAGGTGGAGTTTTCTAGGTGTTTCTTGTAAGGCCTTGTCGCTGGAGCTGCTGAAGATTAGCGGGGAGGACAGAAGTGTGTTGCTTTGGTTTTGCTTTGTAGCCGGCGGTGGCTGGTAGGAAGGAAGAGGGAGTATAGCTGCTAGCGAGCAGGTTTGTTGTGTTTTGGTGCAGCTCTGCTGGTGGCGACAGAGAGAAGGGGTTTTGGAGAGCCGCCAGTTCTCAGTGGATGGTGGCGACGGAGAGAGAGGGTTTTTTTGTTGGAGAGGGCCGCCTCTGGTAGCGGAGAGTTGGAGCTTTTCGCTGCAGTGAAGCCATGGAGGAGAAAGACGCCGACTGCAGTAGGCAGAGAGAAGGAGAAAAGACGTCGAGAGAAAAGGTCCTCGATACACTGACTGCACTTCCGCTAAGCGCTACGGTGGCGGGTGGCGATGACGGAGGCAAGTTCTTGTTGTTTTGCTGTCGGCCAGTAGGAAATGGTGAACGTGGCCATCGTAGCCCATGTACGAGGTCGCCACAGTAGGGGGATCGTGCTATTGTTGATGACAACCGCCAGTTTTGGAGGTGTGCAGCCAGCAGGCGATGATAGAGATGGGTTCTTTTTGTTTGTTTTGCCGCCAGTTCTCTGCGGGCGGCTGGTGTCTGGTGATGCCAGAGAGTTTTTTCTTGTTGGGGTGCAGCTCGTAGTAGCGACGAGTAGGGACAGCCTTGTGAGTATACATCTTTTGTGTTGATGTGAAGGCGTCGTGTATGTGAGCTGGTGTGAAGCAAAAGCTTCAGTGTGTCGGAAGAAGCTTGTATGGAAGTGTTGGTTGGGAATTCAAGGATGAATGATATTGGTGATGTATCTGGCTATGGTTGTGTGTTGGTATCTTGTATGTGTTGATTTGAAGGAGAAGGCGTGATTGACGTGTTTGGTGGTGTAGTCCACGGGTTTACACTCTCACAGTGCACTTTGTGCGAGCCTTCGATTACCTCGTCATGCACACAATGGAAGTGTATGTGTTTGCTGGGTGTTTACTTTGACTATGGTGCCGCTATTTTGTGCTAGTAATTTCCAAGGTTGGGGGAGTGGGAAGCTATAGAGGCATGTTCCCTTGTTCTTTTTTCCACTCCACAGCTTTTTGGTGCCCCCACTGAGGAGAGCTCAGGTATTTTTCTTCGTTTACAAGGGTGTATGTCCTAGGAGTTTAAGGTTTTAGGGAAGGTTTTTTTTTTTGGGATTTGAGGTGAAGCTTGGGGAGCAAAATGATGTCGTATCCAGAGTTTTTTGGTGGTCCTAATGAAGATGTAGCAGATTTTGTTGAAAGGATGGAGGTTGCGTGCATAAGCAACCACATCAACGAGCCGGCACAGGTATTGCGGTTGCTGAATATATGTTTGAAGGGAGATGCAAGGGCATGGTTCAAAACTTTTGAAGAGTCGTTAAGGGATGCTGAGCCACGCATTCCAATGACCGAGGATGGATTAAAGACTGCACTTTTGAACAGGTTCAAGAAGGTTGAGAATCCGGACAGAGTTTGGCATGAAGTGTAGGGGTTGACACAAGGCGAATTGGAGCCAATTGATGATTATGTAAAGAAATTCTCCTTGTTGTGGGAGACTTTGTGCAGGGCTTTGGGGGAGGATCAAGTGCCTCTGGACATGATGAAGAAGGATCGTTTTGTTGTAGGATTAAAGGGAGGCATTCGCTGGAAGGTTGAACTAAAGAAGCCCAAATTTTATGAGGATGCTGTAGAGATTGCCAAATCAAAGGATTGGAAATTGCAGCGGATGAACCAGCTGGGGATGGTTCCAGTGGGGCAGTGAGGCCTGAAATTAGAAGGGTAGAAGCGGTACCGATGAGAACCGTGCTGGAAATAGTGCAACCGACAGAAACTCAAATGAATAATGCCACACCACAGGGGACAAAGGTAGCACCCACAGCTGTTACAGGTTCTGATGAAGGGCTTCAATAGGACATGAGGCAAATAGTGGATTGTATGAAGAATTTGAGTTTGAAAATGATAGGGAACACAGGTGGTGGACATGGCCAAGGTAGAGGTTATAATCAGGAAGGGGTTGAAGGTCAGACAGGCTATGGAAGTGGTCGTGGCTTTGGTAGGGGTAGACGGTTTATTCCTACATTTTGGAATTGTGGTGAATTGGGGCATATAAGTCCCGACTGTGATAAGCCGCTACGAATGGGGGGGTGATATGTATCCCTTACCCTCTCAGATTCCCAATAGGGCAAATGATTATGGAATTAAAATTAAAGGTGAAGCAGGGACCAGTGGATTGACAAATGAGGAGAAGGGTAAAACTAAGGTGGTGAATGTGGTCACCCTTGAGAAGACAAAGGAGATGGAAGCTGATGTAATGCCTTTGGGGAAACGGACGCCACAGGAAAGGGAAGGCAAGGATGCTGCAGGGCCTAGCAAGAATAAAGGTAAAGTAAAGGAAGGAGGGGATGTAAAGGTCAAGCGGAAGCAGAAGTCTCGTAGGAAATTTCAAGTGACTGATTTTCCACTAGGGGTTGGGCAGGATAGCTACAATTTGTAGGAGGACATGGCTGGAAGGAAAGCTAATATTACTTTTGGGCAATTGATAGAGTTAGCTCCCAAATTGAAACGTCAGTGGAAAAGACTCGTGAATCTGAGAGAGGAAGGAACCTGCCAGAGGGATAGTGACTGTTTTATCTGTTGAGGAGTTGCCTGATATATGTCCTGTGGTGGATGTATGGCACAAAGGGAAGAACGTGGGAGAGGCATATATAGATGGTGGTGCACAAATTTGCATAATCACACTAGCAACTGTGGAGAGGCTTGGTCTTAATATTACTAAAGCGTCCGGTTTCCGTATTCGGTTGGCCAATCACCAGAAGGTCAAATGCTTAGGTGTGATCAAGGAGTTAGAACTGCAGGCTTTTGATGTAAAGGTGCTTGTGGACTGTCATGTTATGCCGGCAGGAATGGGTGCATTCCCCATCATTTTGGGAAGACCATGGCTGAGAGCGGTGAAGGCTGTTCAAGATTGGAGAAAAGGGGTCATTACTCTGTATGACAGATGAGGGGATAAAAAGCAGTTTAATATGGATAATCAGAAGCCTGTTGATGTGATGAAGGGGAGGATGAAGCAGATTCAAGTGTTGATGATACGACTAGTAGCACCACTACTAGTGAGGGAACAGAGGACACTTCATCCACCAGTGAGAGGAGGATGCAGAGATGGCTGCCCTGGTTATTGATGAGGAAGTGCTTAGTGATGAGGTTGCTCAACAAGAAGAGGCTATATAGGAAGAATGTGAGGAAGTAGCGATTGATTTTATGACAGAGGATGCTCTTGAAGAGTATGTTTTTTGAGGCAGATTTCCCTCAAGATCCTGATATACTTCCTTTGGATGCTATGGTTGAGGTACAAGTGCGTGATGTGAAAGAGTATGCTTTTGAGTTTTTGGATTATGAACCTTTGTGGGATGAGTGGGATACAGAAAGTCTGTAGGACAATGAACCCGATTTGGAGTTGGATGATCAGATGTGCATTAATGTTAAGAAAGCCACAAGTAGAATTGATGCTATGAAGGAGGAGCGACACAAGAAGTCTATGAATGATGTTGATGCTATGGATGAGACTATGGATGCTGTGATAGATGAATTTCTTATTGGCCTTGATAAAGATAAGCATACAAAAACTGAGGTGGATGCTTTGGCAATGGTGCCTTTTAAAGGGGAGTTTGTTTTGCCTGTAGTGGATAGCTTTGATGGTGATGTTTCTTATGTTGATGGACAAGAAAGTGCTATAGTATAGCAGGTCTTTCTTGATGAAGCTTTTATTAGTTATTACCCTCAGCAGGAGTTGCTTCACTGGTTCCCTAATAATAGCGGTGGTGACCATATCAGTGATTATGGAATTGAAATGAGGCAGGATGTTATGTATGTCAAGAGCTTTGTTTCCAAAAGTTCTTATGTTATGTTGTGGAATGTGGGATGGCAAACTACGTCTTTGGAAGATGACAGTGTTTCTTTGAACACATGGAATAGAGATGTTTTGGTTACCTTGTATGATGCTCAAAGGATTGACAGAGGGAAACGTGGTCGTATGCTTTTTGCTGCTGATCATAAATGATTCAGCAGGCTAGGGGTTGGGCAAAGTATGTCAGGCAAAATTCTGTAAAGGTGTTTTGGACTTGTGTACATATGGGGCGCATGGCATGCAAAAAAGCTTTGCCCCCCTGAATGCCCTGGCAGGTGTACAAAATGGGTGGTTTTATGCTTTTTCACGAGTTCTTGGTAATGCCTCCACGTGAAAATATTACGGGAACCCCAAATGTGATGATGGCTGGTCGATCGTGGGCTGATTTTTGATGTAGTTCTTGGGCGCCTATAGTGTGTAGGTGTTGGCCATATTTAGTAAATATGTGAAGGAGGTTGGCAGCGCATGGGCAATTGACGTGTTTGGTAAGTTATGACAAGAACATGTGGGCGGCTCTGTAAGAAAGAATGATCGTGGCCATGCTCCAGGACTCCTGAGACACCAACGTGGTCGGCGAAGTCAACTTCCAGGTCCTGGCCACCCGCTATTCTGGCAGCAGCTTCGCCAAGCACAACGGAGACCTCAGCTGGTTTTCTAGGTGGAGTTTTCTAGGTGTTTCTTGTAAGGCCTTGTCGCTGGAGCTGCTGAAGGTTAGCGGGGAGGACAGAAGTGTGTTGCTTTGGTTTTGCTTTGTAGCCGGCGGTGGCTGGTAGCAAGGAAGAGAGAGTATCGCTGCTAGCGAGCAGGTTTGTTGTGTTTTGGTGCAGCTACTGGTGGCGATAGAGAGAAGGGTTCTTTTTGTTTTGGAGAGTTGCCAGTTCTCAGTGGATGGTGGCGACGGAGAGAGAGGGTTTTTTGTTGGAGAGGGCCGCCTCTGGTAGCGGAGAGTTGGAGGTGTAGCTGTTGACTGTAGTGAAGCCGTGGAGGAGAAAGACACCGACTGCAGTAGGCAGAGTGAAGGAGAAAAGACGTCGAGAGAAAAGGTCCTCGCTACACTAACTGCAGCTCCGCTAAGCGCTACGGTGGCGGGTGGCGATGAGGAGGCAAGTTCTTGTTGTTTTGCTGCCGCGGCGAGTAGGAAATGGTGAACGTGGCCATTGTAGCCCATGTACGAGGTCGCAATAGTAGGGGGATCGTGCTATTGTTGATGACAACCGCCAGTTGGAGGCATGTTCCCTTGTTCTTTTTTCCACTCCACACCATGGTTACATGGTGAATGTGGCCATTGTAGCCCATGTACGAGGTCGCAATAGTAGGGGGATCGTGCTATTGTTGATGACAACCGCCAGTTGGAGGCATGTTCCCTTGTTCTTTTTTCCACTCCACACCATGGTTACATGGATTGAAAGATATTAAGAGGTCAAGGCGGCACAACGTATCGCGCAGGCCAATAAAAATTTAAAAGTAGTTGAATAATAAGAGCCCTACCATACCCTCTGGAGCTTGCACAACTACCTTCCTTTCCTTCAAGTAGATGGCTTGATGCAACAATAACACAAGCAATGTATAATGGTGAGACTATCACTAAGGAGGAGGAGGAGCTTGCAAAAGGTTGTGATTGGCATGTCATTCTCCTTGACTACTATCTCATTAATAAAAAAAGAGTTTATTTATCATGCATCACCTTGCATGCTGATTCTTGTTGTGCTTGTAGTATCATAAATGTGGTGCACTTTGATCACATGGGCGTCATTTTCGAGTGGAACAAACAGATTATAAAATAATAACTTTTGATAGGCGACGTCAAAGCTAACTTTGTGCAAGAAAGCTAGTCAAGTATAAGTGACGTGAATGCAAAATTTGGCATGCTTGATTATTGTGGAACTATTCAAAACATCATGAAAGTTGCTTTTAGACACTTTCACATGTTTATTTTTTATGTGAAGTGGTTCAAGGTCATAACAAATGGACAAATGCAACTCTAAGGAATGACAAGAGTTCGTTTGTCCAAAGTTGACTCCACAAAATTTTGGACTGACCAGAGATGTGCATTTGTCCTTTTAAGAACATTGTGACCAAGTCATCTTTAAAGTAGATCCAAAGGATCCAAGGTGGGTGTTTGTAGTCCAAGTTGCTCCTTGTAGCAAATTTTTTTTGAAGGCGAGCAACTAGAAGAAGAACCATAGAGTCATAATTATGGAGTTGATGCTATTGAAACTCAAAAGCCAAATAATAGAGTTGGTGTTGAAATCCAAGAGCCAATGGCCTCGAGTATATTAGTTGTGGAACCTACGTGGCATGAGGGATAGATTTAAGAGAATATGGAAGAAATATACTCATCAAGTTCTGATGGAGAGCCAATTATATCCAACAAGGAGCACATAGATGACCTTGATCCTATAGAAGAGCAAGCCATTAACCAAACAGTTTAACACTCTTTTGGTGACATTGAAGAGGATACAGAAACATTTCTTGAAATTAACCTTTTTGGGGGCTAACCGAGGATGATAGAATAAATGATGATCTATGAATTTGTAACCTTGATTATAAATATAAGTAGTGAAGTTTGAATTTGCAAATATGACCAGTGAATTTTTCTTGAATTATATTAGATAAATTTTAAAAATTATTATTTTTTCATTACCGATGCAGATACCGGTGCACATTGGCACGAATACCGACGCATATACCGATGCCCATAAAATAACATTTTCCTTTGATTTACCATCGCTTATACCATCTGTAAAATTACATTTTCCCTTTGATTTACCACCGCTTATATCGACACTCGTAATAGTCGCCCAGTAATTGACCGTCTCGCCCCGTAATAATTGACCGTCTTGCTAATTGACCATTCCCTTGTAGTGGAGTTTCAACATTGGGCTCTTCTTGGGTTTTCTTCGACTCTTTTCCTTCTACTTGTTGCAAGGTCTCTTGCTTTGGAGTTGCCTCCTTGAACCTATTAGATAGTGCTTGCCAAAATCATCAAGATGTGAAGGATTTCTTATGCCATTTGCGAGTGCATAGGCAGCGTAGGTGAGATAATATGCTACCCTTGAGCATTGTTTACCTGGATAGTAGCCAAAAATGTTCATAGCACTTACTTTCTCAATAAGAATTACTTTGTCATAGTTAGTAGGGATAACACTTCCTTCAAGGAAACGAGATAAACTTTTGAACAAGAGAATAGCAGCTTTCCCCATCATTGCTCATCAGCTGCTTGTGATAGACCGAAATCTTTGCATCCGATAATTTGTTGACGTAGTGAAATAAAGTTGCATCTCTTCCATGTCCTCTCTATCTTTCTCTAGATGCTTGAAGCAAGAAGTCATCCTCTTCAAAGAAAAACTTATAAAAATACAAATCCAAAAGAAAATAACAATTCAAAAGAAGTACCTGCATATTTTCATCCATTTCTAATTGTTTGTAAATCTAGAAGTCGATGGTATTATCAGCTTTGTCTTCCTTGTTTTCTTTGCTCGTGTGAAGTCGGTCAAATCCATATTGTTGTTGGCCCTGGTGAAACCTTGCATCATCTATCCTGTTTAGCCTTTTCAAACTTGGTAACCTCATCAAAATAGAGTGCCAAAGATGCATGTTGATTGAAATTATCCTCAAGTGGAATGAATGGATCATCTTCATCAATGAACTTAGAGTCTAGAGCATATGACTGAGCAATTATTGCTAGTGCATAATTTTCTCTTAAGTTAAAGATTTTTTGTATATCACTTAGAATAACATACTCTGAATCTTCAATCTTGAAATATGGATGCAAAGGAATATGAAGATTGCAACTTTGAATATCTAATGAGCCAATGTCCTCAACCATCTTTAGTGTTTTTGACTTTAGACCTAGAGCAGCAAACTCCTTCTCTTTCATGATTGAATTCTTCTTCTGTATCATCAATCTCTTTTTGGAGATGCGAGGGGCCTTCAGCACTAGATTCCTGCTCCTCCTCATGATCATCCTGCGGGCACCAAACAAAAATTGCAAAAGCAAGTTTCTCTTCTCAAAGCCTGCACCTCCTTGGATGAATGCCACATTTTTCTTCGACTGTCTCTCTCGCAAAATATCATACTTTTTATTCATCATGTTTTTCTCTCCTCTCTCTGCCATATAGATATCTGTGATATGCACAAAGCCTCTATCTCCAATGCACATCCTTCCTTCACATGTATGGTTCTTGTGAAAACATGAAGATATTCCCCTAGGAAATCATTGTGTTGACCAATTATCTTTGCATAATCCAGGGGTCTACTGAACATATCATGGAAAATATGGAGCTCTTGTTCAGCTTAACTTCTTTGCAAGAACTTAAATAATAGCATATCACTTGACTTTTTAAGTACACAAGGAGATACACTCTCTATTAGGTAATACAATTCACTAATTAAAGCAAAATAGTAATAAAGTAATGCAAGTTTCTACCTTCTTTAAGTTTAGTGCTTGGAGATTAAGTGATCTTTTGAAAGCTTTTCTTGGTTCCATATCTATAAATAACCAATGCATTTTCAACTTTGGTACATAAGAACGAAGAGGAATGCAAACTAATGGTGTACTAGATGTTAGTTACGTGGTTTTGGTTTTGTAGATGTTTGATTTTCAAGGGCTTTCTTCCCTTTTCTAACTTTCTTTCTTTTTACTATTACCAATAAAAATTCAGAGGTTGAAATGTAGAATAACCCTCACAAGACCTGGCATAACATGGATGATAAGAAATTCTACTTGCAGATTCCCAATCTTGGTGAACCTCACCAGCAAGGGAGACTTTTCTTTTGAGCCCCATCCTCGTTGTCAAAGAAATCTAGGGCTTGCAGATAATTATATACACATAATGCATGAAGACTATAGAACATTATGATAATGTTGATAGCCCCCAAATGCGATTTGGGGGCCTGGAATGCATATGAGGGCCCTGAATCACGTTTAGGGGATATCACCTAGAATGCATATGAGGGACCTGAATCGCGTTTGGGGGATATCAATGGGTGATAGCCCCCAAACGCAATTCAGGGCTCTCATATGTTTTCCACCCCCCAAGGGGGCTATCAGTATTTCTGGTTATTTCATTCACTACAAAAGAAGGTACCTTTCTCATCTGGGTCCATTGTAAGGATTCTACCTCACTGGGAAACTCACTGGGAAAAGAGAAAAGGATCTAGCTATTTAGGAGAGGTGGGTGCAGGATAGGTGGTGGCCACAACTTGAGGGAGCAAGAGATTGGTGACAATGTTCACGTGGCAATAGTGGTAAGTACTCTAGTTAGAGATTGAGAATCTTTGAGGGTTGTAGCAGATGGGTATCTAGACAAACCAGTGGGGCTCGCAGTAGATGAAGCAAGAGACATGGAGAGGCATGACGAGAGATTTAAAAAACGTTTAAAAAGTACGCAATAACATCGCACGCTTTTTCTTGATTCACACACCACTTTTTGGCGTAACTTTTGAGACACGTGGCTGCAGTTTTCAAGAAAGATACGTACATTTTGAGTGCGTTTTCCTAAAACCTGTTGGGAGTGGGACTTATATTTTCATCTTGTAATGGTTTTTGATTTTTTACAGACTCTTTTGGCCCATTGTGCACTTGCTTCAACATCATCTCCTTATACACCAAGCTCTCCATCTTTAGTAGGATCTCTTTGGTAGCCTACCCTTCTAAGCTAAGCTTTTTCTAAACAGGAAAACAAGTGTTTAGACTTCTCATTGACTCTTGTTTTTTCTACCAGAGAAGTAGCCCCGCAATAGACCTTTGACATAGGCTCTTCCCTTTAGATGGGTATTGTCACCTTAAGGTTTTGGTTTGCAGTTAATAGCCTTATAAAGGTTTTGGTTTGTAGTTAATAGCCTTATAAAGCATAATCACCTCTTCTATCTTGCCACACATCCAAATTGCTTATGAGGGCTATTAGTTAGCTGGTTCTTCTTGGAGTTTCTTTATAGCAAGAACAAAGTCAACTGCTAGGAAGAGTTGAGAGGTCCCTCCTCTTGCAAAGGTTGCTACTACAGCCAAAGCTTCACATCCCAAGAAGGGAAAGTCAATGCACATATTGAACCAAGTAAATAAAAAAAGATTTACCCAAAATTTTAGTGTTCTAAGGTAGATTAGACAAGCTTAGAAGACCATAGGGTTTACAATCCCTAAGGTCCCATTTCACAGACTTCTAAGAGAGCTTTGTGATTAACGGTCACTTGGATTGAGGTAGCACTAGAAGTGTAGTCTGCACTTCCTCATAGAATTTTTTCAAGACACTATGATAGTAACTGCACATGCACATAGGTTGACAATCATACACAATGAAATGGAGACATTGAAGAAGGTACGTTGGACATGCTTCTTCATCCTATTGAATGGGTGGACATCAAGATGAGAGAGATTCTCCTAGTACCACCATCAAGAAAGTTAAAAGCAAGGTGAAGAAGTGAAGGTGGTAGAAGTGACACATGAAAAGAACACAAGGGGGAAATCTCTTTATAAAGAATCTCTCAAGAAAAGAAGAGATCCTGAAAGTGATACTTTGGCTCCTGCCCTCCAAGATGTCAAAAACTTACAAAGATTAGCAAATCTTGGAGACAGTGTGAATATTGAAATAGATGAGATTGATGTTGAAAGTAGGATTGTAGTTTCCAAAGATCATTTTAGGATCTTGAGAAGGAGTACAGCTCAACTGTTACATAATAATTCTTGTGGGCTTAAGGCAATTTTCTGAATATCTCATTTTGTAGTTCCATGTTATAGGCTATCTTTGGAAGTACTCTCAAATTAATTTTACTTTTGTAGGATTTTCAGGTCTTAGTTATCTCTAGATGTACAATCAATGGCATTTATCTTGGATCCACACTTTTTATCCTTTTTGAGATACCTAAGAGAATCAAATAAAAATCTTGAAAAGTGGTTCACCCATTGTAATTTTGAATATGTCAGCTTAATCTTCTTTCCCTACCATGTAGAGTAGGTAAGATACTAGAGTTTGTCTTCAATATTTTTTACCACTCTAAAGGGAGACTGTTTATCCTGTTCTTATATTGTTGCAACTCCCATTGGAGTCTTGTGGTAATTGATGTTGCTAAATAAACAATGCTGGCTTTTTAATTCTCTTAAGGATACTCACACAAACTTGGATTGTATGTACTATATTAGTTCCTTTATGTTCAGTCAGTTTGTTTTAATTTCAAGATACTAAAATATCATGTGTTGTAGATGTTTGAAGAGTCTTTTCTCTGTGTTGGGTCACATGCCACCAAATACTGATATTCTTGGGTCTGTAACTCCACTTTGGATCCATGTAAGTACCTCTTCCTCTTTTCTATGTTTGAAAACTTTTTCTCCTGAATGAAAATAGCCTCTTCCACCTCAACATGATGGTTTCTCATGGGGGTGGAGGACACTTATCCTGCAAAGTACTTATTCTATGTGTATTTCAAAATAGACATAGCAAAATTGGTAAACACAAAACCCTCAAAACTAATAATGTGATGCAAAAACGTAAGACATAACAAAATGTAATGATTATTATTATTTGGATTACAGATGACCTTAAAGAGTTACAATGATATATATGTGGATAGCTTTAGAGCTAGAATCAGAAGTTCAATACTTGATCATGCTAGAAGAGCCCCCTGCTACTATACAAGAAAAACCTCAACTAGTAAAAGATATAGGGGTGGCCTCCAAATCTACCACTACAAAGGAGGATATCAAAATTGAAGTCTTAGGTAAAGATACTTTTGGCGAAGTTAAAAACAAAAAAGATATGCCTACAATCGTCAAAACAGAAGAGCATGCTAAAGTAAAGGCTATAGAAGAATCCCCATCTGCGCTGAAGTCAACAAACCCACACAAGAATCCCCATATGAAGTAAAAGATACAAGGAGGCCTCCAAATCTAGCCAGTATAAAGGAGGATATCAAAATGGAATGTCCAACTATAGATACTAAATAAATATGAAATTAAAATAAGAATTGCATAATGAAAAGTTCAAACTTGGAAGTTGGAACTCAAGAGTGGGCACACCTTTTTATTTTATTTTATGAATTTACATATTACATATTACAAACAACACGATGTCATGAAGGCGTGGTGAACATGCACAAGTTGACGGGGTAGTGACCACCCCCTCGTGTGCTCTTCATTAGATTCCAGAGTCCACTCCAGTCCCCACCACTTGTTTTTGAAGATAAGGCTCTCTCTCTGGTGTCTCAAGTCTAGTATCGCAATTCTCATTTTTGAAGATAAGTCTCTCTCTCTCTCTCTCTCTCTCTCTCTCTCTCTCTCTCTCTCTCTCTCTCTCTCTCTCTCTCTCTCTCTCTCTCTCATCTCGAGTACAATATTGCAATGGCCAATGCATAGTTTTAAACCTCTGGAGTCTGAGCTCTCCCTATGTGATGAGATCGACCTCGTACTAGTACGTCCCCTCCCTTTGTGCCTCTTGTTGACACCTACCTTGCGATTCACAATTGCATGGCTTCTCTCAGTCTTGAGAGTTGACTCTCTAACCATGTTTAGCTGCCTGCGGGCATTCCGCTAGGCCCCTAACCTAACCGCATACTCCTGATCTTGGCAATGGTTCAATGAGAGAGGGCAATCTACCTTCCGATGTCCCATCTATTTATAGTAAAATCATGCACTCAAAAGTATCGTCGGATCCACAGGTCCATGGTTCTACCTTCCGATGTCCCATCTATTTATAGTAAAAGCATGCACTCAAAAGTACCGTCGGATCCCCACAGGTCCATGGTTCTCCCTTTGGCCCCAAAATTGCGTGGGTCGAAACTGCTACTGTTGTGCCCAGGCTGCACAAATGTGGCTTGGGCTTGAGTTGGAATGGGATTATTAGGTTTAGGAACTCCAACTGGTGGTCTATTTGCCCTACTACCACCAACCATTGTAGATACAGTTCTCAGCCCCATCATTAGGGAAAATCGAAACTCATTTTGGGGCCCTCTAAGAAATTCTTCATTTTCCTATTTATTTAATGTCAAGAATGTATAAAAAGGAAAAACATGATCCAAAAGAAACATTTCAATATCTCCATGCATTGAAAAGGTGAATCTAGTTAGATCCTCATGCATTTAAGATGGAATATATGATACTAACTACGTTACACATCATATTAACGAACACTAGCTACTGTACACACCATATTTAAAGTATTTTCGATTTAATATCAAACATTGAACTCATTGAAATTTTAAATTTTGGAGGGCAACAAGCAAGTTTTATGCCATTAGTCCTAATTTGGTATGATAAAAGGTCTCGTTTGTATTAGCAGACAACTAAAAACATGGAAGGTGGTGAACTTTCAAACCAGAAGAGGCTATATCATCTTCATATATATCTTGAAGCATAATATGCTTCAGTTTAGAAAAGGAGAAATTGGTGCTATGGAGAGAGAGAACATGAGGTCATTAGGATTACACCATATTGATCTATGGTGTGATGGCTCAACTTATCCCAAATGCCCAATTACGAACTCCACTCCCTCCTTTCTCAATCCAACATCACTCTTGAGATTTGTAGGGGATGGTTACAAAGGTCTGCACATGGGTATATATTAGCTCACGACAGTTGTAGATGTGTACAAACACTTATATCAACAAGAAACAACAACAAACAAATCTAAAAAGATTGTTGAGTGTTCAAAGTTGAAGAAACTACTTGTAAGTGAGACTGAAGAATTGAAAAAGACAAAAGAGAAACTTAGAAAAGCAAGAAGCAAAGAAACTCTATTAGAGGCAAAAGACAAAGAAAGAAGAAAGTTTGCAATCTTACACAATTGAAAGCAAACAATGGAGGATGCAAGTGTAGAATGCGACACACAAGGTAAGAATTATTATTAAAAAATTTCAATTGTTATTCAATATAATTTTGAATGAGTGATAGTTTAGTAAGATACTATTTTGTCAGAGATTGAGAATACACTTAATTCTTCAAGAACATATTGGAACTAAACAAAGAAAACGTGAATCCAAATAACCTTCCAATCAAACAGATGAAAGGATTGGTACCTTCTAGTATTCCAAAGGACATGATTAAAGAGAAAAAATATAAAAAGGTGAAAAGGAATGTTGTGCAGTAATTTGTTGATAGTAACAAAGTTGATGTTTATGTAATTCAGGAAGCATTCCATGAGAGCGGAGTTAGAAAAGGGTATACTTCTATCTTTAAAACTGTATCCACAAAAATGTGAGACCAAAGAATCAAACACGTGCTTCTGTCCAATGCATGCAAACGTATCGAGACTAAGAAGCCTCTTAAATAGACAGGTGGAATAATATTTTCCTTGACTTATAACAACTTCAAAAAAGAATGGTCAAATTCTACGGTATCATGTCTAAGGAATGTAAAGGTGGATAAATGTAAAGGTGGATAAATGTGAGATAGTGAAGGAAAAGAAGGTGGAACGTGTGACAGTCACCTTGGTGAATAGGGCACTTGATTCATCCATGATAGAAAATAACCCAAAGTATTTCAGTGTGCAATCAGAGAAACATATATGGTGGTTAGGATGAGTAACCAGCAATGTCTCTAGGGGCGGAGGCTATTCCGTGAGGAAGATCACTTTGGCTTAATCTTAAGCTCCTATGTCTATATGGGATGTGGATAAGGATTTATGTATCTATTCTTTTTTAAGGTGGTCATCCCCCAGATCTTTAAGATATTTGTCTACCCAATTTCCTTGGTGGGGGGGGGGGGGGGGAGCTGCTGCAGTGGGTGTTGCAGCTTCTATTGGCCTCTGTTGGGATGACTGGTACGGGAGATTTCTAGAATATACCTGACTT
Organism: Cibotium barometz; assembly: GCF_041138505.1. Lineage (NCBI taxonomy): Eukaryota > Viridiplantae > Streptophyta > Polypodiopsida > Cyatheales > Cibotiaceae > Cibotium > Cibotium barometz. The sequence goes on from NC_141098.1 coordinate 23,733,261, forward strand.
CTTCAGGGGGTCTCATGTTGGAGATTGATAGACATGGCTCAAGGTAGGCAATAGGAGACTCGTCTTCTATTTGTGCTTGGAAATCCTTGACCAGTTCTTGGGTTGCCAATTGTAAGATTCCTCCAGCCTCAATAATGAATAAGCTTTTACCTCAATCCCCTGTAATCATTCCCTATTTCTGAATACAAGAAAATATTGTTTTTCCTTGTTTTTGCCTAGAGAGAATAAAAATTCTAGAGAGAGGTAATTCAATATTGAGATATTTTTAGATATAAAAATTCTCCTAATATCAAAAATATATTTCCCTGAAACAGAAGTTCAAAATAAATTCTCCAAGATGCATTAGGAATCAATTAAAAATGATATAAGTGACCTTAGCCTAAGGGTCAAGATTTTTAGAAATTTCTGGTTTATGGTCCAATTAAGGTTCCTATGGGCCAATAGGATTAATCCAAGTGTTGGGATGAGATAAATCCAAAGAATAAAAGAAAATACCCAAAAAGGAGTAAATGCTCACATAAGATGAAGAGTTGACTGAGTACAAGGTCTATTAGTTAAAAATTAAGAGATATTATTAAAAAAATGAGATATTTTGGAGGAATGATGAATTTTTGACACCTTAAGGGGTAAGGAGAGGAGTAGGCACCTCCTTCACATATGTGGGAGGGTTTTTAATTCAAAAAAATTGAGATATTTTTATCTCTCCTCTCTCTTGGATCAAATTGGATCAAAATGGGAGCTAAACTGGTCCAAATCTTGTCCAAATTCAGCCAAACTGAAGCTGGAAATTTCTAAAACCTAGTTGGACTCAGTTAGTGACCTCCCGCACCTATAAATACACCCTCATTCTTTTGTATGCTTATCTGTGAGCTATACCATGCTAGTATTACATTAAAATAATCATATTTTCTATTATCCATTAAAAATCCTCTACTTTTGGAGAGATTGGAACTTCTCTCTCTCTTCAACAACTCTTGGAGCTTTCTTCTCAACTCACTAAACCAATTGATTGGTTAGGGGCTTCACTTCTAGATAAAGAAGCAAGCCAAACCTAGAGGTAAGAAGGAATTTCATGGTTTTTGTTAATATTCTCAAATGATTTCACTTCTCAACCACTCTGAAGCTTGAGAAGTTTCTAATTAGTTATTTTTAATGCAAATCAAGCTTTCTCTAAGAACTTTAATGATTAATCACAAAAAAGTTAATCTTTATGCTTATTTTAAATGCTTTTTATGTATATCTCTCTCTCCCAAAAGAATAGTCATTCCTATGGCTAATTCTTTAGAAAAAGAATGCTTCTCATTCATAAATTCTTAATTTAAAACCAAACTCTAAGCTTGTTAAGCTAGAGGTTAAGAAAATAGTATTTTTATGCTTTTATGTTAATAAAATTATGGTAAATTTATGATTTAATTCCATAATTTGGATTTAAGTTTAAGGATAGTTCTTCTAAGTCTTATTCTTTTCTAGAAAAATTGAAAATTATCTGTAATAGCAGCAAAGCTATGGTAAAATTTTTAGAAATTAATACATATCTTATTTTTATGCATAATGCTAAAAGAGGACTTCCTACCATATTTTAGGATGGGACATCCTATGCTAAAAGAATGATTTTCATCATATTCATGAGAAACTAATTTTTATTATTTATGCATAAATAATTAATTAAAGAAAAGAGAAATTTTAGATAAATTTATTTTATGAATGAGAAATTTTAAATGATAAAAGAGAAATTCCCATGACATTTAGAATTTAATCATTTAAATGGTAAAAGCGAAATTCTTGGCATAATTAAAATAATGGATATTTTATTTAATTTAAAGAGAAATTTTAGATTAATTTGTTTTATGATAAAAGAGGAATTCCCATGACATTTGGAATTCAATCATTTAAATGAAAAAAGAGGAATTTTAAGCATTTTCAAAAAAATGGATATTTGTATTTAATTAAAAGAAGAAATTTTGTGGTATTTAAGTAGAGAAAGGTTTGAATTAAATGTTGGTGACAAAAGAGGCATTTTCACCATAATTCCACTTAGAGAATTAGGGTTGATAAATTAAATTGGTAGAAGAATATCTTTAGATATTTTATGTGGATAAATCACCAAATTGATATTTACCCAAAATTAGATTAAATGGAAGAAGAGTATTTTCATAAAAATTTGATATTCTAAAAAAAAACCATTTCTTAATCTATTATGGTTAGAATGAAATTCATAAAGTTGGAATTTTCTTACGATTAGAAGTTCAGTAGATGTTTATCTGAAGAAAATCCTTGGAATCAAAGTTAGAAATAAACCAAATGATTTTGGTTAGACCACGACCTACTTGTCCATCTCTCGATCTAAATCAAGCAAAAACTTCGTGACCAATTCCAATTCAAAGAATAGACTACCATTGAATTAACGTATTTTTTTCTTGACCGAAATCACCAAGAATCTAGTTGGACATTCAGTCAAATGATGGGTAGATTACCCTGATATGAGAGATCAATGATTCTCATTAAGAAAATATGGATTAAGGAAAAAAGAGTTTTGTGGAACCAATCCCAAATCGGAAATTTTACTTGCATAGAATCTCTGTTTTCTTTTAAAGGACTGTTTTATGCTAGAATGCTAGAGGAAGCATTTGGTATGTGTTTAACTAAGAAGAGGCTCGTTTTGCAACAGCTGGTGGGGAGTTGTCGAGGGACGTCGCTTCGCAGGAAAGCCTACCGAGGTCTTGACCAGCCTTGGTATGGTTAAAATGGTGTGCTTCCGATACGATGGGTGAGGACCAACGAAGCGGTCCCTGAGTGAAGTGTTAGGACACCTAAGTAGGATTCTAGAGGGTTTTGACCAGGTGATGCACGGGCTCGCGATTTTGACCAGGTGATGCACGGGCTCGCGGTTGCTAGGACACCCATGCATACGTGGAGGAAGATTCGGATGAACTGAAAAGAACGACTTTTGTGAACTGAATTTTGATATTGGATCTCGTTGGTTGACCACAGCTGGTCTTCAAAACGGAGAGTGCGGATGATATATTTTGTAAAACAATGGACTCAAAATTTGGGAGGATTATGATCAGCAATACTATGATTTTTATTGAAAGATTGTTTTAAAGACAGTCGAATCTGTTATAATAGCAATTTTATATTGGGTGTGTACATGGTATGCCTACCTTAATTTTTTCTTGAAACGCCAGCTAGGGGGCTTGGGAACTCTTTTTCTTGGCAGCCGGGCAAAACATAACCAAATTTTTATAAAGGAATCCCACCAATACAATGGTTGGGCGGTTGGCTAACCCATAGGCTGGATCGGGGGATTCTTGCGATACAAATAAGGCACGATTAATAACGTTAGTAAGATTAAGTCCTAGGAAGACCCTTGTTCTGTGTGTGGGAGGGAATCAGCGAGGCTGTGCCTCGTTAAAGGAGGAAAAAAGCGGTGATTCTATGGACCAAGTGCAGGTCTCTTCTTTGATTTGACCATGTGACTTTCGGGTTTGGTCGGATCACTTTGGATAGTTAAGAATTTCACTCGTTAGATCAATTCTCCCGTTAGATGATTTTCTGGTGGAATCGCCCGTGCCTTCCGGGCGAGGGACGTTTTTTTGGGTTTGGTTTTGGAGGAACCACCGGGCCAGTCTCTTGTCCGAATATCCATGGGGCGAGGCCCCGAGTGTGGATCCCTGCCCCACGCAAGAGGCTGACGCTGCTTCCGCTGCCAGTGCCCTCGGAGGGGGCATCGCGGAGGGGGCGGGGGTCTCACACTAATAGTCTTTCTTTCTCCTCTATGGGGTTAGGATATTCGGTAAGCTTTTTTAGGAGCTGGTTAGCATCAATTGGTTCCTGGGCTCGGGCGGTAGAGCATAGCAAATTTTTCTCTTGTGACGAAGAGGTTGATGCATGTGCTATCATGCCATCTTCTGAAACACTTTGGATAACTACCCAGTTGTCTCCCTTGCCGATCTTCATGGTTTTATTTCTTGAGAATCTAGTTGCTCGTGCTTGTTTAGGGAAATTCTTTGAAGATAAAACCTTGGCTTATTTATGGTCTCGTGAGGTCGATGTCTCTGCGCTGTGCAGCATGAGCTGCGGCTCTTTATCTGTTTTATAATCAAGTTACGACGTTGAGAGGGACCGTGTGGATGAAGTCGTCTCTCACACCTAGTAGGTTAATGCTCATGTTGGGATTAGCTTCACGAGCCTTCCCTGTTGTTCTAAGTCTTAACACGGATAATCTTTATACATATGGTTAATTCCACACCTAACGCATAAAGAGGTTAATGAAGGAGAACCTACAAAGGTACTCGCCATCCCTTTCTAAGTCTTAACACGGATAATCTTTATACATATGGTCAGTTCCACACCCAACGCATAAAGAGGTTAATGAAGGAGAACCTACAAAGGTACTCGCCATCCCTTTCTTGATAGGACACTAAGCCACTCGGTGAGGTCCAGTTGGTAGCATTGCATAGGTGGTTTTGTTTTCCATCATTGAATTTGTGTATCGACCCTGTGGCATTGGGGCAGCTAAGTACACTTGGTACATTTGGTCACCCTCCATTACATAGTGGCTTAGAATCTGAGAGGGTGGACTTGTTGGCTCAAGAGTTTCGTAGTTAGGAACTTCTAGAATTTCCCCCTCATCTCCTTCCTCAAAGATTTCCATTAGGGTTAGTTGATGAACTGGTGTGATTTGTGACAATGGGGGTTGAGGTGGGAGAACCGAAGGTGGTAAGGGCATTTCAGGAACCTTAAGAATTCCTCTTTGGGCCACTTCTTGGCATGGATGAGGTTTATTTTGGAGAGTAGGTTTTGGCAAAGCCTGGTTTCCTGGGGTTTGTAGGTAGGGGTTGAGGTAGAGCATGGGCTTGAGCAACCCTTTGCTAATAACAGTTTGTAATGTCGTGATTGCCCCATCGTTGGCAATATGTGCAATAGAGGGCGGGGCGGGTCGCAAATGTGGACAGTCCATGCTGGTGTGGTTAGCTTGATAGATTGGGAACCATACAAGCTCCCTCTTTGGATAGAGATGGGGTTGGTGGCCAACCCGATCGGTTCTCAAATGTTGGGTCATCTATTACATTAATGTAGTGGTGGCCAACTATTTGACTTGCTATTCCATATATGGAATCTTTGCTCTTTCCATTAGATTTAGTGCTGGTGGTCTTGAATAAGGCTTTTGATGTACCCTCATGAAGTTCTTTGGGAATGTCCTCAAATTCCATAGCACTCCTACAACATTGCGCAAAGGAGGTATGGGCCAAGGTGTACAATGAATTGTGTAAGGGCATGTCATCCAGACCTTCTAGAAATCTCCCTATTAATCTTTCATCAGAGAACTTATCTCTGGCACTACGCGAGAGTGGAGATATCTGACTCTATTGATATAGTCTTTGATGGTTTCACCATCCCTTTGTCTAACATTGTGCAACTGCTCCACTGGACTCCATCTGGTACCTTGGCGAGAATATCCTACCTTGAAGGCCTCTTTTAAGGCTTCAAAGGTGGCCTTGTCCTCAGCTTTCAAGGACCTAAACCATTGGCCTTCTTTACCATCTAGGGTGAGGCCAAAGGCACTCACCTTAACTTGATCTTCTACGTGGCCAAAGTCTTCACAAATTTGGTTGAACATCTCCAAATGTGGGATGGTGTCTCCAATCCCATCAAATGTAGTGATCAACTTTGAGATGTTCACGAGTTTGTTCTGCTCTAAACTAGGTCCAGGTGTGCAGGTTGCACTGAAGCTGGGGGCATGATGCCCATAGTCACCCCTCCCTATTTCCATTGCTAATCTTAACATTTCTGGGGTTAGCCCTGCCATGGATGGAGTGGGTTTTGGTTGAGGAATGATTGGAGGAGGATCAGGGCCAAGTGGATAATAAACCATTGGAGGCCCTTTATTTATGGGTGGGTTAGATTGTGCCCCTTGTGGTCCCATGTGGTACCCTGGGTAGGCTGCCTATGGTGGGTATTGTTGATATACAAGGGGATTGGGCTGATGCGATGGGCCAGGGGTTAAATTGTGCCCCTTGTGGTCCCATGTGGTACCCTGGGTAGGCTGCCTATGGTGGGTACTGTTGATATACAAGGGGACTGGGCTGATGCGATGGGCCAGGGTAGGCCCTCTCTCTCTGGTATGATGTTTCTGGTCCTTGAGAAAATGGACCTAGCCCTAAGTTTTGTATGGGTCTTTGGGCCCTATATAAATCAACCACTCCTGAAATAGGCATGGCTCTCCAGATTGGTGGTTGGGTTTGGGTTTGATGGCTTTCACTCTATCCTATTTCTTCTCTAGGATCTAGACATGACATGGGCTCACTTTCTTGTGGATGTTCCATACCTCTCGCCGCCCTGGGCTATGGCTCTTCCAACTGTGTGTTTCCTAGGATAAAGTTGTGGAGCCTTGAAAAGCATGGCTTCTCTGTGAATGTGTGGGAGAGGTAGGATCTTGCTCTGGGATAGGTGGTCTATCCATACATTGAGGTTTGGGTTCTCCTATCTCGAGGTCATGAGTTTCCTGTCCCATGTTGGGATGGTCTTCGCTCTCACTGGTGCTGTTCAAAGAGGTACACCGTTTGGCTCCACACGGTATTGATCGATGGGTCTGACCTTATAAGTGAGGGGGCTTTGGGAGAGTTTACGTCATCAAAAAGAGGGTTGTTTAGCACCAATTTACTTGCATGTAGGTGCATGGAAGTGTGTGGAACTACAGTGTAGAACCCCCCAGTTAGCAATCTATGTTTTTTGTTTTTAGAAATGGTATGGCCGTATGCTTTGGGATGGTACGGGCGTACACTTCTGAAGGGAACGGGCGTACACTTCTCAAGGTGCATATGGAACACACGTACGCTTCCTCTGAAGGAAACGGGCATGGTAAGTTTGCCATGGCCGTATGTTTTAGACAAGACAACTGGTATGGCCATGTGTGGCATAAGTGGAACAGCCATATGCTTTCTGGAGCTGGGGCAAAAGAGAATGACACGAGTGTGGAAAAATTGACATGGATGTGGCACAAACAAGACAAATGCTTTGGAACAGGCATACCCTTCAGGAAGGAACGACCGTGGGAAAAATGGAACGACCGTGGCACTGTCTGATTTTAGAGCTTTTTCAAGAAATTTAAGGTTGCAAGTCTGACTACCACCCACTATATTTTCGGACAGTGCAGTTGTGTACCTACTTGGTTGAATGCAATTAAATGCACTTTATGCCCACTTAATTTAATTATTCTATTTTTAATGCTAACTACCACATTCAAGGTTGGAGATTTTCCCATATTTGGCCAGAGAGAATGGAACAGGTGTGGCACAAGTGCCGCCTGTGAAAGGAATGGCCATTCACTTCTTAGAAAAGCTTGTAGAATGTGATTTTTGCCTTGTTTTTCCCTCATGTTCTTGCAATTTCAAGCATCTTCCCACTAATTTTTTGGTTTTTTTATTTAATAGAGAGCTAAAGCTAGTCTCAAGCTATCTATTAATGCCTACAATGCTTAAAGAAACCTAGCTAATTAAGATTAATTTGTTAATTGAGCTATGGTGCAAACTTGATGAGAAAGAAGAATAAAAAATCAAAGATTTACATAAATTTCAAGGGTAAAGTTTGAACAATTACTTGTTTCTCCCATGCTCGGTGAAGACCTCAATGCTCCAATGCTTTTATTGACCTCCATTACTCCATGGAATCACCATTAACAAACAAAAATAAGCTTAAACTCAAGCAAACAACCAATGGATTTGCACTCCAACCTCGGGGCAAATAAGGAATCTAGCAAATGAACTACGTGGAGGATCCTAATCTAAATGCAATCCCTGGCAATGTCGCCAAAGATATTATTACTAGCATACTACCTTGCACACAACAGAGAGAGAGAAAAAAAAAGAGAAACAACATGCAAGGGTTGAGTTTGGAGAGGTGCACTTAAATACTTGATGTGAAGCCACTGGGGGCTCACTCCACCTCTACTTGTGTCACCCAAGTAGATATTCAATAGAGCTAAGTAGAGAGCAAGAAGAGGGAGCTATTGAATCTCTAATTGTGTATCAACCAAGTAAAGATTCAATAGCTAGGTAGTAGGGAGAAAGGAGGAAGCTATGGAAATCTCAACCTTCACCCCATGCCACATGCATGCAAGAGGGACTTGGTAGAGAGCAAAGAGAGGGGAGAGAAGGAGAGAAGCTAGAGAATCACCAACCCTACAAGCACACACCAACAATCAAGCATGCAAGCATAACAAACAATCATACATCCACAAGCCCATGAGAGTGAGAGAGAGACAGAGGCAAAACTCAAATGAGACTAATGGGAATGTCCCTTTTCATATTTCATCAAACGTCTTATCTACAAGAGCTCATAGTTTACAATGGTCGACCGCCCATTTACAATTGCGAGTCCAAAACTAGTCTTCCTAGCTCTATGTACAACTCTTTCCTATGAGACCAGCATTACACAAGCCGTAAGCTCGGTCATCCCATGTCTCTTTTATATTAAGCGCTTTGCACAGTTTACAAAAGATTAGTTACAATGAGCGTAGCCATGCTTGAAAAGTAATGTGAACTAGAGTGGTTAATAGAAGGGCACCAAAAAATATCGAAGATAGGCATGCTCCTTTAAGACCTATTTATGAGCACACTCTACCACCTATGCATCTTGGTGATAATAGAGATTTGTGATTACTTTGTTGATAGCTTGTGTCTAGATCCATTATGCTTGTTCTCAAGTGTGTTTATTTGTTTATTATTGCGTAATGTTTCATTAATCTTGCTTAGGTGCATCATTATGTGTGAGCTTAGCTTAATGTTAATCATCTGATCTTTGTATGGGTGTTACATTATGCAAACCCTAATTTTAATTTGGTATTAGAGCTCCCTTCCATGGGAGTGTTCTTAATCAATTATTTGTTGAGAGAGAGCATCGTTTTGTGTGGGTCTCTTGCTTGGGTAGTGAGAAATTTGGTTTTCAAGCTTTGTGAAATCTCTAGTATTTTAATCATCTTCTTGAGTGGACAATAGAGGGTGAACCAATCCATCCTTTATGTTTATTCTATGTGTGAGAGCATCTCCTTCTTCATGTTTTGGAGTGGCACATTATTGGGAGAGGAAGAGAGACCTTAGTCTTTGTGAGCAATGTGAAGAGTTTGAAAGCTCCTTTGTCATTTATTTATAAGTGGCTATTGAGTGTTGAGGCAGGGCTTCAAATCCTTGTGATTATTATCACTTAATCACATTGATTAGTGACAAATCACCTTGTGTGAGCCTTTGTGAGCTTTGTGGAGAGTTTGAGAGCTCCTTTGAGATGTCATAATCTATGGTTTTGCAGAGAGATCAGGAAAGGATTAGGATGTTACAAATAAGGGTTTGGATTTTACACATAGAGAGTAGGGAAGGGTTTGAGTTATGTAGACAAGCACAAAGTTTCACATAGAGAGTAGGCAAGGGTTATGGTTTCACAAAGAGAGTAGAAAAGGAGACAATCTCTTGGATTAGATAAACCAGATTCTTCTTAGATAAAAAAAAAAGCATCCATGTGCATAGGGTAAACGTCTATTTTATTGGCAATGCCTATGAGATTCTTGTTATTTCAAGAGAGTTTTCATGCAAACATAACAACACCAAATACCATAGTGCTACTGCATTTTTTTGAAGTAATTTTTTAATTTTCTTGGTGAATGGTTGCAAAGGGTGCATTAGGCTAGCAAACTTAATTCACATCAATGATTATGCTTCTTATTATCATGAGTGTCTATTACCTTTGTCACATATTCACAACTTCTATCTTGGTCACATTAATAAAATAGACCACTTAATGTTTCAACTTTAGAAAATGGTTGTGAATATGTGACCACCTTAGGTACTTTAAAGTACCTGTAGCACCTCCATCCCTTTCCTATCCCCTTGGATCCTCCATAAATGAGCTGCCAACATGTTGGTCTCTAGCTCCACCTAGTAGTTCCTCTGACCCAACTCCTCCTCTCCCCCTCTTCCTTTACCCACAATCCTTATACTAGTGCTTCTCTCCTACAACTAGGAAACAAAGAAAGAGAGGGGGAAATTTTGATTTTCTTCTTGCTCGAAAAGGAACAAAGCTTGGGTATCCATGGCCCCTCAGGATCGAGCATGTTGAGAGAGAGAAAGATAGAAAAAGAGAGAGGAGATCCACATTGCTCCAACTATCTCCTCACCTCCTTAAGAGCCTACTTGTTGTGTTTCTCCTCCCACTCCCTAATAGAATGCCTCTGTTGTCTTTCTCCTCCTACTCCTTGATAGAATGCCTACCCGCTATCTTTCGCCTCCCATTCCCTTAAAACAATTAATACTAGAGAGCCTACCAAATGTCTTTCTTCTCCCACTCCCCATGGATGCCTGCACTATGCTAATGCATGACTCAAAACATAGAGAAGGAGAGAGGTATATAGAGTGTTTTGGTGCATTGAGAGAGAGAGAGAGAGAGATGAACTTTTAAGTCCCCTCTAAAAACTCAGATATGAGAGAGAGAGTTGAGTGCCCCAAATACAATAGAAAGTGTGTTGAGGCATCAAGAGAGGGCCCCCTATTTGCATGGCATGGGAGAACTTATAAATCCTTCTAAAAAAGGAAGATTTATTTTCTTTAAAAAAGTAATTTAAATCCTTGAAATGCTGAAATAAAAATTAGATTCTTAGGAACTCCTTAATTTTTTACTATAATCCCATTTCAACATTTTAGTTGCTTATTCACTCAAAATTTTTTCATGGGCATTAAATATTACCTTGAGGCACCTCAGGAAAGATAACTTATATATTCCCTCCACAAACCCTTGTATGTCTCCTCTATCCCCCCTCTCCTCCGGCCCCCTACTAGCTCCTCTCCCCCCTAGTGCAAAGTGAGTAGGAGAGGCAAATTCTTGTGTCATCTCTATCTCTCTCTCTATCTCTCTCCCACCACTATCACCTGCATGTGGACCTAGTGCTCCTCTCTCCCCCTAGTGCTGAGTAGGAGAGGCAAATTCTTGTGTCATCTCTATCTCTCTCCCACCACTATCACCTGCATGTGGACCTAGTGCTCCTTGTTACTATTCTTGTATAGCTCCTCTCTCCCCCTAGTGCAAAGTGAGTAGGAGAGGCAAATTCTTGTGTCATCTCTATCTCTCTCCCACCACTATCACCTGCATGTGGACCTAGTGCTCCTTGTTACTATTTTCCCCTAGCGACTACCATGCCTTCCATGGCTCCCTCTTCTACACCATTATCCCGTCTGGTTGTAAAGAAACACCAAGCCTTGTACTAGAGAGATCTCCTAAAGCAACATAGTTAACTTCTCATGGGGGTAGCACATGCTCATGCACAACCTCTATCACCTCCATCAATGACATGCCTAATGTAAAAGGAGAGCATGTTGTTTTTAGTGACCCATATTATATGAAAGAGAGAGAGTGGTAAAGTTATACATCATCCCCTACCTACACATGCCCCCATAGTCTTGTTGAAAGTGTTGTTAACTATAAGTGACATATGTGATATATTTTGTAAGGTCCCCTATATATGGAGTAGCTTTTATGTGAGCATCCTGGCACACCTCACAATTTCTACTATAGGCATGGATGGTGGCCAAATGGTTAGGAGATCATCCCAACACACCTAACAATTTCTACCTATAGGCCCTGGATGGTGGGCCAAATGGTTAGGAGATGGCTTATGTAGACTTGATACTCTACCAACAAGTAGAATGCATGCTTATGTGTAGGCTATGTAACCGCATCAAAGCGAGAGCACATTGTTCTCAGGTTGTGAGGCCCATTCGAGGGTGCAGATAGTCCCAAATGACTGTGGGAGCTCTCGAATGATATTGGGAGCTATGCATAATCACTATAAGTATTTGTTATAGTCTAATACGGTCCTATTAAGATGATATGATCACTTTGTTATTTTGGAACAATTCAAGGGTTGGCCAACATGGCCGACCTACATCCATACCAACCCTAGGCACTATATATAGACTAGTTTGGCAACCGATTTTTATTATCAAGTTCATTGTGTTCAAGCACTCTTATAAGAAAGACATCCTCCATCAAGAGTCTATCTAAATCACCATCAAAGCTCCTTACCCAAATCTAAAGCACATAGGTGGGTGGAAAGCCATTAATTTATAATCAAATTTTATAACGAGGTAATGTTGTTTAGCTTCCACTTGAGTCTTTGTGGTGCAATTCAGCTCAAAAGAACTTGTGCTTTGTTTTTGGAATTATCTTTTTGGAAAGAAAGTTCTTTTTCTAATACATATAGATATGGGTGTGAGTGGTACAAGAGGGACAAACTCTACCCAGGGGAGATTCAACCCACCCTTGTGTCGATCTACTCGAATCTCTATCTCTCTCTTGTTTATTTTATTTGGTTTATTCTTTTAATTTGTGCAAGTATATGTTATGCTCTAATTGTTTTGTTGAGAAATTAGGGTTTCCTTCTCCAAGTGTCTTAATGTCCTGGCAGTGGTATCAGAGCTTTAGGGACCACTCAAGGAGAAGGATTTTTGAAGAAAAATTCAAAAATTAAGTTTTATGTAATTATCCTGGTGTAAAGAAGGCCAAAGGTTTGATTTTTGGGAATTACTAAAGCTTCAACAAGTCAAGGGAGAGGTGCCATGGGAAAAAGAAAGGCATGCAAAAAGATGTAGCAAGGGTACAAGTGCTTGGACAAAGAGAGGAACTCACCAAAAATATAAAGGGTAAAGAGAACAAGGGTATAAGAAACTTTGGGCAAAGGTGGCACGGTTTATGGGAATTTTCTAAGCCATTGGATCAAGGATAAGATCAAGGGCTAAGAGTTCAATATTACTTTTTTAAAAAACCACCTCTATTTAAACCAAAACCACCCCTCCTCTCGCAAAAAAACTTTTTCAAAAACCACCTCTATTTAAACCAAAACCACCCCTCCTCTCGCAAAAAAACTTTTTCAAACTTAAATCCCTCACCTAGGGGATTCACAAGACATATCTTATGGTATCATGTGAGTGTAAGGGAGGGGGGTTTAGGAAAGTGGGGCTTAAGCTTGTAAGTTAGGGGTCTAGGGGTTTTAACGGGAGGGGGGGGGTGGGTGTTGCGGAGGGGAACAATGGAAGCAAGGGAATAATTTCTAATTATAGTTTACTATAATGTGATATAATTAATTTTAAAATAGGTGGTGCATATTCACTCAAATTTATAAATTAATTTTTTAGGTGGTGCATATTCACTCAAACCTTAGACTTATAAGGTTGCAAACCTTTTAAAGTATATGGTGACAAAATTTACCTTTTCTATTGCTAAATCTCTAATTAATACATACCCTATACCAAAGGGTGTCCCTCTCTCCCTACCTCTCCCCTCGAAGTGAAAAAGAATGAGCCCTCTTTCCTTTTCAAAGAAAATCGTGAGCCCAAAAAAAGAAAGATTATGGAGGATATCATGAGCCCAAAAAAAGAAACATTATGGAGGACATCAACCTTTAAAAATAGAAAGTAATGGAGGCTAATATAGATAGAAAGAAAGCAAAAATAGTAAGTATGTGGACCCAACACCATTTCCATTTTTGACCTTACAAAAAACCTAAATAAAGATAACAAAATTTTGGTGTATTGAACCCAAGGTTTGTACACACCAACTAATTAATTAATCACAAAAAAACGTTTTGGGTGCATATTGGTAAAGATTCAAAATTTTAATTGTTTAGTAATCTTATAAGTTGACCACCCATACATACAATTTTAGGAGAATACATATAAGCCTTTTGCTTAAGTAGAATATGTGCTTCTAATGTACATCTATGCTAATAAATTGGGTTGCAACTTGACACATGTATTACATCTTAAATAGGGGGTACTTTAGTTTCATAAGTGGAACTAATGATATTAAAAATGGATATAGTTTATTTTTAAGAGAAACTTAAATAGGGGGTTTTTATGAGTCTAATGCACGCACATGACCTCCCCTTTGCACAAGAAGTGAATCCCGCAAGATCCCTCAAAGATCAAGCCGTATGGATGTGATTAGTATCGCAAGAGCTTCAATCCCCTAATCTTTGAATTGCTAAACCCATTACATGGAAGAATTACATATTCAAGGGCCTACAATCTCTTAAGATTTTATTTTAAAAACAAAAGAGAAGAAGAAGCATATATATTCCCCTCCCTACGATGTGCCAATTTCCTCCTCTATTTCTCTGATCTCTTCCTTTGAATTTTTCTTTCCTCTTCTCTTACCCTACCGAGACGACGATCACCATTTCTTCTTTTCAATTATGCACTAATTGTGCTATTGTAGCATTGTCTGCCCTTATTGCAAGCTTTAAAGCTTGCTTAAGAAGATTTTCTATTAAAGTTGAAAAAATATATATATTTTTTTAAAATTGTGTGCTTTCTCCCTTCACATGCGCAATTGTTGATTTTTGTTTTCCCTCTCTCTTCACTGGGCACAATCATTGATTTTTATCCCTTTGCATGTGAAAACCTCGGGCGCATTCATATATCGCCATATTTAGCAAGCCATCATGGAGGCAAGTTTCAAATTAAGCTTAAGTCTTTAAAGTTTAAAGTTTACCATATGTCATATGTGGCTATGTCATACACTCATTGCATCCATTGATGTGACGTGTAGGTCGGGCTAGAGAACGTGGTGCAAGTCATCACCAACAATGCATCAAACTGCTGTTAGATGAGGAAATTGCTCAAGGAGGACTATCCCTCCATAGCGTGGATGCCTTGTGCCTCCCATTGCATTAACTTGATCATGGAGCATATTGGTAATTTAGTGTGGATGAAGGAAGTAATGGCCAAATCTACATCGATTGTCACCTTCTTCACAAGAAAGGTGAAGGTGCTTGCCATGTTTCATTAACATAGCAAGTTGGAGTTGAAGAAGCCTTCATCCACATGCTTCACCTACATGTGGCTCCTCTTGGAGCGCCTCTACGATGTGAAATACCCCCTTTGCCAAACAATGGTCTCAACAATGTGGAATGAGTGGGCATCGACGGAGGCCAAAGCCATGGAACAGCTTTGCCTAAAGGAGGAGATTTGGCAGCCGATCTGCATTATTATCATTGCAGTCATGATCTTCTATAGGTTATTGTAGATAACCAACATGGAGGGAGCCACCATGGGCCTTTTCATTCACTTCATGAGAGAGGCTATGGTGGAGTTGCGTGTAAGCACAATGGTATGTTGTCCATTGTGGAGAAGAGATGGAAATGGATGCAAAGACCTATCCATGCTCTTGCCACATTATTGCATCCGCCGGCTTACAAATTACCCGCCCTCTTCAACGACATGGAGTTACTTCAAGACCGAGATGCTTTCTTACCCAAAGCATTGCTGGAAGATCACCATGGGAAGTTCTTTGAGAAGTTCATTAGCTACAATGAACAAAGGGGGGGAGCCGCATTTGCATCTACTACTACCTGCTAGAAGAGGGAATCCCTTCTTGTGAAGCCCCTCTTCTCATGGGAGACATTTGGGTATGCACTCTCAAGCCTCCAAAAGGTGGCTTTGAGAATCCTAGCTTAGGATTTCTCTTTGGGTGCATGTGAGAGGAACTGGAGTTCCTACTCACTTATTATACACATGAAGTTACACAATCGCTTGAGCATGTAATATTTAGAGTAGTGTATTGCCATGCTAACTTGCACATGGTGTGCGCGATGCAAAAGATGGAATCAGCTAGACAGGTATAACGTATAAGTTATAAGCATTTAATGTAAACTTTGAAGCCTAAAGTTTTCATTGTTCAAACTTCAATGTTTATTGAAACTAAATTCTAATACATTGAATCATTGATGTTCATTGCTTATCACTTGATCATTGTACAATGTAGGTGAATGTGGATGCATTCAAGCTCACAGGGGACACTCTTGAGAGTGTCAACAAAGTGCAAGATGAGGAGGAGGAGAGAATCTATGCAGAGATCTATCAAGAGCTCAAGTCGTTTGATCAACGACTTACTTGCACTCATTGTGGGCAAGCATGGAGGTAGTGACTGAGGAGTGTGAGTCGGAGATGCACGATTCAAGGGATGGTGCATACCTATGTGCAGTGTGGTTCCAGTAGCTCCATACCCATTCTTGCAGATAAGGATACTCCTTTTGGCTTCTCTCATGAGCTCAGAGAGCCCAAGTTTGATGATGAGGGAAACCTCCTTAGAGATGGTGACTTTGGCGAGGCCACCGATGTGTCCTCTTCTCCTAAGGATGATTTTAGCAAGAGCTCTGATAATGATGCCTTTAAGTTAGTCTCTTGCTATTACCTAGCCTCTAGGCTCTAGCCTTGGGCCTTGGCCCTCTTTCTCTACTCACTTTTTTGTACTCATGCCTAGCACACATTGCACCTCTATTGGATATCCTGTTTCATCATTCATCTATGCTTATGTACTTTTATTTGTCACTTCAAACTTGTTTTTAATGAAATTTTGGTTTGAAACAACTTCTCTAGAGTCTACCCTTCCAAATTGAAAATGTATTTGTAAGTATTAAAAAAAAACATGTATTGTATCATACGGTATCCCAAAATTTTACATAGTACCAAAACTTCTTGCACGGCACAGCACAACTACACTATCGTATTTTTGTACTGTGACAACTATGATGATAGGTGTTCTGGGTATTCAGTTGGAAGCCAAATACCATGCACCTAAGAAGAACATGTAGTTGCATGTAGGTTTACATGGAGTGTAGGGTGGAAACCTACACTCAAGGCTACCTAGGGCAATCCATGGGCCATAGCTGTGGCCTATAAAGCCATTAAGCATGTGTCTCCAACCCTTATAGGGCATAGGGCTTGATGGCCAGCCCCTAGGAGGCACACAGGGCTGGCTGGCCAGCCCCTAGTGGGCATGGACAGGCCTAGAAGGCATGGACAGCTAGTCAGCCAGCCCCAAAAGCCTCACCAACCAGATGGCCAGGGCCCAAGCCAAGGAAGGCCATGGGTAGCCTAGAGCTAGAGCAAGGCGGCCAGTCATAAGATAAAAAGGCTCCTATTTTATGCATATTAAATAGGTCATGGAAGTAAACAAAAGCAAGCCGACAACCTCTAGAACCCACCAACTAGCATATGAGAGACTATATAAGCATGGGCTTGGTTAAGAGTTAATGCATCTAATAATTTAAAAAGTTTTGAGTGTTCCAAGGGCCAATATAGCAAAAGGGGGCATAACGCAAAGGCAAACTTGAAGGTCAAGGACTAGATCATCTACAAGCTGAAGGTTACAACCAAGGGAAGATCTATAGATTTGAGTCTTTTTCTCATTATTAAATAAAGAAAATACACCATCCTTGGTGGGGGCCTTGCAGAGGGTGTTTGGGACCCAATCGAGTGTACGTCTTTATTGTGATTCTCCTCTCTCTCTCTCTCTCTCTCTCTCTCTCTCTCTCTCTCTCTCTCTCTCTCTTTTGCACTCTTACTTTAGCTACATTGAGCAATTGCCAGGAACCAAGGTGTTGAATATTCGTTATCTAAAGTATAATCCTGTCTCTATGTAAGAAAGAAGGCCCACTTATCACATGGAGTAGACAACAAGGGTGTAGGTCACCATCCTAGATCTCATATGGGAGAAGCTCACCCCATGAAAGCTTGGGCATAAACACCAAGAAGACATAGATGTATATAGAGTGAATATGATAAAAAAGGTACAATGCCTATGAGCCCTATGCCTAATATAGCCCATGGACCCCCAAAAGTACACATGTAAATGACCCTAAGCCCAAGTGCCTAGGCCCCATTCCCCATTTGCATGTGCAACCGAATCTACTTCATTACAAACCATCCCCTCCTATCAGAGATTTCATCCTTGAAGTCGAAGGGTGGTCGTGCACAAAACAAAGGCTATCTACAATGAACCAAATACATGACCAAATGTCACCATCATAGAACACCAATACCAATACATGAATCTCATGACCCCCGGGGTCAAATGGAAAAGATAAAGGACTTTTGTTGATGATGAGGCTAGTCGGGCATCCTCTAGGGTCAAATGGAAAAGATACAAATGTCGCCTTGAAGATGAAGTAATCCATACAACCCATTTACCTGAATAAAAGAGAAAACCAAGACATGTAGACTCCAAAGAAATGTCCCTCAAACCACTTGGATCAAATGGAAAATGTGAAGAGACAATGTTGATTATGCGGCTAGTCAACCATTCTGGGTCAAACAGATAGATACGGTGCACATCATGGATCTCTGATGTTGATGTAGTAGATTCTGGATTATAAGGAAAACTCGTAAGTCTATCCTCATGACCATAATGTAAATCTAACATCCATGGTGTCCACCGAATCTAACCATCACACATGGTCGGAATGAAAAATGGTCCTGACGCAAAAGAATCATCATGTAGGCCAAGACAAAGGTGTGTTGCAGGTGCATCTGAGTGTCGTGCCACATAATCATCCACCATATATCTCAAGTGGCATAGAATGCACCCAAAGATGAATATCCAGCTCCAAAGATCATAGGATCATGTAGACACACATGGGAGCCAAATGAACTCATCTCGAGATTGGTCTCATGTAGAATCACATGGAAACCCATGCCATCATCCCATGTAGCGCCACTCGAAAAGTCGAAAAGGCATGATCCACCATATCAATGTACGTATGAGTATGATTTGACCCATGCACAATATCTCCATGTGCAAGAACCTCTATGTGTGTATGATCATCCAAGATACGAACATAATCATCAACATCATCGTAGTCTCATCACTAAAAAATGAAGAGGTATCTTCACATGAAAGATAAATGGTATCATATCCTAAATCATCACTATGACATCTCCAAGGCCTCCAAGGTCATCCTCATAAACATGGTCTATCTCCATCAATGATGCCCCTATGTGACCTAGATCCCACGATAAATCTATCTCCAATAGTATAAAATCTAAGGAGATGTCCAGATCAAATGCAAATCTCTCAAGATCTATGCCATATGATCTACTATGGATATGATCATCAACCATCAAATCAATGACCCTGTCATCCTCACAATCTCTAAAATCATCATGATCATGATCATGGTGTGTATCCTCAATGTAATCCATATATAACCTATATCCAAAGATAGTTCAATCTCTCTAATCACCGGATCTAGGAAAATACCCAAATCAAGTACAAATCTCTCTAGATCCATATGCACAATCCTACCTCTCGTATGAGGTCTAATCTGATAAAAATCACTACTCTCATGCACTATCCCTGATTGCTGAAATACATGAACTTTATCCACATGAACACTTCCAGGAATGCTATGAATACTAGGAGTAGTGATCCTATGCGAGCGATAACTCTACAAATAAAAATCCTGGAAGAATAGCCTGATGCATCTAGCACTAGTAACTCAGGAAGGACTATGCTTGTAGGTGTCTCCGTGACTCGTATGTGGAGTATCACTATCCTCAAGTGTGATAATTTATACACCCATCCTAAATGTGCTAATGGATGCATCACTAATCAAATGCACATGATCCTCTAGAATCTCCCCATGATTAACTAGAATATCCTCATGAACGCAAGAAAGACATTAGGCATAGAAGTGTTGATGCTTGGTATGCTCACTGCCATCTCTACCCTTTAGATCATGCTCACATGATCTAACTCACACACATCACTTTGCTATTGTTATCACATACATCATCATCATGTGCATATGTGTCCATGGCATCATGTGCACGTGTATCATCATTATCATGTGTATATATGACTGTGGCATCCTGTGCACGTGTATCATTATCATCATGTGTATGTGCATGCGATACATTAATATCATCATGTGTATGTGCATGCGATACATCAATATCATCATGTGTGTGTGTACAATACATCATCATCCCCATTATAATACAATGAATGAGTCGGTCTAAGTAAATGAGAATCAATGAGATAATGGCTAGTCGGATGTCGTGGGTGAGTCGTAGAAGCTATCAAGGCCCATGAAAACACCATTGTGATAGCGATGAAAGTGGAAGCATGCTCGATACACATCCTCCAAGGATCTAATTGTGTCATGCCAAAACTCAGCAAATGTATCCCATGAATGATCACTATGATCATCATCATCACCCATATAATCATCTATAGTCGTAGCATGAACATCATTATCATCCTTGGTAGAATGATATGGATCAAACCTATACTTGCATGCATACCATTCCTCCCAGAAGTGCTGGTATGTGCAAAGGGGTTTGACTTTTTGGCGAGCTTTTTGGAGATAAGATAGTTTTATGCGAGCATGTAAGAAAAATGATACATTTTGGTGAGCTTTTATATAGTAAGTATTTATGAAAGAGAAATAAATACATTCACATACATACATACATATATACATGTATATTCTCAAACACACCTACCTACCTACCTACCTACCTTCCTACATATATACATACATACATATATACACACATTTGTACAATACATACATACATACATGCATGCATACATACATACCTACATACCTACCTACCTACCTTCCTACATATAAACACACATTTTATGTCCAAGCAACTTAAATATAGGCACAAACATACCTATCTATGTACCTTTCTTCCAATGTTTATTTCAACACAAGTAAAAACAAGTATACCTGGCTCATATTTTCTTACAAAAAGATTGAGTTCACATTTCCTTACAAGAAGATATATGGTTGGTACAACTCCTTTACCATAGTGTCGCAAGCTACCTATAATAAGACTTTAGAGTACGTGACAGTATACTCCATCCCAAAGCAAGACAAAAATAATATTGGTTCAAATTTTCTTACAAAAAGATTGACTTCACATTTCCTTACAAGCTTAAGTAGGCACAAACATGAGAGGCTTGATTAAAGCTTAAGTAGGCACAAACATGAGAGGCTTGATTAAAGCTTAAGTATAGGCACAAACATCCTTGCTTTGAGGACATGATAGTATATTGTCCACTTCCTCTGGTGATAGTGTCGGTTGATGCATTACCATATCCTCATTCTTATGTAATCCCAAAACTCACAAGAAGACAAAATAGATATGCTTACATGCAACGTAAGACTTTCCTCTAGATTCTCTTTGCATGAAATCAGGACATGTACACCAAGGTTGTACCTTGATGTGTATAAAATAGTCCTCTCCACTCTCACATGCCAAATGAAAAATAGAGTAGGGGGACGGCTGCATTGCACTCTCATTAAGGACTGTCGCTGTCATGGCCTCGGCACTACCAATCCTCTTTTCTGCTTCTTTGGAAATCCAATGCCTCCACTTGGTTGATCTCTTTGTATTTTGTGTAGCATCATGTGGTCTCTTGTCACTTTCTTTGTTTCCCGCCCACCGCTGCTTGTGTGGACGTTTCTCCCACCCCTGACACAAAAGGTTCTTCATGAGTAACATCTAACTTGAACCCTGCCTTTACTAATTTCTCTACCTCTTGGCTGGTTATGTTGGTCCCAACATCCACTTTCCACATATCTGGGTATGATGGCTTGTATATTATGTTTGGATCTACATGCCATGTGTGTGAAACATCTGAAGGACAAAACCACATCATTTGAGCCTTTGGCCCTCCCGGACCAGGATGTCGTCGCTCTGAGTAGAAGCTAGGGGAAACAACTCCAATAGAGCTTCCCTGTATGTATGAGTTGCACTTAAGTCTTCCATCCATACCTCCCAAACATGTGACTTTTGAGTTCAATGGGGTTCGTCTAATGGCCCACATTGTGCGTCCAACGGCCTCTTCCTTTACATGCATTTGTCCTCCGCTCATTGTGCCATAATGTTGTTTAGGCTCTTCATGTCCGACATCTTTGTTTCCTCCAATCATTGGACTTTTTGGTCCTCCCCTTGAAGCGTGACTTGCTGCACTGTTTGTTTTAGATCCATCTCCAAAACTTGCTCTTCTTGCTGTTCCCCGATTTTGACGATGTCTGCTCTGCATGACATAACCTAGATGATGTGAGCATTGGTCTACTTCTGTTGTCTTCACCCTCTTCTGTTGAATAGTCTCCTTATCTCCATGTAGAGGCCTTGATTCCTCATACATAGGAGTATTAGCTAGGACCATGCGAGCCACTTGTGGTGGTGTCGGTCTTGACCTTGCTACCACCCTGTCCAGCAACTTGCTCAAGCTTGGTCCCTCACCTTTGTGCTTCCCCATCTGATATGCATATTGCTTTGCACTTTGTAGTAAATCGTTTGCCATATCTGAAATGCACGCATCATACAAGCTAACCTTTTCCTTGTATCCTTCACCAGCAAGCCAACTCCCATGTACACTTTCAGATAAGTTTGTTCGAGGGGTTTGTGCTAAATCCACCGAGCTTAAGACCACCTGCACACAAGAGGTTTCATACATGAATTCACAAAATTGACTCCAATGCAAATACATCCATACAACATATCATTTCTCCATAAAATTTCTCACCCTTGACATGAGGTTGCCCCAATGTGCTATTCGTACTTCCCACCAACTCATCCACGTATCCATCACTGATAGTTTTCCCTCATGAACATGTCCATTTCTCCACCACTCACGAATCTCTTTACTTTTTAAGAAAGCTGACTCCTTATTGGTTGCCAATCTCCATTCTTCACACAAGTCAATATGGTGTTGTTGACTTTCTGCCTTCACGCATTGTTTGGCATGCTTCATCAAACTTTGTTTCCAATGGAATAAGCACGTTCGCTCCCTGTCCTCCATAATGTTGTGCGGACCCCCATTGAAAACGGTCCTAACTGCACACCAATTGGACCCTGCTTCATTAGCCAACCCATAGAAGTGTGTGGGTGCATAACCGCTTTGCTCCATTGCATTTCCCAAAATAGTACTTGGCTTTTTGTATCCTCCTCCTTCATTTCGCATGTGGCAATTGTCAATAGCTCTTAAACACTATAGGATTTTGGAGAGAAATTTTTTCAATCAGCTATCATTCAAGGTAAATCAAGGTAAATGAAAGAAAGGAAAAAATTGAAGTACGTAGTCTCACCTTGGGTCGTAAACATGACAAGCCATTGTTGACCAACCAAAAACTCGATGAGTGTGATCAAACAAAACCCAAGACTTTGACAAGTCACCTCCACTATCACACCGCATGCGATTCACCAAGTCCACGCCTGATGCTGGTCCTCGCAAAGACATCTTAAAGACAACATTTGTCATCAGGGCCACCTTGTCCTGGGAAACGGCTACCTTGTATAAATGAATAGCGAGATCTTCTCTGTATAAGAAGGATGCTATCAAAGCCCTCTCCTACCGGCATCAATTTTCTTTTCTCCTAGGATACAATGCATCTAAACCTAAAAAACATAATTTCACAATAAAGAGAGGACCAAATGTAGAAAAATACATCCAAATATAATTAAGTTACGGAATGAATACTCACCTCTGGTTTTCCACAAGAGGACTCAACTCCTCCAAAAAATTGCAGAGCTCATGATCCCCAATACTTATAGGTAGCTCATCATTTTGATTCATCATGGAGGAAAACAACATATCCTTCACAATATCCATCTGTATTTTTCGAGGACCTGCACTTCTCTGGGCTTTCAACACTTGAGAAATAAACATTTTCACGCGCTCCAACATTGACCTTGAAGTTCCTGGCTGAACTGGATGTTCATGCAGCCCAGTGTGGAGCATCATTCTTGTAATAGTTGTGTCATGAGGCATCACGTAATACACAATACATCTACACACTTGCACACAGTGTGCAGTTTTGTAACAAAAGTGACAAACTATTTTAGTTTTCTCATCCTCTGTCAGAAGTCCAACTGCAATCTTTTTTGTCAGATGTCCATGAAAGAAGGTGTTGTTATACCTTTTATTGTTCAAGTAAAAAGGACAGCTGAGCCTATGGCACTCCAAAGTACCAACACAATAGCTAATACGCACGGTACAACTTACAGACATGTTTGATGTTACTGGACGTGTCCATAGGTGACCATCATATTTTTGCTCCATTCCATCCATATTTCCTATTTTGCCATATGTTGGTGGAAACTCTAGGATGGAATCACCATCATAATGTCTTGGCACCTCCTGGACTTGGATGACTCGAGTAACTTTTTCCAACAATGAACGTAGGAGAGAAGATTGCTCCTTCTTACGAAGAACTGAAAGTATACTCTCCGAAGCAATACATTCATCTTCAGAGATCTTGTGCTTTGAACCTTTTGGATTGCTTGTGCCTTCACCTGGTTGCAAAATAATTGCTGAGCCATTCAAGTCACTCTCAGAGGAGGAGCTCAAGATATGAACATGGGTGTTTTGTGTCCCTAATTCTTTATCCACTGAAGTCTCCAAATGTCGAACATCTTGGGCAATGTCATTAGCACTAGAATCAAGACTATCAGCAGCACAGAAAGGACTACATTGTAGCATATATGTTTTACTTCGAGTAATATCTACGAGGTAGTTTTTATTGCCCTCCATATCATAATGAGCGATGATTTCCTGTAGGCTTCCATCGGTCCTAGTAGATTTCACTCCAGAAAGGGTGTGTGATGAAGGCAAAAACCCTTGTAGATATCCATGACTGACAAGCGTGGTCTGGTGGAGAAGTATTAAAGTTTGAGATTTTTTGCTGCAGAGCAGCCATCAAGCTCCCACTCAAAGGTGACAGTGTGCTCCATAGGGAAGGCAATACGAAGATGTAGAAAGGACAAGAGAGACGGAAATGTGAAATGAAAATATAAAAACGAAGGAATAGGTGGAGCAATCACGATTGAGAATGAAGGCAGTTGAAATGATAAAACAAGGTAGAGCAATCACGATTGAGAATGTAGGCGGTTGAAATGATAAAACAAGGTGGAGCAATCACGATTCAGAATGGTCACGATAAATTTTTTTTTATAAAAAATATACAAATATATATGTATCTACAAATATATAAAAAAATACACAAATATATACATTTATTGGTTCTAAGTATTATTTTTTATAAAAGGCTTGTCTCTTTGTAAATACACACACACA
Organism: Cibotium barometz; assembly: GCF_041138505.1. Classification (NCBI taxonomy): domain Eukaryota; kingdom Viridiplantae; phylum Streptophyta; class Polypodiopsida; order Cyatheales; family Cibotiaceae; genus Cibotium; species Cibotium barometz. The sequence goes on from NC_141098.1 coordinate 23,758,179, forward strand.
CACATGTCTATATTTATATATTATATTGTATATATTTTAGGGTAAGAATCTATTAGGATATATGTATTTTAGTGTGTGTAACCTAATAAATACCTAGACTAAAAAATATATATATATATACATCAATATATATATATATATATGTACATATATACATAGCCTAAACTATATTCTCTCTCTCTTTTGAGCCTAAATGTTTAAAAAAGTTTTAAAAGAGCATGAGTTTTATCTTTTTTGTAAATCACATATTCTCTCTCTCTCTCTCTCTCTCACACACACACACACTTTTTTCAATGGTTCAATATGTGGCACACTTTTTTAAAACGTTTCTATTATTTAAGTTATTGAAATTGTTTTTCAATGGTTCAATATGTGTGGCATAGTTTTTTTAAACTTTTCTATTATTTATGTTATTGAAATTGTGTGTGTGTGTGTGTGTGTATGTGTATGTGTGTTTCTATTATTTATGTTATTGAAATTATGTGTGTGTGTGTGTGTGTATGTGTGTGTGTACATATAGCTTAATTCATTTTTAGCCATATATATGTGTGTGTATATATCTATCTTTAGCCTATATAAATTTTAGGCCACACACACATATGTGGTACACATATTTTAGGGTACTTGAAGGAAAAGACATGGATATTCTCAACTCAGCAACAAGCAGGCGAACACATGCAAGAGGAAAAGAGGTATTTTTCTTTTTCATTTCTTTTCTCTGTGCAGTTCTTTTTTGTTAGAGCCGGCGGCGGACTGGTTCGGGTGTCGACAGAGGTGGAGGAGATGGAGGCGTAGCCAGTGGAGGAGATGGAGGTGGAGGCGGAGCCGGTGGAGGAGGTGGAGGCAGAGAATTTGGATGCACATGCGGTGGAGAAGATGGAGGAGGTGGAGGCGAAGCCGGTGAAGGAGGTGGAGGCGGAGCATGCATCGCACCCCTTGCTCCAGCCTCTCCAGTCCCCCGGCAGAGCCGAGGGATGGTCTGCGCTAGCGCCGACCATCCTACTAGCACAGACCATCCCCTGGCTCTGCCGGGGGACTAGAGAGGCTGGAGCAAGGGGCGCGATGAAGGCCCAATATGTTAGATTCGGCGGCAGAGTGGCCACGATGTCGACCGAGGTGGAGGAGGTGGAGGCGCAGCTAGTGGGAGAAGATGGAGGAGGTGGAGGCGAAGCCGGTGGAGGAGGTGGAGGCGATGTAGTTTAGGCGCATCCTGTGGAGAAGATGGAGGAGGTGGAGGCGGAGCCGGTGGAGGAGGTGGAGGCAGAGTAGTTGATGCGCATGCAGTGGAGAAGATGGAGGAGGTGGAGGTGGAGCCGGTGAAGGAGGTGGAGGCGGAGCATGCATTGCGCCCCTTGCTCCAGCCTCTCCAGTCCCCCGGCTCTACCGGGGGACTGGAGAGGCTGGAGCAAGGGGTGCGATGAGGGCCCAATTTGTTAGATTCGGCGGCATCCAGTGGAGAAGATGGAGGGGATTTACTTAATCCAAGATTAGTACTAGCATTTGTAGCCGCGGGAAGAACTAATTGTGATACGAGGTAACATGATTTGTGAGGCATAAATTCAAGTGATACAAGTGCTTCTTTGTATGATGAGTTCTTGAGGAGTAACTGTGTTATCCTCACCTCCCAGTTTCCCTTTCAATCTATCGATTGAAAGACCGGATGAACTCTAACAATTGGAGGTAGTTTGAGCTCATACGGTCAGGCATCCAAGGGAACAAAACTCTAAAAAATTAGGAAAAAAATTCTAAAAGTTCTAGAAATTCAGGAAATCCATTCTACCAAAAATATCCACAATAAAATATGTGGTATTTTTGTAAAAATTTCCATTAATGCTTATTTTAAACCACAAAAATAGGAAAAAATAGCATTAAACTCACAGGATTCCCCTACAACATCGATTCATCCATTGAATAGTAAAAAATGCTCAAAAAGCTCATACATATAGAGGGAGAGAGAGGCGCCATCTGTAAAGGCTCGACTTGGGTTGTTTCCAAGGCTAGCTATTTGAGCTGAGTTATCAAGGGGGATCGCGTTACATGCTAGTGCAGTTCCACGCATCATGGCCCTTCTTCTATTTATCTGAGATAGTGGACTTCCATGCAATTGTCTTTGTAATACACTCTGTAAGTCTCAAAGATGGTGAGTGGTACCCTATGAAGCCTCCATGGGGCGTACATGATCAATGTAGTAGACATAGTGGAGGTAATGCTCGTACAAACTTGTAATGCAAAATCTGCTCTACTTACATGGAGTCGCCATGGACTGAGTACACATGGTGCATGGTGGGTGTGTTGCAGGTTGTGAGTAATGGCATTTACAAGAGCATTTAGCACAGGGCTATGGCAAACACTAGCAGGAGACGTGTATCCATCGCCGCTTTTTATGACCTCCACCGGGAGGCTGTTGTGAAGCCGGCTCCATAGCTTGACATCTTATGATGTCTTGGTGCATAAACGCAAGCAGGTACTCTCTCTCTCTCTCTCTCTCTCTCTCTCTCTCTCACACACACACACACACACACACACACACACACACACACACACACATGCACACACACATCATCAAAACCACGTGCACTCCATGCTCTAAAGCTTGCAAAACAAGATTGTTTTCTTTTTAAATCTTTTACCGTGTTTTGTGTGAGTGCTTGGGTAGCATACTTTGTGTAGTGTAGAACATATTTGAAATGCTTGAATGAACATGAATTTAAAAGCATAATGCTAGACCGACATCCGCAATCAATGAGCTTGAAGCATGTTCTTATGTTTGATGGGAATTCAAAAGTACATCGCAAATTAGAAAATTACAAATTCATTACCACATTTGAAAATGAGTTTTGTATCATGAATCAAAATGTAGGACTAATGGTTGCCTTCAACACTGAAGGTGTTTTGGTCCACTTTCGATATCGAAAGGGCTATTTGGAAATGGGGGAAGGGCACGTGCTCCTACGTTTATTAAATTTCAGGGAGGACTGTGCCTTTATGTGTGATTTTTTTTATACTTCACTCACACAAATGAGCACGAAAAATCCTATGACTTCATGAATGACATGTAACTCAGATTCAAATGTGGTAATGAATTTTGAATTATCTACCTTGAGAATGTAATCTAAGATCTCTATTGATGTCCATCGATTCCTCATGCATCGAATATAATCATAGGCTTGATTTTCATGGTTGTACAAGTGCAATAAATTAAGAGGATAAGGGTACCCAAGCATTCTAGTTACTCATAGAAAGTCCTCCCTCTATTACCCCCAAGCGAGTGGCCAAGCTAAAAGCACAAACAAGGTTTTGTGTTCCATTCTAACTAAAACTGTGGAGGCTAGCCGAACGATTGGGAACAAAAGTTGTCGGTAGCACTTTGGGTTTATAGAACTTCCTACAAGGCAGCTACCAATGCCACTCCCATCCGTTTGATTTATGGTACTGAAGCAGTCATGCCAATGGGAGTTCTTGGTCCCCAACTTATGCATCGCTATACAAGAGAAGCTCAGGGAACGTCTTAGGCTATCGCCTTTTTGAGCTAGAAAAGCTCAATGAAACATGCCTTCTATAGCTATATATAGCATGATTGTAGAAAAGCTAAGGCGTAAGCAGTGGTTTGACGACTAGCTAAAAGATAAACAAATGAACGAGGGTGAAATGGCCCTCCTATTTAGCACGAATATGCACAAAAATAAACTCAAGCTCATAGGCTTAGGACCCTTCCTAGTCACTGAGATAATCCCAGAAGGTGTTGTGCGCATAGAGACACAATGGTGGTGTCGAAATGGTAGGCTATTTCAATGGTGGCAAATTAAAACACTACTATGGCCCACTCACCTGAAGCCACCCTAAAAGCCATACATGACAAGAAACAACGAAAAAAGGATCATGAGGATATGAAACAAGCTGCCCAACAAGAGGCCAAAGTGAGGAAAGCAAAGCTTTGGCAAAAACAAATCATGGTCAACATGGCCCAAGTGGTCGACCTTGAAGAGGAAGAATGGGAGGTGAATCCTACTCGGTTGTGATTGAAAATGACCACCCCGATGAGCTTCACCCAAAAATTAGCTTTTGTAGTAAATATCGGGGCTAATTACAATTTGATGTCTCACAAAACATGGTGTTCCCTCAGGGAACCTTCACTGAAAGATACCCCTGCCACACAGTCACAAAGTGGCATCTCAGGAAGCTCACTGCTTAGGTAGCATAGTCACACTTTTGTTCCACATTGAAAATGATCCCTTGGAAGGGAAGTTCTATGTGATGCGCGAGGAAATACTCCTTAGAAGGGGTTGGATGGGACGCAACATGTGCAACATTGATTGGGATACAAGGAAGGTGACCTTATAGCTGGCCTCCGGCCAAGTTACTATCCTAATGATGGGGATGAAGAGCCCATACCCGCTACTCCCCCATGCCAAGAAGTCATCCCTCCACTCCCCCATCATCTAAGTCCCACAAATCTATTCCGTCCCTTGGAAGGGAAGTTCTATGTGATGTGCGAGGAAATACTCCTTGGAAGGGGTTGGATGGGACGCAACATGTGCAACATTGATTGGGATACAAGGAAGGTGACCTTATAGCTGGCCTCCGGCCAAGTTACTATCCTAATGATGGGGATGAAGAGCCCATACCCGCTACTCCCCCATGCCAAGAAGTCATCCCTCCACTCCCCATCAGCATTCCATCATCTAAGTCCCACAAATCTATTCCATCCCTTGGAAGGGAAGTTCTATGTGATGCGCGAGGAAATACTCCTTGGAAGGGGTTGGATGGGACGCAACATCCGGCTTGGCCTCCGGCCAAGTTACTATCCTAATGATGGATGAAGAGCCCATACCCGCTACTCCCCCATGCCAAGAAGTCATCCCTCCACTCCCCATCAGCATTCCATCATCTAAGTCCCACAAATCTATTCCATCCCTTGGAAGGGAAGTTCTATGTGATGCGCGAGGAAATACTCCTTGGAAGGTGTTGGATGGGACGCAACATGTGCAACATTGATTGGGATACAAGGAAGGTGACCTTATAGCTGGCCTTCGGCCAAGTTACTGTCCTAATGATGGATGAAGAGCCCATACCCGCTACTCCCCCATGCCAAGAAGTCATCCCTCCACTCCCCATCAGCATTCCATCCTCTAAGTCCCACAAATCCATTCCACTCAAAAAGAGGCCCCTCACCCTTCCAAACACATCATTGCCTCTCACACCCTCCCCACCACCACACTCGGCAATAGTCCACTCCCACATCTCAAAATCCATCCAAGCTGCTAACCCACCACAGAAAACTAACCATACTTATACTTTTAACCAAACTAACACATGCACAACAGGGCATGCCTTCTCCCCATTGGGTGCCTAAGAAGCTCCTAACCACGCAAGGCTGTTATTTTTGGTGTGTGCTTGTAGGGTTGGTGATGCTGTAGCTTCTCTCCTTCTTTCCCCTCTCTTTGCTCTCTACCAAGTCCCTCTTTCATGCATGTGGCATGAAGTGTGAGGCTTTCCATAGCTCCCTCCTTCTTGCTCTCTACCAAGCTATTGAATCTCTACTTGGGTGACACAAGTAGAGGTGGAGTGACCCCCTAGCGGCTTCACATCAAGCAGTTAACCCTCATCAGGGTTGGCTAAGTGCACCTCTCCAAAGTTGACCCCATGCATGTTGTTTCTCTTCTTCTCTCTCTCTTGTGCAAGGTAGTATGTTAGGATTAAGATCTTCCTAAAGTGAGCTTTTTTCTATTTTGGTGAGCTTTTCTAAAGCTATTTTCTCATTCACACTATGTGGTAGCTGGGTGATGACCTCTACTACACCCTCTAACAAATGTAAAACCCTAAGGTATTAATGTCACCTAGAATAATGTGCATTTGCAAACATGGATGCTAGATCTTATAGATCTTTCAACTCATAGGACGCTGTGTATTAAAAAAAGTTCCTTTATATTTTGAGACTTGGGCCCTAGATTGTAGTACTAGTTATAACTCATGTGTTGTTCAACTTACTCTAGGTATTTTTTTAGCACAACAACTAGGACATTATCCATGGTGGCAACATAGGTGGACACATGAGGGACATGCATGGTATGATGCTATAGGTCATGATAATCAACTTGGATCATTGTGGGAACACATAAATGGTGTAAGGTTACTCCTCAGCCCTAAAAGATGTATAAGCTCTCCTCTCAGTCCCTTGTAATCATCCCCTATTTCAGAATGCAAGAAAACATTGTTTTCCTTTGTTTTTGGTCTTTGTTTTTGGTCTAGAGAGAAAATATTCTAGGGAGAGGTAATACAGTTTTGAGATATTTTTGGGTATAAAGTTATCCCTTTTATTTTAGATGAATTCCCCTAAAATATAAGTTCAAAAATATTTTTTCAATGTGCATTAGAAATAAATTGAACATGTGTATTAGAGACCTTAGCCTAAGGGTTCACATTTTCAAAAAAAATTGATTAAGGTCCAAAGAGTGTTCAAAAGGGCGAATAGGATTAATCCAAGTGTTTCAATAAGAAAAATGCAAAGAATAAAATAAAATATCCCAAAAATGAGTAAATTCTCACATAAGATGAAGAGTTGACTAAGTACTGGGTTTATTAGTTTAAAAAAACGAGGTTTATTAGTAAACAAAATGAATTTTTGACACCTCAATAAGGAGGGAGGGGGCTCATGAAGAAGGCACCTATTTAACATCATTACTTCATAATTTTAATTCAAAAAAATGAAATATTTTCATCTCTCCTCTCTCCTCTTTCAAACTGGATCAAAAAGTGAACCAAACTGGTCCAAAACTTGTCCAAAATGAATCAAACTGAAGCTGGAAGCCTCTAGATCTCTTTTATTTCCCCTCGATGCTTGCGTAAGTTAGTCCTAGATCAAAAAATAGGGAAACCTATGCAAGTATAATTGGCCAGTGGGAAGATTCTTTTCACACACCATGAGATAGACCGCATTTACTTTAATCTAGATGGGAATGCGACAGACTGCCAGTTCAGAGTCATACCCTTGGGAATCTATGAGACGGAATCCTTAGAATAGGTTGGCTCCATAAGAATCAAGCTGACATTCACTGTCATAATGGAACCATCTTGTTCCTCGACCTTCACGGGAATCAAGTTCAAGGAACTGGAATTTTCGGATCCCCAGTTCTGTAGTTAGTCAAAGCTTCTAAATTGCTCGAGACTCAGAAAGAGGCAAACTGTCTATGTCGTTAAAATGAATCCAGTAGTAGAAAGAAAGAGGCAAACTGTCTATGTCATTAAAATGAATCCAGTAGAAAGAAAATGCAAGGCTAAGGAACCAGAATGGCTAAGTGAGTATGTTGATGTAGCTGACCGAGATGCCTCCGACTCGGTGAAGTAGATCATGAGATAGAGCTAACTCCCGGAGCTCAACCAATAGCCCAGCGTGCATACAAGATGCCAGTTCCAAAGGCCATAGAACTGAAGGAGCAGTTAAGATAGCTACTAGAGCAATGATTCATAAGACCCAGTGTTTCACCTTGGGTGCGCCCGTTCTCTTTCAGAAAAAGAAATATGGAACGTTAAGACTCTGTATTGATTACAGAGAATCAAATCAGTTAACAATCAAAAATAAATCTCCTATTCCTAAGATTGATGAACTTTTGGATCGGCTAAGTGGAAGCCAAATGTTCACTAAGATAGATCTCAAATCTGGATATTACCAGATCAGAATTAAAGATCAAGATATTAAAGATCAGAATTAAAGATCAAGATATCCCCAAGACAACCATCAATACTCGATATTACCAGATCAGAATTAAAGATCAAGATATCCCCAAGACAACCATCAATACTCGATATGGGCATTATGAATTTATAGTCATGCCATTCAGATTGACAAATGCCCCAGCAACATTTTATCTCCTCATGCAAGACATCCTTCGAGAATACTTCGATGATTTTGTTCTTGTCTTCTTCGATGACATCCTGGTGTACTCCAAGAATGTAGCTGATCATGAAGATCATGTGCGCAAAGTCTTGGAGATCCTAAGGAAACACCAACTCTTTGCAAAAAAGAGCAAGTGCACTTTCTCTGCTGACCATGTCGAATACTTGGGATTTATAGTATCTAAGGATGGGATTTCTCCTGACCCCACTAAAATCCAAGCAGTCGTGGATTGGCCAGAGCCTGCTGGCCAGAGCCCAAGATAGTGAAAGAAGTCAGAGGATTCCTAGGATTAACCGAGTGGTATAGAATCTTTATACCCATGTATGCTCAAATAGCATCCCCTTTGACTAACCTTCTCAAGAAGGGCACCCTATTTCATTGGACGTATGTGTTTAACTAAGAAGAGACTCATTGCAACAACTAGTGGGGAGTCGTCGAGGGGGATGTCGCTCGCGAGCAAAGCCTACCGAGGTCTTGACCAGCCTTGGTATGGTTAAAATGGTGCGCTTTCGGTACGATGGGCGAGGACCGACGAAGCGGTCCACTGAGGACCGACGAAGCGGTCCCTCAGTGAAGTGCTAGGACACCTAAGTAGGATCCTAGAGTGTTATGACCAGGTGATGCATGGGCTCACAGAGCAGTTGCTAGGACATCCATGCGTACGTCGAGGAAGATTCGGATGAACTGAAAAGAATGACTTTTGTGAATCGAATTTAGATATTGGATCTCATTGGTTGACCAACTGGTCTTCAACGGAGAGTCCGGATGATATATTTTATAAAACAATGGACTCAATATTTTGGAGGATTATGATCAGTAATACTATGATTTTCATTGAAAGATTGTTTTAAAGACAGCCAAATCTGTTATAATGGCAATTTCATATTAGGTGTGTTGTGTACGTCTGTGTCAGAGTGCTCTTGATAAGCTGAAGATAACTTTAGTAACCAACCCTATCCTAAAAAGCCTATGAATCCAAAAAACTCAGAACGCATGAGAGGAATTATAATGTCCATGACTTGGAGTTACTCTCAGTAGTTTATGCTCTAAAGTTGTGGAGACATTATCTCTTGGGACAGAGATTCACCTTGATGACATATCATCAACGTCTGAAGTGGATCTTCACCCAAAGAGATCTCAACATGTGTGAAAGAAGGTGGATGTAGACCCTGTAGGAATTTGACTTTGAGATAAAGTATCGACCAGGGAAAGAAAATGTGGTAGCTGATGCGCTCAGTAGGAAAGCCTCCTTGCTTGCAATAACATTAGTGTCAAATCCATTAATCAGTGAAGCAAGAGAGAAGATCATGCAGGATAGATTCTTTGCCCCTACTGCTACCCTACTGATGCAGGAAAGCAAGACTCCTCAGGAAATGAGTTGAGTTTTTGGGTACAAATTGGACGAAGGATGCATGTATTACAATAATCGGCTATGCATTCCTAATGATGATGAAACAAAGGGAAAATTTCTGAGAGAAGCCCATGATAGCGCCGTAGCTGGACATCCAGGGTTCATAAAGACCTACATGTTTGTAAAGAAAAGCTTCTTATGGCCAGGACTCAAAAGGGATATTCTGAATCATGTACGTCAGTGCTTAACATGTCAAAGAGTCAAGGCAGAAAGGGTTAAGATGCCAGCTTGATGCCAGGAAAGCTGCATCCCTTAGACATTCCACAAATGAAGTGGGAATGTATCAGTATGGATTTTGTTACTGGATTACCATCAGTGCAATCAGGTTACAACTCCATTTTTGTGATAGTTGACAGATTAACCAAGGTTGCCCATCTAATTCCAGTAAAAGAAACCTACTCTGCAATGGATGTTGCCAGAGTCTTCCTCAAGGAGATTTTCAGGCTGCATGGCTTACCCAGAAGAATAGTGAGCAACAGAGACTCTAAGTTCACATCAATGTTCTGGACTGTATTCTTCGAAGCAGTGGGAACCTCCTTAGATCTCAATACAGCTGATCATCCCGAGACAGATGGCCAGACTGAAAGAGTAAACCAAGTAATTGAAGATATTCTTTAGTCATGCTGTGCAAAGAACCCAAGAAGTGGCTAAACTACTTACATCTAGTGGAGTTTGCTTATAATGCCTCTTATCACCGAAGTATCAAGATGAGCCCATTCAAAGCTCTGTACGGACAAGATTGCCTCACACCATTAACTTGGTCCGACTCATTAATCAGGGTGGTCGAGATGTCCAAACAGATGCTTAATAATATGGAGCAGCAAATGCAGGCAATCCGCAAAGATATTAAGGTTGCCCAAGACAGACAAAAGCAGTATGCAGACAAGAAAAGAACAGAGAGAGTGTTTGAGGAATTAGATATGGTCTTCATTCATGTACGACCCAAGAGAAGTTCTTTATCTCTAGGAAAGTACAAAAAGCTGTCTCCAAGATACTGTGGGCCGTACGCCGTTACTAAGAAAGTAGGAGATCTAGATTATGAACTTCTTCTACCTCCCCATCTCAAGGTGCATAATGTGTTCCATGTCAGTTTACTTAAAAAGTATGTACCCAGCCCGAGTCATGTGCTAGATGATGAACAGTTGACTTCTCAGACTCAAGGCCAGATGGAACTCCAACCCGAAGAAATCCTTGATGTTTGGGAGAAGGCTCTCAGGAACAGAGTACTTAGAGAGTTTCTGGTCAAGTGAAAGTTCTATCCTTTAGAGGATGCCACTTGGGAGAAAGAAGAAGAACTGATAAAAGGACTACCCCCACTTTGCCCCCCAGATGAGGACATCTCGCGTTTTTCAAGTGGGAGAGGATGTAATGTTCCTCCTCAGCCCTAAAAGATATATAAGATCTCCTCTCATCAGTCCCCTGTAATCAGAATGCAAGAAAACATTATTTTCCTTTGTTTTTAGTCTAGAGAGAGAAAATATTCTAGAGAGAGATAATACAGTCTTGAGAAATTTTAAGATATAAAGTTATCTCTTTTATTTAAGATGAATTCTCCTAAAACAGAAGTTCAAAAAGAATTTTCCAATGTGCATTAGAAATTAATTGAATATGTGTTAGAGACCTTAGCCTAAGGGTCCACATTTTTAGAAATTTTTTATTGAGGTCCAAAGAGTGTTCAAAAGGGCTAATATGATTAATCCAAGTGTTTCAATAAGAAAAAGGCAAAGAATATAGAAAATTCCTCAAAAATGAGTAAATTCTCACATAAGATGAAGAGTTGACTAAGTACTGGGTTTATTAGTTTAAAAAAATGAGGTTTATTAGTTTAAAAAATGAAATTTTGACACCTTAGTAAGGAGGGAGGGGGATCATGAAGAAGGCGCCTATTTCACATCATTACTTCACATTTTTAATTCACAAAATGAGATATTTTTATCTCTCCTCTCTCCTCTTTTTCAAACTGGATCAAAAAGTGAACCAAACTTGTCCAAAATGGATCAAACTGAAGCTGGAAGCCTCTAGATCCCAGTTGGACTTGGTTGGTGGCCTCCCTCACCTATAATTAGACCCTCATTCCTTTGTATTTTCATCTTTGTGTATATACATGCCAGTATAATCTTCAAATTAGTGTAATTTTATTATCCCTCTATTTTGCCTCTTCTTAGGAAGCTTTGGAGATTCACTAATCTTCATCCTCTCTTGGAGATTACCCTCTTCAACTTGGTGGCCAAGGTTTCTCTTGGGGGCTTCACTTCTCTCTTAAGAATCAAGCCAAAAACCAAGGGTAAGCCTAAATCAATGGTGTTTTTCTATCTTTTTCAATGCTAATCTTCTACCGAACCTCTCTAATGCTTGGGAAGCATTTTAATCAATGGCTTTTTTTTCTTAAAACCAAGCTTCTAGTGATTCATATTGTTTAAATGGATTAATGCTAATCGTTTATGCTTAAATATAATATTTTTGATTAGTAAGTCTCTCTTTTAGAAAGATTACTCATCTTTATGGTTGAATCCTTCTTGGAGGAATGGATCGTAGTAATAATCTCATTTCCTTAACCAAAACTCTAGGCTTAACAAGCTAGAGATAGAGATTAAGCATTTTTATGATTTTTATTCTAATTAAAATGAGGATTAATTCATTCAAGCTTATTTTATGATTAGAAAATTCATAATTATTCATTTTAAGTTGAAAGAGAGTTTATGCTAACATTTTTGTAATTATTTTCATATGGGAATGATAATGGGATATTTTTAAAAATAAACAAGAGGTTTAAATGTAATTATGCTTAGGTATGCATAATGAATTTTTAGATTAAAAGAGGAAATCCCACCATATTTTAGATAATTAGGAGTAAATATTAAAAGTAGAATTTTTTAGTATTCTCAAAAAATGCAGCGAAGCTATGGCAAAAAAAAAATTTAAAAATGAATTTAATTCTATGCATAAAATTGATAATGCAAAACGAGGAATTCTCATCATATTCTATGCATAAGCATTTTAATGCTAAAATAAGGATTTTGTTACATTTTTTGAAAATACTTTTATAGTATTTATGCATAAATGTTTAAATGGAGAAAAGAGAAATTTTTGTTATAATTATTTTTATATGTGCATGTATAAAAATTTAGATGCAAAAAGAGAAATTTTCACGATATTATAAGTACAAACATTTTAAATATCAAAAGAGGAATAATTGTCATATTTCAAAATAGATATATTCATAGTATGTATATACATGGATATTTTTAATTATTTATCAAAAAGATGAATTTTCATTGTACCTTTAATTAGGAAAATGCATAAATTAATTTTGGTATCAAAAGATAAGGTTTCATTATATTTTACATAGATAATTTAGGGCATGTTGATGCCGAGGTTCAAATGGAGAAAGGAATATTTTAGAATATTTCTATGAGAATAAAATGATGTAAGCATATTTAGGGCATGGTGATGCCGAGGTTCAAATGGAGAAAGGAATATTTTAGAATATTTCTATGAGAATAAAATGATGTAAGCATTTTTTATCAGTTGGAAAAAGAATTATCCTTATTAAATTCCATTATTCACGAATAGAATCATTCATAATTCTATTATGTCCGAGAAAGAATGAATTTTCATAATTTTGGATTTTTACCCTTACGATTGGAAATCATAGTTATTTTATTAGATAAATAGAAGAAAAATCTTTAAGAAATAAATCTAGGATTAAATCTAAGTAATTCAGGGTTAGAGACCACGACCGCGTGAGAAAGGTGGGTCAGTAAGATGCCTTCCCATCTCTTAAATCAGAAACTAAGCCAAGTCTTGTGACCATTTCCATTTCTTCAGTACGAAGAATGGATAACCGACTAACTTAGAGAAGTCTTCCCTAAGACCGAAACCATCTAGAAATAGTTAGAAATTCATTTGTAATTGATGGATGGATCACCGGGATACGAGATTCGTGATTTTTATTAGGAAAGTCTGGGTTTTGGGAAAGAGGGTCTTGTGAAATCAACTCAATGGGAAAGAGGGTCTTGTGAAATCAACTCAATGGAAAATTCTTACTTGCATAGAAACTTTGTTTTGTAAAGGACTGTCTTAACGTTGCAACAACTGGCGGGAGTCATCAAAGGATGTCTCTCGCGGGTAAAGCCTGCCAAGGTCTTGACCAGCCTCGGTATGGTTAAAAATGGTGCGCTTCCGGTACGATGGGCGAGGGCCGACGAAGAGGTCCTTGAGTGAAGTGCTAGGACACCTAAGGAGAATCCTAGAGGGTTCTGACCAAGCGATGCACGGGCTCGCGGGCTACTAGGACACCCATGCATATGTCGAGGAAGATATTCAGGGATTGGCAAGAAATTATCAAAGTGAACTGAAAACTTGAAATTGGATCTCGTTGGTTGACTAACTGGTCTTGAACAGAGAGTCCGGATGACAATTTGATTGTAAAACAATGGAACTGGAATTTTGAGGATTATGATGGAAACATTGTGGTTTCATTCCAATTCTGTTTGAAGATAGTTGAATCTGAGAAAAGGCAATTTCATATTGGGTGCATAAGTGGTGTGTCTATTTTGTATTTTGCATGAGTGCCGGCTAGGGGGCCTAGGAACTCTTTTCCCTGGTACCCAAGACAAAACACAACCAAATTTTTATAAAAAGGAATCCCACCAATACAATGGTTGGTGGGCGGTTGGCCGGCTGGATCGGTGGATTCCTACAACTAAGTTTAGTTAAGATTAAGTTACGGTAGTTAAAGTAAGTCCCAGGAAGATTCTTGTTCTATATGGAAAAGAATCAATGGTTGTGCCTCACTTAAGGGAAAAAAAGCGATGATTTCTATGAACTAAGTGCAAGTTCCTCCTTGATTTGGCCATGTGACCCACGGGTTTGGTCGGAGTACAAAGGATAGATAAGGCCCTTGACTACGTTAGAAGATTTTCCTGGAGGAATTGCCTATGCTTTCTCGGCGAGGGAATTTTTTTTCGGGTTCGGTTTTGGAAGAACTGCCGGATTAGTCTCTTGTCCAGACATTCATGGGCAAGGCCCCGAGTGGGAAGCTCTGCCCTACGCACAAGGTTGCTACTTCCACTGCCAGCACTCCAGAGTTCGATGCGCAAAGGGGGCAAGGGTGTCACAAATTGTAGTGAATTTATGACATCTAGTAAAAGTAGTAGTCTGTTTGGGTTATGATGCATGCATCAATAATGTCTACACTTGAATTTATGACATCTAGTAGTCTGTTTGGGTTATGATGCATGCATCAATAATGTCTACAATCAAATAGGATAAATGGTTTTGAGGATATATAGATGAATGATACATGTATGGTAGTATTAAACATGGGGGCATCTTTAATATATGTGGGTTTGCTAGTTTGCATGGTCATGCATGCTACAACATACCAAAGTTATATTTAGACTGCTAGTTTGCATGGTAGGGCATGCTACAACTAATCAAATGTTGCCCATTGAGAGAGACAGAGAGAGAAGGGGTGGAGGGGCGGGATGTTGGTGTAAGAGATTTTGAATCTTGATCCTATCAATGCCAACTTTTCCAATTTTTACTATCCAATGGAGAGCCCATCAGTGTAGCAAAAAATATTTTTCCCAACCACAATGAAAAAACCTATGTGACATAATCTTAACCGGGATTTTGAATATCCAACCGGTTCAAAAAGAGTACACTCAAATATTACAACTTGTTTTTCAAAGGCAAATATAAAATTTGATCTTTTTTCATAAATCATCAATGTTAAGGATGATGGCTTGGAAGACTCACCCAATATAAGATCTATCATTTGCAATGCCAGATCCATTCTCTTTAGAGATAGAAGCATGCATACCCTCTCTACCACCATAGAGGTAGGTATTCCCATTCTCCATGAAAGTCTCCCAAAGTCTCCTTTTTATACTCTTTATAAATTACAAGGTAAACCGTAAGCCATACATATACTATGCTAAATAAGAAACTAATAAAAATAGCAACTCGACTTAAGATAACATTGACCATGAGCTTAAGGGGAATCAAACCCCAAGAAAAGCCATCAAGACTTGCCCACCAAGAAGCTCCCCTCTTCACCAACCAACAAATAAGTATTTGGTACTTCTTTGTAAATTGATGGGGCACCCTAAATAATTAGCAAGCAAAGACACACAACATAAAAAATAACTACTAGCAAACATGCCATACAAAGACACACAAAATAGAAAAGAACTAGCAAGCATAATTATGCAAAGACAAAACCACTCATGAGAGAGAGAGAGAGAGAGAGAGAGAGAAAGAGAGACAGAGAGAGGAAGAGTACCTTTTGGGTTTAACCTTATAATAAAACAAGGACTGAAATTAGTTACCATGTACTAGGTATGCATCATTTCCTTGTATCCTACAAGAAGATAAATAATAAACATCTATTCAAAACAAAGGACAAGCATGCACAACTATTGAAGAAAATGAATAGTAATATCGTTTACCCTGCACTCTCTCCATAAATGTGTCAACTAGTTTTAGCCCCTTTAGTCCATAATGCTATTGCCTCAAAAAAGTCAAACACATCCAATCTCAGTCCCTCGATGGATACTCTCATCAATGAATCAACATTCTTTATAGACAAGCAATTTCTCAAATTATTATTTATAAGATTTTAAGTACTAAATCCCCTTTTGTAGCTTGTAGTGCTACAACATTGTAGCAATACAAAGAGTTAAAAGCATGGGATATTTATCTCTCATTGTGTTATTCTTCCAATGGCACTCCAAGTATCTCGTAAATTAAAATAGCAATATCAACTTTATATGTATTCTTAGCCAAAGTTTATCTATATTCTTAGCCAAATTTTATCTATATTCTTAGCCAAAGTATCAATGATTACCACCTTCTACTTTCCAAAAAAGTAGGATTCTTCTCGATGGTCTTTGGTCTTTGCATGATCTGTAAGTGCACTATGTTAAATATTGATGGAGCTAGATTTTCCAAATTCACTTTTGCACATTTTATCTTGTCTTTGGTCTTTGCATGATCTGTAAGTGCACTATGTTGAATATTGATGGAGCTAGATTTTCCAAATTCACTTTTGCACATTTTATCTTGTCTACAAAATGTGCAATTTTGGCTACATCTCTATCAAAATAAGCCTAATAAAAAATTGCAGTCCGAGATTCGTTCCAATTTGCTCTTGCTCTCTCATGAACGAGCAACCTCTTCATCATTGACACTATCATCTTTCTCTATAAAGCTCTCCACTATCAATTCTAGAACCACTATAGATGCATGCTTTGAACTTTTTTCTCCTTTTCTTTGGAGACTCCGCTGGATTCTTTTGTGTGAACCCACCCATGCCAAATAAAGTTCATCGAACAAAAGACATATTAGACAACCTACAAAAAAGATCAAGTATCCTAGTCATTTGATTATGCAGACTTCTGTACATTCATAAGTGACTATTCTTGATTAATGTATAAACAGTCGATACATATGATGTACAAACCATCAGTTCATATGCATATTCATATGTGACTATTCTTGATTAATGTATAAACAGTCGATACATATGATGCACAAACCATCAGTTCATATGCAGTACATATTCATAGAGTATAGTTACAAAAGTAGCACATTGAATCAATTAGTTATATTATTAGTAGTCACCCTCAATTATATTATTAGTAGCCTCTGCATGCTATAGATTAGCAGGCATCTTCATGAATAATCATGGTGAAGATCAATTATGAAATGAAATTCGAGAACACCTCAAGATTAAACTAATATTATAATCATAAGGAGTCCTAATAGCTAGGTTGTCTCGATGCTCTGATACCAATGAAATGCATGGAGAAGCAAATGATAATTAACACTAAGCAAACTTGATAATAAAAGATTAATGCTAATCACATATTGATTAGCAAGACACAATAAAGAAGACCATACACGTAAAGTTATACATATTGCAATGAATATATATATGCAATGATGATCAGAGATCTCAACTAAGATATGCTCATACATAATTGTGCATGACTATGAATGTGTATGCAAAAGGTTAATATCCCCACTGCTCTCCTCATTGACTGGTGGTCCTTGGGCGCTTTGTTGTCCAGTATCTTGTTTCCCAAGGTAGAGATGGTTAGCAGAGAATGGTGAAAAGTGATGGAAAGACTCTGGAGAGGGAGCGTGCTTTTCAGAGATGACGTGGTTGGCAGCCAGCTAGATAATAGGATAGAGAGTCAAGACTCAGAGAAGCCATGGGGGTCGCTAATTGTGTAGGGTAGAGAGTCGAGACTCTCTACCACACTAGTTCGAGTTCCTCAACCTAATAATTGTACAGAGATGGAGTGACTCCGGAGGGGGAGCCTACTTTTCAGAGATGACGTGGCAGTGCAGCACAGCCGGCTAAATAATAGGGTAGAGACTCTCTGCCACTGGTTCAAGTTCCTCAACCTAATAATCCCATTCTGACTCAAGCCCCCAAGCCACATTATTTATGATTGGTGTGATCTCTGTGAGTTGTACCTACAATGGTTGGCAATAGCAAGGCAAATAGACCACCAGTTTGAGTTCCTCAACCTAATAATCTCATTCCATCCCGAGCCCGAGCCACGTTTGTGCAGCCCGATCACCACGACAGCAGTACATGTGACTGAGTGGTGTGATCTTTGTTGATTTGCCATTAGGGAAAATTGGATCTCATTTTGGGGCCTTTTGGCTAGAATGAAAATTCCCTCTCCTCCAATGAGAGACAGGCCAATGTAACGTTAAAAAACTCGTAAATCAAATTCTAATTTGCAAAAATGAAAGACTAAAACTATTCTTTATTCTGAATGTAAACGTCATGCCATTAGGCGAAATTCAAGCTCCAAATGGGCCCTTTAAGAGCTTTCTCTCTCCTCTTGAAAGTGCAAAAATAATATTATTGTATTGGGTTTCTCTCTCTTCTTTTCAAATCTAAATTCACCTTTTTCCATATTTTCTAAAGAGACTCAATACATATTTTTATTCTAATATTCTTAAATTCTACATAACTTCAACCACTGCGAGAAAAAATTCATAAATGTGAAAAGCTAGTACTCTATAAAGTAACAAAACAAGTACGAGGATATTTCTGACATATATAACTATGTAACTATATTTTTGACATAAGTACAACATGGAATTAGAAGTTGTTGATTGAAAATAGTGGCATTTTTTAAAAGAACTCGAACGTATCTTCGGAAGCGAACTTAGTATTTCGAAAAGTTGTTTTTTCTAACACAATTAAACACACTTAAGTTCTATTCTAGTATGAAGTTATGGTGGTTGTTTTACTACCAAGAAGTGTTATTACATCAAGAAGGACATCAAGAAGTGTTGCTATAGTGCTCAATGGAGGTATGGCATTAATTTTTATGTTATTTGAAACACGTGTCAGAAATTAATGATATTTTTTTACTGCACCGTTAATTTTTACAAAGAAAGGAGTTCATTACAAATTTTATATTGTTTTGTGATATGTAAAACTTCAGAGATAATTCTAAGAAGCGATATATACATGTGGACCTGGATGATGAGTATGCTTCTCTCTATAAGAGAACAGAGGCTTCTAAGGTCGACCCTTATGTAATGCAATAAGCCAGGGAATTAGCGAGAAAGCATATTGGTATATGGACGGAAGGATCAATTTACCCACCTGATCCCTTGACCTAACAACCACCTAAATTTTTAGGTCTAACTTCTTTGATCAAATATGGTTGTGAGGGCAATGATGGCTTGCTTGGTTACACAACAAGGCTTGCTAGTCAGGTGGTGTAAAGCATTTGGATATCATCAAAAAGGATGTTGATAATGAAGGAAGCTCATATCAAGTAGTTAAATGCTCAACTAAGGAGAATGAATACAATGAGTTGGTAGAAGTTGTTCATACTCACAGCATTGCAAAACCATGAATTGGAACAAAAAGAAAAGGATCTAGAGGCCAAGAACAATGCTTGACTATCTAACAAGGAGAATTAATACAATGAGTTGGTAGAAGTTTTTCATGCTCAACATTGTAGAACCATGGAGGATTGGAACAAAAAGCAAAGGATCTAGAGGCCAAGAACAATGAATTAGAAGGGGTATTAGAGAAGATAGCATACACTCTAGGGTCCTACCCGAAGGTTCGCACCACTACTTGCTTCTCCAAAAGCATGATTTTTTCTACATTCCACTTGATGTGGTATCCCCTAAGGTATCTAGAAAATGTTTTGATTGCAAACAATGGGAATTTAACTTTATCCTTTGAAAACTTTTTTGTGGAAGATAATGACCTCTAAAAATTTAAGCCAATTAATGTACTCTCCCAGTGCTGAGTCTTTTTCGAGTCCTCCCACTCGTGATCCTGATGCATGCATGAGAAAATCATCATCATACACCACTAACTACAAAACAAAGTTTTTCATAAGCCAACAAAACAAATGCAATATGAAGCTTCATCTCACGATATTCAAAATTATTATAATCAAATCTTTTGATTCTTGTCATTATCAAGCAAATCATTTGTCCATAAGTTGCTTGATGACTCGGCATCTTAGACAATTGAAGACTTCTCTTCCCTTTAAGGACTATTGAGTCTTTGCTGAACATCTTGAAATTTCTCTTCAGGGAAGGTTGGCTTCATCGTGTGACGAGCATCCTTATACATCATTGATAATATCTAAGCAGGAGTATGGTACTCACTGTCCTTGACATTTGAATCCAGTAGAAGATACTTATCCACACTTGGATCAAAAAAATCATCATCTTTTTCAAGATTCTATGTGATGATAGTGGCGAAACATTAGTCCTCCCTGATGTCAAACAACGCTTGAATATCTGTTAAGAGGACATATTGGTGGTCACCTATTGGAAACACGGGGAGGCCTGAGGTTAGAACATGCTATGTTTCCTCTACCATAGCGGGCTCCTATAACAACTTGGGTGTCTTCTCTTCTAAGGGCATCAATATCAAACTGCTCATTGAGCTCCCTCTCCACGTCCAATTTTGTCTCCTCTCTGCAACCTCATGAACCTCATCATCTTCTGTTCTTGAAGGTTCCTTTGACCTTTCCTCATCTCCTTCTATTAAACCTTTCTCATCCTCAAGCAATAGATGCAAATAGCAAATAAACCTATAGTGGTGGTAGTGAACAAGATGACATTTACGCTTGTGTACTCGGCACTTACTGCATGTCTTCTTCTCATCCCCTGACACCTTTGCAATATCCAGGTTTACCTTATCTCTTGAGAATGTTGCAGAAACAAGATTTTCCACATGCACATACTAAACATAGTCGGAGGTTATCTTTCCTAAGGTACCTCAGGGTAATATTTAATGCCCATGATAAAAGTTTGAGTGAATAAGCAACTGAAATGTTGAAATGGGATTGTAGTTAAAAACATGGAATTCCTATGAATCCAATTTTCATTTCCTCATTTCAAGGATTTGAATTAAATTTTCAAAGCAAATAAAATCAAAGAAATCTTCCTTTTTTAGAAGGATTTCTAAGTTCTCCCCCATGCCATGGAAATAGGGGCCCCTTTCTTTGATGCCTGAACACACTCTCTCTTGTATTTGGGAAACTCAACTCTCTCTCTCTCTCTCTCTCTCTCTCTCTCTCTCTCTCCCCTCAATTCATCATGACACTTTATATATCTCTCTCCTCCTCTATGTTTTGAGTGAGGAATCAGGGAGAAGGCATCAATAGCTAGGGAGTGGGAGAAGAAAGACATTTGATAGGCTCTCTAGTATTGGTTGTTTTTTGAAGGGAATGGAAGGATAAAAATAGCCGGGTAGGCATTTTATCAGGGAGTAGGAGGACAAAGACAATGTAGGCATTCTATCAGGGAGTGGGAGGAGAAAGACAGTGCAAGTAGGCTCTTAAGGAGGAGGATGTTAGAGAAACATGGATCTCCTTTCTCTTTTTCTATCTTGCTCTCTTTCAACATGCTTGATCCTAAGGGGCTATGGATCCCCAAACTTAGTTCCTTTTAATCAAGAAAATAAAAAATTCCACCTCTCTCTTTCTCTATTTCCTAATTATGAGAGAAGCACTAGTATAAGGACTATGGGTAGAGGAAGAGGGGGAAAGGGGGGGAGCTAGGGGCCAACACGATGGCACCTCATTTATGGAGGAAGAGGGGAGGGGGAGTTGGGTCAAAGGGACTACTAGGTGGAGCTAGGGGGGCCAACATGCTGACACCTCATTTATGGAGAGAGATGGGGGGAGGGGGAGTTGGGTCAAAGGGACTACTAGGTGGAGCTAGAGGACAACATGCTAGCACCTCATTTATGGAGGACTCAAGGGGATAGAGAGGGATGGAGGTGGTACAGGAACTTTAAAGTACCTAAGGTGGTCACATATTCACAACTTTTGTCTAAAGTTAAAACACTAAGCAACCCATTTTATTAATGTGACCAAGATAGAAGTTGTGAATATTTGACAAAGATAATAGACATGATAATAAGAAACATAATCATTGATGTGAATTATGTTAGCTAACCTAATACACCCTTTGTAAGAACTCACCAAAACATTAAACAATTACTTTAGAAAAATGCAATAGTTCTATGGTATTTGGTGTTGTTATGTTTGCATGCAAACTCTACCTTGAAATAGCAAGAATCTCATGGGAATGTCCAACAAAATAGACCCCAACCCCATGCGCATGGAGGCTACTTTTTTTATCTAAGAAGAATCCGGTTTACCTATCCAAGAGAGTTATGTATCTACCTTGTCTCTTTTTCTACTCTCTTTGTGAAACCGTAACCATTGCCTACTCTCTGTGTGAAACTCTATGCTTATCTACAAAACTCGAACCCTTCCATACTCTCTATGTGTAAATTCCTAACCCTTATTTTTCAAACCCTAACCATTCCATGATCTCTCCACAAAACCATAGAGTGTGACATCTCAAGGAGCTCTCAAACTCTTCACATAGCTCACAAAGGCTCACACAAGGTGATTTTCCACAATCAATACGAGTAAGTGATGTGTGTAGATGTTGGGCTTGTAGTTCCCTCACTCTCTCTCTTCGAGTTTGCTACTCTGCTGATGAGGGAGAATGTCATTTTTCCTCAAACTCTACTTGCTCTCTCTCTCTCTCTCTCTCTCTCTCTCTCTCTCTCTCTCTCTCTCTCTCTCTCTCTCTCTCTTCCAAATTGTGCTTTGTGTGCCACTTGCTATGTCTGACTCTGTCTCTCATTGGTCGTTAAGGCGTGGCCGGTACCTTAGTGTATACTAAGGTATTAATTTATTAATGCCAACTTCGATTGGGCATTAATAAATTAGTAGGCCCAACATCGGAATATATGTCCAAATAAAGCACCCAATGTCTACTTTTGCTGTTAATTAATTAAGATGTATTTGGTTGATTCATGTCATGATGCTGATGTGAAATTTTGCATGGGTTTTGACACGTGTCTCCTTTGATAGAAAAAAATTTCCTTAAGTTTACACACACCAGCTCCTTAATTTTGATTTGGTTGGTTTTTTTAAAGATTTTGATTGGACAATGAATTTTAAAATAATCAAAAGCATAGTAGTTTTTTTTTGTGGGTTTCTCTCACTTGGATCGATGGTCTTTCTCTCACTTGGATCGATGGTCTTTTGTCGTCCAAGAGCAAGACCATCTCTCTTTCTCCCTCCTTACCTCACTTCTATGTGGTAGGAGGACCCTCTCTCTCTCCCTCCCTTGCTTTTACAATGTGAACAGTCCTCTCCCTCTCTCTCTCTCTCTCTCTCTCTCTCTCTCTCTCTCTCTCACTTGGATCAATGGTCTTTTGTCGTCCAAGAGCAAGACCATCTCTCTTTCTCCCTCCTTACCTCACTTCTATGTGGTAAGAGGACCCTCTCTCTCTCCCTCCCTTGCTTTTACAATGTGAATAGTCCTCTCTCTCTCTCTCTCTCTCTCTCTCTCTCTCTCTCTCTCTCTCCCCCTCCAAGGCATCTGCGATTCTCTTCTCGCGTCTCTCTCTCATAGGGGTCTTTTATATTGCTAGCAGCCTTAGAACTAAGGTCTTCAAACTTGAATACTAAGGTTCCCAATAGCTAGGAGGAGGAGGAGGATTAATGTGAAGAGTTTTCCATTGGGAGAAGGAATAGAGTCATATAATATCAAATAAGATCTTCAACAATTCAAGCCTAATATCTCCTTACCTGAACTACTTGCTATGGTATCGAGCAACCTTTTTTTTTGAAAGAAATCTAATGCCCATGACCTCCAAATCTATTTCTTCTCCAGTTTCAATATGCCACTCATTCTCTCCAGATGATCCTAATTCATAATCATACTTCTCCTCTGTCTCATCTTCATCCAACTCACTAAATTAGACCTAATCTTTCAAGTCATACACAATGCTATACTCATCCTTTTGCATGATAAGATGACCTTTTATCTAGTCTTGTATGTCTCCCACCCCACACAGCCAAGGTTTTCGTAAAATGAGAGCATAGCCATCCCCCTTGATGGTCATAATATAGAAATCCATCCTCCTCTCTATCCCACACACATCCACCTCTACCTGCCTCATCATACTCAAACATTTAGCCTTGCTATTATCTACCATCTCTGCCTTGATGTAGGGAATCTCATGAATTTTCAGCCCCAACTTATTCATAAGAATTTTAGACATGATGCATTTCTATGCTCCTCCATCCACTAAGGTATTGGGTACAACCGTACCTTTAATTATACAGTCCACAATTGGAGCCCCATCTTCATGCATATTTACTAGAGCATTGAATGTTCAAGAGGAAAAGATAAAAATGAGGAGTATAAAGTTTAGTTGGACAAAATGATTGCTAGAGATTTGAATCAGTAAGGAAAGGGATCGATATGTAGAGATGTTGTCTCAGTTTCTAGACTTGTTCATTCTGAATATACTCAGATTAGAGGAGTAGAAATTGTCCAACATCACATAGAGTTGAAGCCCAATGTGAAACCAGGTAGCACAAAAGCTTAGGAGAATTGGTGTAATTTAACAAGATGCCTTGTTGAAAGGAAGTGACTAAGTTGTTGGTGGAAACTGGTTTCATATACCTAGTAGAGGAAAGTGATTGGATTTCTCCAATGGTAATAGTTCCTAAAAAGAATGGCAAGTGGAGGATTTGTGTAGATTATAAACCCTTGAATGAAGCTACCATCATTATCCTTTGTCATTCCTAGATGAGATTCTAAATGAGGTTGCAGGTCATGAAAGGTATATTGTATGTGATGGTTACTTAAGTTATTTCCAAATTAGCATAGCTCTAGAGGATTAGCTAAAGACTACTTTTATAACTCCTTGGGGATGCTTTTTGCATATAGATTTATGCCTTTTGGGCTCATCAATGTTGTTGCACCTTTCAAAAATATGCAAACATGGTGTTTTAGGCTTTTTTGGTAAGAGTATTCAAGTTTTTCTTGATGATTTTTGCATTTATAGTTCAACTTGCTT
The DNA here is from genome assembly GCF_041138505.1 of Cibotium barometz. Lineage (NCBI taxonomy): Eukaryota > Viridiplantae > Streptophyta > Polypodiopsida > Cyatheales > Cibotiaceae > Cibotium > Cibotium barometz. The sequence goes on from NC_141098.1 coordinate 23,782,893, forward strand.
CATTGTTCATCAAAGGTTGAAGAAGGATTTGGAAGGTTAGATGAACTTAAGGGAAATATGAATCCAGAAAAATGTCATATAGCTAAAAAGAAGGCTATTTTGCTAAGTCCCAAAGTGTCAGAGGAAGGGATCAGTGTGGACCCATCTAAGTTAAAGTGTTGCTGGGTTTTCCATCACCAAAACAAGTAAGGAGCTGATTTCTTTTATACAAAAAACCAAGTATCTTTCGAGGTTCATTCATATGTTAGCTGAGTTATTAAACCCTTTGCAAAGGCTTAGCCATATGATTGAATTTCACTAGAATGAGGAGGTTGAGGAGACATTAAAGGAATGTAAGCAAGTGTTGTCACTCACAACTACCCATTATTATGCCACCAGATTGGACTCAAGGGTTTTTGGTAAACCAAAGTACATGCACTGATACAATTGGAGCAACTCTCTTGCAAAAGGACAAAATGTCATGTATGTTGAGACCCATCTATTTTTCTTCCAAAGTCATTTTGATTGATAGTGAAAAGCACCATACCCAGGTTGAACAAGTATATTTAGCTCTGATTTTTGCCATTAGGAAATTTAAACCTTATTTGCTTTTAAAACCCATTATTGTCATCTATGGAACCAATATTCACTTTGATTCATTAGCACATGCAATTAAGTGCTAAAATTGCCAAATGGTTCTTGGAACTACAGAGCTATGAATATATCTTTCAAGTGGAGGATAATACTAGAGCTTCGCTTGCTAATTTTTTAACTTATAGTACATCAATAAAAAACTTAGCAAATCTAAAAAAAATCTCAACAAATTTCACCTTGGAGACCCTCTGAACCTTTGAAAATGGTCTATACTTTGTTTTTGTTTTATGGAGCCTAATAAGGTGACATAGGTGGAAGGTGGGGGTTTTCTTGTGTATGATCCAGGAGGTGAATTAGTATGCAAGAAGAAAATGGTGCTGAAGGATGTCAGTAGAACAATAGTGCTAAATAAACGATTTTGATTTTAGCCTTAGAGGAATGCAAAAGACAAGGAATTGAGAGGTTAATTGTTAAAAGAGATTGCATTATTATCGGTTAAACAAGTATTGGGCATTTGGTCATGTAATTCTGATCACCTGAAACATCTTTTTAAAAGAGTTAAAGCTTTGTTTAGCTCATTTGAATAGGTTCAATTGATACATATTCCAAGGATTGAAAATCAAGAGGCTGATTCTTTGGCCAAGAAATCGATGGAACATGGTGCTAGAAATGTTTGTGTTCTATCCAAAGTTTCTCTTCAAGAGCCTAAATATTAGGGCTTCGAACATCTTCAAGACATTGTTATATACTTACAATATGGAGAATACCTAGTTGATTGCTCCAAAATGGAAAAGTACAGGTTTGTAAAAAAAACCTTATCATATGTTTGGTTGGAAGACGAACATCTTCAAGACATTGTTATATACTTACAATATGGAGAATACCTAGTTGATTGCTCCAAAATGGAAAAGTACAGGTTTGTAAAAAAAACCTTATCATATGTTTGGTTGGAAGGAATGGTATATTGAAAGGGTTCAGATTTGATTCTAAGAAAGGTGCCCACCAACGATCAAATTCCCAAAATTCTCAAGGGTGTGCATGATGATTTATGTGGTAGCCATTTTGCTCATGATTTCACAGTGAAGGAAATTCTACAAAAAATTGGGTATATTTAGCCTAGTGTGCATGTTGATCTCATGTTGATGTGCATCATTGGTGTAGATCATGCCATGCTTATCAAGTTTCAGGGGATAGAAGACTCACCTATGGACCGAGACAGTCTATTACTGCTATGGGGCTTTCTGAAAAATGGGGCATAGATGCTATAGGACCACTAGCTAGGACCCAGAGAACAGGAAAGTGTATATATTACTTGGTGTGGATTACATGACTAGGTGGGTTGAAGCTATGTCCATTACCAGGATCACATGTAAAGATGCCCATAGGTTTATCTACACTCATATTTGCTACAGGTTTGGTGCTCCTTTGGAAATTATATGTGATAATGATCTAGGATTTTTTGGGGATTACATGACTAGGTGGGTTGAAGCTATGTCCATTACCAGGATCACATGTAAAGATGTCCATAGGTTTATCTACACTCATATTTGCTTCAAGTTTGGTGCTCCTTTGGAAATTATATGTGATAATGATCTAGGATTTTTTGGGGAAGAGCTGGATGAGGTATTTAAAAACCTTAATATCAAACATAGGCAAAACAACGGGCTAGTAGAGAAAGTCAATGGTATTATTTGTAAACTTATCACTAAGATTGTTGAGGGTAATCCCAAGCACTGGGATAAAGCTTTGGGGATAGAGAAATTTAGGCCTATAGATGTACTTACAAATAGATTACAGGGTTTACTCCATTTCAGTTAGTATATGGGCACGAGGCTTTACACTATGTGGAATCGGATGTATCTAGTTTGTGGTACCTTAAGATGAGTAGTGTTGTACCTAGAGAAGAGATAGAAGACATGATGCTTAGCTTGGTTGACTTGCAGTTGAAGAGGTAAGATGCCATGAGTCAGGCAGAGGCTTTAAAAGCAACAGAGAAAAGAGAAACTTGATGAACAATTCTCAAGAGATAAGGGCATTCAAGAAGGGACATTGGTGCTTAGGTATAATAACAAGTTGGATAATAAGAATGATGTGAAGTTTCAACAAAAAAGTGAAGTTCCATTCAGGGTTCCAATTGTGTTCCCTTTAGGTTATTATCACTTGGAAGACCTAGATGATACTTTACACAAAAGGAAGGTTAGGTTGGAGGCATAAATCCTACTTCTAGAGATTATGGCTAGCCAACTAGGATTCAAATTATTCTGATGATTGATGTGATGCTAGATTTGTTTGTGGATGCAGATGGAATATCACCAAATGGGGATGCTAGATTTGTTTCTGGATGCAGATGGAATATCACCAAATGGGGATAGTAAATGAATGTACCATCTTCCAAGGGGATGGCTATCCATGATACAAAATTTTTAATAACTTTTTTCTCTTTAAGGAAATGTCTAGGAGCTAGCACAAACATGTTAGTTTGGGAGTTGCATCATACATGTGCTAGTCTAAATGTAGTTTTATACCTTTGTGTCGATCAAGGAAATTGAGCATAGTATGAAATCAATCCAATTGATCAAGATACATTGATAAATAGAAAGGCCATGTGCCTACTAAAAAGAGAAGCTGTTCATAAAGATGCACGGGGAGAGATCCAAAATATGAAGGTGACAAAAAAGGAAAGAGAATGGGAAGATCAAAGGCATGGAGTGGCAGTTTATTTTTAGGATGGAAGCTAGGAAAAGGTAGTGTCTTTGTTGTTTTCTATGAAAGGAGATTTTGCAGAGAGTTGCAAGGGAGAGAGGACACACACACACACACACACACACACACACACACACACACACACACACACACATGGAGAGATGCAAATAGTTAGTGAGAGTGGGTGAGTGGAGAACTATGAGTTCTTGCTTTGCAATATATATATATATATATATATATATATATATATATATATATATATATATATATATATATATATATATGCTTTGTGAGTTTATGACTAGGAAAGTGGAAGGGTTTGTAGAAGATGCAGTAGCTTAAGTTGATTTCATGAGCATAATGTTGTCTTTCAAACACTCCTCCCGATGTGTAAAGTTGTATAAGATACAGGGTCTATGTAATTGATATAGTAAGAAGAGTTTTTTTTGTTAAGGTTTGTTAAATCTTGTTTTGTTTAGTCTACTTTGATGAGTGAGGAGTGCCTCATGTTTATTTAGCTTCTCTAAGAATCTTTCTGATTTATATTGAATATCGCTTCTAGGTTATCAAGAATGTCACGTTTATGTTGGTCATTGAGTTTCTTTAAGGGAAGAGCTAATGGGTTAGTATGGAACTACTTACTTGTGTTTTTTTTGGTGAGTTGTTTTTATGAGAGGTGTTAGCTGAAGGATTAGAATAGAGAAATTTAGTGTGAGAAGAGAGTGGGATTCTTGTAGGCATGGATTTATCCACCATTAGAGAGAGCGTGGAAGATAGGATTCAATCTTGATGATTTCTTCAAGTTTAGTCTGATATAGTCCTCTGAAGTGTTAATCTGATATAGTCCTCTGAAGTGTTAGTCACTTACTGTGGTCCATATCCTCTCAAAGTTGATCGGAATCAAGAAGATGTCAAACCTCTGATCAAATCAGAGGTTGTTAGATCAGAGGCTGTGTTGATCAAAACTGTTCAGATTGGAATCAGTCTGATCAAGAATTGATCAAATGTTATTGGCTAGGTTATCTAGGTCAGTAATAATCAGATTGGGAGCTATCCAAAGTAATACTAATCAAATCAAGGGTTGTTTGAAAGAAGACTTGAAATATTTAGAGTTGTTTAAGTGAGAAGTTATCAGATGATGAGTTTTCAATCAAGGAGTTGACAAATTAGAGGTTGGTCAGGTCAGATACTATCAGATATCTGTCACTTTGAGTCAGATACTATCAGATCTGGTTAGTTTGGATTAGATACTGTTAGATCTGAATCTTTTTGGGTCAAATATAGCCAGATCAATGCTAACTGGATTAGTTCTAATAGAAACACAGTTGACTAAAGGAAGAAGAGATAGGTTGAGAGCTGTTAGAATCCTTGCTAATTGAAGAAAGTAGTGATTGGATCAGCGCTGATAGAAAAACAGATGACTCAAGGAGGAAGAGATAGGATCAATATTGAGACTGAATTAGTACTATCTGAATTAGAAGCAATCAGAAGAGAGGCTGTCAAACGAAGAGTTGACTCATAAGGAGTTGCCAATTTAGAAGATGCCATTAGGAAAAATATGGAAGTCTCCATTTTTCCCCTTGAGTGAATAAAAAAAGATTGGCCTCTGACCAATGAGAGAGCTGGGATTCTAGATCCATGTAACATGGATCTTTTTGTCATATCTTTGCCCAAATCTCTTAAGACAATAAAATAATAGAGCCCATATCTTAAAAAAATAGAGAAATGTTAGATTTCATGTTAGATTCCATATCTTTCATGTCAGATGTACCTTGTGGTCAGCACATTGAAGTTTGAAAACCGAATTTCATTTTTTTCATTTTTTATGTTTAACTTTTTACTTTCCCTCCTTTTTCATTTCACTACCTTTTCATTTCCCCCCCCTTTTTTAAGCGGAATTCAATTTTGCCATATCTTCTGCAACTCTAGTTCTTTCTTCACGAAATTTTACAAGTATGTTGTTCTTCACCATAGCTCCCTCCTCTAAAAATTTCATCTCATTTGGACAAAACCTCTATGAGTTATGTACGTTTTATATCACATGAACTTTCTCTTCTTTGCGCCACAAATAGCTGTCTTGATCTTAAGTGGCATCAAATTCTTATGAGTAATGATCATATGTTTAGGGTTTGTCTATGTTTTGTCTTAATGTAAGATAGGTTTGTTTATGTTTTGTCTTGATGTGTTGTTGTTTATTTTCATAGGAGCAAGGTTGTGAGCAACAAGATTGTGCAAATCAAAGCAATAAGTTGCTGTTTATTTTGTGTTGTTTTAATCTTTATTTGTTGCTTATAATCTTCTCTACACCACAAATAACTATCTTGATAGTGGCATAAAATACTTGTGAGTAATGATCATAGGTTTAGGGTTTGTTTATGTTTTGTCTTGATGTGTTTATGTTCATTTTCATAGGTTGTAAGCAACAAGGCTGTGTGAATCAAAGCAATAGGTTGCTGTTTATTTCTTATTGTTATAATGTTTATTTGTTATTTATAATCTTAACATAGATATTTATAAATCATTCAGTCTAACTTTGTTAATTTGGTGCTTTGTTTTTTATTGTATATGTCTTCAAGGAGGAGGAATATTAGTGATATTCACACAGTGGAGGTGTTTAATAGGAGAGATGATGAAGGTAATTAGATCCCTGATCAATACATTAAGTTAAATTGGATTTTAATGAGACCACGTACTCGTGGGAGTTTCAAGGTCAAACTCAAAGATGTAACAGATCCCAACAAACAATGGAAAGGTAGAATCATAGAGTTCACGAGGCGCACCAATGGTACAATAATAGAGGCTTTCATTTAGCATATTTATATACACAAAGAGATTCGAGTACATCATGACAACTTCAGTGCAAGACATAAGCCTAACAGTAAGTTTATATCTTTGTGCTTTGTGTTCTTGTGCTTTGAGTCCAAGCATGTTTTAATACAAGCATGTTTGTTGCTTGCAGCTTTATATCCATCAACTCTGCATGAATGGCAAAATGTAGAGTGCTTAAGTGGAAAGCTAAATGTTTTACATGCAGAGATAGGTGCCTTGATCTGTGACAACAAGAGTGCAAGCGAATTGGTATCTCAAAATGTTTACTTTTATGATTCCACATATGTTGTGGAGAGACATAGTTTGGAGTACATTCCACTACCACCGTTATCTAGCCTAGGAATGGTATAATCCTAGCTTAGACATGTTAGAAGCATGTAGGATAAAGATGAAAACTGATGTTCATGCTACCATGAAACCCTCCACAGGCTCTAGAGATGTGCATCTAAGTTGGTTTGTACCATGTGGTTTATTTGCACATTTGTTTGGATCCTGTGAAGTAGTAAAGAAAACTAAGATTACATATCAATACAAGTGTCCATCTGACAATTGGATGACTCAGTTACTAGGTGAGTCATGGCATCTTAAGAGAACTCACCACGATGATATCATTGAGTGCAAAATCACTGTGTCAGATGTTACCTTTAGGTAAGAATACAATGCTATTGATTGTTTATAGTTTTTATTTATAAGTACTTCATTGCAAGACACCAATTGTTGATTGTTGTTGATTATTTTTATGTTTGTTGATTGTTGTTTTTATGTTTTTATGTTGGTTGTGGTACTTCATTGCAAGACAAACTTTGTGCATTCGCTTCAAGTATAGGAGGTGGTGACTTCTACGAGGAGGCAATGGCTCAGCTTGGACCAAGACATACAAGATGGCACGCATTCATCACTCATTGATGTGAATATTCTTTGGGAGGGTCATGACCCTTTTAGCGTTAATGTAGAAAGTCATTGGCTCCTTAGTTTTTTGAGGCAGGAAATCCAACTCATGTCCAATGATCTCCCTTGAAATTTTTATTTCAAGTTGGATGGTAGGAAGGTTGGGAGTCGGAATGAACATTGCAAAACATGCAAGCAGTGTGTTGCTCCACATCCTTGAAATTTTAGAGTCCATGTAATTATTATTCTTCCAAGTGAATATTAAAAATTATTTCTCTAAAAGTGTTATAAATTTAATTTTATTTCATTTTCATAAATTGTAGTGATTTTTTTAAGTCTACTATGTTTTGAACCTATTAATATGTAAGAAAATAAAGATAAGTATAAGTAAGTACAATTGTAAATATAAGTATAAATATATATTTAAGTGTAAACAATAATATAATTAATTATCATAGAAATATAAATATGATTTATGATTTCTTATATTTTAATGAAGTGTCATTAATTTTAAGTCTATGGATATAAGTATAAAAATAAATATAACTTTAAGTATCCTTCTCTACCTGTTTCTTACTATTATTTTCTTTATTTCTAGAACCCATACAATATATGCAAGGAAACTCTGCATTTGCTGCATTTGACACACCAAACATGCACTTCAAAGTTTTGAGATCTCCAGCAAGGTTCCATTCCACTTGATACTCACTATAACCTTCCAAGTGCAAACTTTCACCATGAGTTTGATGTTGCATTGTATTAGGTATCTCTGTCAAGTTAAAGACGTTGCATTATATTAGGTATCTAGGTATCTCTGTCAAGTTAAAGAAAATCTTCAAAATCTCATGATCTTCCTTTGGTACTTCAAATGCAGCAAGCCACCAAATTTCATTCTCAGACTATCCATTAAAGTAATCAGGATGACCAGGCAAGATGTTAGAATCCAGTGCTCTATTCATAAGAGTTAGACTAAGACGTTCTAACTTCTGACCTTTGATAACCTCACTTTCATCAGGCTTCAAAATTTTTTTTAGCTTGCCTCCACATTTTGCTTGAATAGATATACTATAAAATTTTACCATTAGAGATTGTAACTTGCATACATCTAGTACAAAATTGTTATTTGTGTGCAAGATAAACGACACTTTCACATACTTGCATACATGTCTATGACATAAGTGCATTGGCTCACCAATTAATTGTTCCACCTTACTGTTTAATGATTGTCATGCTTGCACCACATGAAATGGTTTAGGAAGAGGCAATACCCTTTTCTTTTGCAACACTTGTTTAAACCTTGTATCTAAATGTTTGTATATTATGCCATAAGACTGAGAACTTATTCCTACCTTATCACATATTCCCTGCATATCATTTGATGTGAAGGAATCACTTACCTCTTATAAGCATTGTATGATAACTTCATCACCAAACTGACCTAAACTTTAGGCAATGAAGTGCATATTTCACCATATCTTTAGTGAGTACCTTTTCAATTCCTTGATTCACTTCATTTTCTAGATGTATTGTCCACCTGTCTTTGCCAACATGTGCATAGGTTTATATGACCTTTGGCGTTCACGTACCTCCCGTGTCGCTTTGTGGATCCATAAGTGACAGTCTTCTCTAGCATTGTCTTCAACTTCTTATTGCTAGCCTATAAATCATTAACCTAGTTAATCAAACTGGCATTTTGTATTACCATGTCATGCATAGCGTCTTGCAAAACATTGTTCTCTTCTTGTTTTTCCAACAATGATCTATTAAGTTTCATGATCTATTGTGCAGAAAGATGGGCTTGGATTACAAGTCTCCAAGTATAACCCTGTAACCCTGCATTACCCTCACAAACATACTTGACAAATGATGTTAGTCTTGAGAATTGGGGATATTGTTGTGTAATAGGATCGGGTGGATATATAGACCCATCAACCCAAAGATCTTTATGTTTTTTCCTGCTATTCTGTGTGATTGCATCACCGATGGATTCATCATTGAAACCTCAATTCTCCTGTACAATGGGGCATACTCTTCATCTAGCTGGAAGTGTATACTTCTCTTCTTAGTCTTGCTTCCTAAAACATCAAAAAACTAGAAACACTTAGATACATCACTATCTCCATTGAGTAAAATCAATGCCTACAAGAAAACTCACATAAAATTTCATGATTATTAACACATATGTGTAACTTAATACCAACTTTAACATATATTATTATTATTAACCAACAGTAATACACATATTATTATTATTAACCAATAGTAAAACATATCTTACTATTAACTTTATTATTTACGAATAGTAATGCATATAACCCACAAGAAAACATGCCTTATAGAACTCAATTGAACATAACCAACATCAAAACTTTGCTAACCTCCATTTTTGTTCTCTGTTACTTCTCTGTGTTGGCTCTGTGTTGTCTCTTTGTTCTCTGTTGCTTCTCTGTGTATTGGCTCCGTGTTGTCTCTATGTTGCTTCTCTGTGTTGGCTCTATGTTGTCTCTTCTCTGTGCCTCTCTATGATAGCAAGATTAATGAAGAGAAAAATGGTTTGTTGGCTCCAAGAAAATGGCACCAAAAAATCAAATCACTCGTCATTCTCTAACTTTGTAGTGAACAAGTGTAATAGAACAAGACGAAAATACAAATTGTTTGGAGATGGAGGGAAATACAAATTGTTTGGAAAATTTGAAAGCAGAAGAAGAAATGAGCGATGGAAAGAAGAAATGACCTAAAGAGAAGAAGAAGCTCTATCACAAAAAAGAAAAATTCGTAATGTACTATTCTCTAAAATAATAAATCTAAACACATTCTTAAAATCTTCAAAAATGTCTATTCTCTTCAAATCTCTATAAAAAAACATAAAAATGCACCAGAATGTAGATAAGGATGGCAACACATGGCCAAGATGATGTTTATTGTCTAGGATAGTAACCATAATCTCAAAGCTTGGAAAGAATGGGCAAGAACCACATGAGTTAACAGAGACAAGGTTCTAAAGGTGAATTGTATGGTGGTTTGATTCCTATAGGAGGAGGATGCAGAGTTCCTAATGGTTTTGCACATGATAAACAAGTAAGTGGACTTATATCTTGTTATTCATGTGATTAAAATGAACAAACATCTTATACGTGATTATTCTACTAATTTGCATTTATTATGCATGCAAAATTGCTAGGGTGACTAGCATTCATGTGACAATGGCACATGGCATATTCATGATGTAGCATGTGGAGCAAAGTTAATCCACAATCATTGTTGTTAAAGTTTAGTGTGACGATCAGGATCTTGCGTGGGTAGAGAATGCTCTTACGTATTGGGAGCCTAACAAATCTAAATGGCTGAAGCTTCCCATGGCAATCCTCTCTCAATTGGTGTTCAAGGTATGTGTGCACCTCAAAAACACCCAACAACAATAAAGTCATAGTTTGATTTCCATAGATGTTGTTTCTAAAATAGAAATGCACGAAGTTTTGGTTTTGGTCCACCCACAAAATCTTTCCTTCATCACCTCGTGGCTACCTCTATTGTCATGAGACATGGCTTAGACGGAGCATGTAAACTTGAGAACTAGAAGATGAACTTTGGTGCTGTGTGTGGTCCAAGAAAAGTTATTTTATTGCAGATATTTATTCACTCATTCATTGCTCCTTAGTTTTTGCGTGAAATCCAAACACCTACCTAATGAGGAGTGTTTTTTGCAGTCTGCTCTTGCTTGATTTGGGTAAAAGTAGACTCTGTGTTCATTTCTTCAAATAGTGTACCTATTTCTTCAAAGTAACACAAACCTTATGTCTTCCTTCAAAGAGTGTACCTATTTGTTAAAGCACATGCCCCTTCTAAGAGAGACAAATCATTTAACACCTCCACAAAGAGGTATGACTAATCATATGTTACTACTCTTCCCTCTCTGTCTTAGAAAATGATGCCATAGATACTCCGATGAAGGAATGATTGGAAATTAAGATTCAACCGGATACTTGGAAGTTTATGATCTGATTTCATTAAATGACCGAATTAAATACATTTGAATCTAGGAAAAAGGTAATTTCATATTGGGTGTGTAAGTGGTGTGACTGGAGTTAAATTTGCTTGAAAATCCGGCTAGGGGGCCTGGGAACTCTTTTCTGTGGTACCCGAGACAAAACCTAACAAAATTCCATATTGGATCCCATCACTACAATGGTTGGGCGGTTGGCTAACCCATGGGACTGGGGATGGGGTTAGGCTGGACTGATGGATCCGTAAATCGAGACTCAATTTCTATTTAGTTCGATAGATGAAGTAAATCCCTGACAAAAATTATTCTATAGAAAAAGAATCAACGAGTGTGCCTCTCGATGAGGAAAAAAGCGCTGGTCTCTATGATCCAAGTGCAATCTGTCCCTTGATCTGACTATGGAACTTACGAGTTTGGTCAGATCAGTTCAGTTAATTAAGGCTTTTGACTACGTTAGGGAAAAGTTATCCTGGTGGAATTTCCCGTGCTTTCCGGGCAAAGGAAGTTTTTTCGGGTTCGATTTTGGAAAAACCGATAGATTAGTCTCTTGTCCAGATATCCGTGGGCGAGGCCCCGAGTGTGGGACCCTTCCCCATGCAAGAAGTGCTACTTCTGCCTGCTAGCACCCCTGAAATTGTTGCGCGGTGGGGACAGGGATCTTACAGAACTTGGAAAATTTTAGAACCCAGTTGGACTTGGTTAATGGCCTCCCTTATCTATAAATAGACCCTCAAGCGTTTGTAAAAAAAATATTGGAGCTATACTATGCTAGTATTATATTAAAATAATCATATTTTCTATTATCCCTTAAATTTTCCTCTCTCTTTGGAGCTTGGAGCTCTCTCTCTCTCTACAATAACTCTTGGAGTTTCTCTTCTCTTCTTGGTGGACCAATCGATTTGTTGGGGGCTTCACTGCTGCTAAATAGAGAATCAAGATAAACTTGGAGGTAAAATCAAATTTTATGGTTTTTTCTAATTTTTCTCAATGACTTTCTTCTTCTCAACCCCTCTCAAGCTAGAGAAGCTTTCTAAATAATTGTTTTAATTCAAATCAAGCTTTCCCTTAAAGTCTTAATGCTTAAGAAAGTTAATCTTTATGCTTATTTGTAATGCTTTCTTTAAGCAAATCTCTCTCTCTAAAAGAATAGCCATCTTTATGGCTAAATCCCTTGAAAAAGGATACTTCTCAATGACAGTCTCTTAATTCAAAGCTAAACTATAGGCTTGATAAGCTAGAGATTAAGAAAATGATATTTTTATGATTTTGTGTTAACAAAATAATGGTTAATTCTTTTAGATTAATTATAAGTATTTAAAAACTACTTTGATTGATTCTACATGAGAAATAGATTATCCTATCAATTTGAGAAAAGAGAAATAACGAAATTAGCTTAATGTAGTGGGATAATCATAATTAAGTTTATGATTATGGTTAAAATTATGATTTAAATTCATAGTTTGATTTTAAGCATAAAAGAGGAACTACTATCATATTTTCATTATTACAAGCTTTTTGTTCTTTAGAAAAAAATTACGAATTATCAGTAATAGCAGAGCAAAGCTATGGCAAAATTTTTAGAAAATAATACATATCTTATTTTTATGCATAATGCTAAAAGAGGACTTCCTACCATATTCTAGGATTAGACATCCTATGCAAAAAGAATAATTTTCATCATATTCATGAGAAATAATTTTTTTTGTAATTATGCATAATTAGTTGATTATGAGAAAAGAGTAAATTTTAGTAAATTTATTTTTATACAAAAAGAGGAATTCCCATGATAATTGAGATCCAAGTAATTAAATGGTAAAAGATGAATTTTTGACATAATTAAAATTAAGAGTATTTATTCAAAGTGGAATTTTGAGCATTATTAATTTTATTGGAAAATATGGGTAGAATTGATTTTTGTAAATCCCATGAATCTCACTCAAAAAGAAGAATATTGAATATATTTCACTTGAGAAATTTGAGAAAGAATATGAAAATATCCATGAAGAAAAAGTATCTTTAACTAAGCTAAGCAATTGGCAGAAACTTAGAAAAGTCCCATCGGTATCGAAAGTAGAAAACGGTACTAAATGTGAATGCGATGTGATAAGATGTGAGTGGATGTGATGTGATGTAAATGGATGTGGATGTGATAAGATGTGAATGTGATATGTGAATGTGATGTGAGGAGATGTGATAAGATGTGAGTGGATGTGATGAGATATGGATGAGATGTGATGGGATGTAAATGGATGTGGATGTGAATGTGATGAGATGTGAATGAGATATGAATGAGATGTGATGAGATGTGAATGAGAATGACATGAGATGTGAATGGATGTGATGAGATGACATGTGAATGGATGTGATGAGATATGGATAGATGTGGATGGAATGTATGTGATGTGATGTGGATGCAATAAATGTGATGGATGTGAATGGGTGTGATGAGATATGAATGAATGTAATGAGATGTGAGTGGATGTGATAAGATTTGAATGGGTGTGATGAGATATGAATGAATTTGATGAGATGTGAGTGGATGTGATGAGATGTGAATGGGTGTGATGAGATATGAATGGATGTGATGAGATGTGAGTGGATGTGATGATATATGAATGGATGTGATGAGATGTGAATGGATGCGATGAGATGTGAATGGATGTAAATGTGATGTGATGATATCTGAATGGATGTGATGTGATGTGAATATGATATGATGAGATGTAAATGAATGTGAATATGATGTGATAAGACGTGAATAGATGAGATGTGATGTGAACGGATGTGATGAGATGTGATGTGAATCAAGATAGATGTGAATGGATGAGATGTGATGTGAATGGATGTGATGTGGATCGGGGTGGATGTGAATGAATGAGATGTGGATGTGAATGGATGTGATGTGATGTGATGTGGATCGGGGTAGATGTGAATGGATGAGATGTGATGTGAATGGATGTGATGTGATGTGATGTGGATATGGGTAGATGTGAATGGATGAGATGTGATGAGGATCTGAATAGATGTAATTAGATGTGATGAGATGTGATGAGGATCTGAATAGATGTAATTGGATGTCATGAGATGTGATGAGATATAATATGAGATGATTGGATGAGAATGGATGAAGGATGATGGGAATAGATATGACTAGATGTGGAATAAGCAAAGTGAATTGACTTGGAAGAATGTGGAATAACGAGAAATGATGTGGAATAATGTGGAAAGATGAGAGTTCGTTAGAAACTCTATTTATGACCTATTTTTAAATGACTGTTTTATGTCAAAAATGTTGGGGAAGCATTTTGACCATTTTGTGAATGAGGTTGTGGTGGAGACCTAAGTGATAAAAATGCAACAGTTGACGGAGAGTCAACGGAGGATGTCTCGGGTAGCACAGTTGATCGAGGCCTTGACCAGCCTTGGTTCGATTTAAATGGTGAGCTTCTAGTACGATGGATGAGGGACCAAGGAAGTGACCTATGAGTGAAGTGCTAGGTCACCTACTGCGAAGGAGCCTAGAGGGTGCTGACCATACTGTGCTCAGGCTCTGGGTCGCCGAAGATACCCACTTGTGCATCAAGGAAGCAAAATGGAACAAGTTGTTAGAGTTGTTTTCTGAACTCGGGCATGGATCTGGTTGATTGTCCTTGCTCGTCCTCAACGAATGAGTCCATGGCTCTTTTATATGGATCTGTTGGTTGATCTTGCGGATCTTCAACAAAGAGTCCATCTGGATTTTCTTATGTGATTATACTACTGCGTACTATGAGCTAGGAACTATGAAAAGGCCCCTGAGTGGATAGGTGGTGAGAGCGTTCTAGTTGCCAATGATGCCATAGGTACACCGATGAAGGAATGATTGGAAATTAGAATTCAAGCCTTGATATTTTGGAGGATTATGATCAGTGATACTATGGTTTCATTAAAGGATTGTATCTACCGTCCGATGCCCCATAAATAATGCTGAAAAAGGAAAGGAAAGTTTTTGAAGGTGGAGATACCTCACATGCCAGGGAAGTTCAATGGTGCCAAAGCAAAAGAACAAGAACGATTGCAGCTCACAAAAGTAAGTGGTCGAGGTAGTATTGAACGTGAAACACGCACCTCAAATGCTATGTGGAGCTACCCAAGAAAAAATGATGGTTGAAGCTAAACATGGAGGCAGGTGCGAACAGAGCTATGAAACTTGGAGGCAAGTGCTAGAGTAGTGATTCAGTATGATGACAATTCTTAAATTGCATGGCACTCATGAAAGGTGTTGGTATAGTTATAAATGCCATGAAAGGTGATGGAGTAGTGAAAGGTGGTGGAGTAGTGATATAGTAACGCGATCTTGAAAAGTGTATGCCACCAATGAAAGGATGGGATATACTTTTACACGCATGTATTCTTCTAAATTTTAAGGGGGTGATTGAAAAACATATTATAATGCATGTTTTGCAAAAGATAGATGACAATGTGAAAGATTGATCACATACATCTGCATAAGTACTAAGGAATATTTAGCTAATGATATAGAATATGTTAGCTAATGATGTAGAATATTTAGCTAATGATGTAGAATATGTTATTTTTTAAATCTATGAACTTTGCATTTAAATAAAATTGACTCAAAACTTAGTGTATGACTTGCGTTGTTTTTGTTTAAATATTATATTTTGATATGATAAATGTTTTATTTCAAATTATGAAAAAATTATGAAATTCATTTGCATTGATAATTAATCTAAGACAATTATAAAATTTGGTATAAATCATTTTTCAGAGTGAGAAAGATAACGTTCCAATCATGCATGTGACTACAATGTCCATGCTTGAGCACTGGATTTGAAACCATCAACCTCAAGAAACGCCCATTTTTGTACATATGATGGAGTGGACATGCATTTACTCGACATGCACCATTCGATATCGTCACGCCAAAGCTACGACAAAGCTACGACAAGTGGTCTTCTACTGCAGCAAACGGTCTCTAAGCGCAGCTCTGCACTCTCATCAAACTCTAGCCATCCATTTTATGAGCGAAATTAGCCGTGTCCAAGATGTTTGCACTGTCCAAAAAACAGCGTTGTGTGTAAGAGCCTCTCTGGCCTACCATTGACGGTCCTCTCGCAGGCTCATAACTTTTTCTATGCCGGCTTCTTGCTACTTCCTTGGCTTTGGTTCGTGAACTGCTTCTACTTTTGGCCCATGCTTCAGATCTTGTCCTCAGATCTTGTAAGCTCACTTCCACTTTGCTTCATGAAAGATTACCAAGTAGAGTTGAGGGCATGATGATTCATAGAGAGACTACTATGAAAAGCTCATAACTGAGAGGGGAGGTGGGAAGCGCTTACAAGGAGAGGCTGCTACGAAAGCTCTAATTGCGAGGGGAGGGACGAAGAGCTTGAACGCAGGGCTCTCTGCATCGTCTCCTAATTCCTTGTCATCATGTGAGTCATCTCGGCATTGTTTTTCTGTGTTTTTCGGATTATGTGAACGAGGACTTCCTTTTGATGTTTAGTAGGGTGGCGGGCTAACGGTGCTTGTGATATCCAACAGTGGATGCATCCAACAGAGGAGAAAGATGATCTTGTTGGATTCATCCAACAGAGGAGAAAGATGATCTGCTGGGATGATCTTCTTTAAGTCTTCACTGAAAGGATGAGGCCTCTGTGGAGCTGGAATCTACGGCTCTAGCACAGCAGAGCTATGGCTTTTGCTGTCAGATCTCTCCGTCCCCTTCCTTTGTGTTTCTCTCTCTCACATCTTGTGATTGACCTGAGGAGGTGAATCATCTTCTTGATCAGTTTGTTTGGAGCTCCAAATCTACATCTGCTGAGGAGGTGAATGATCTTCTTGATCAGAGTTTGAAAGGGCAGGAATCTATTCGGGCAGGCCTCGAGCCTTCAATCAAGGAGGCAGAGAAAGGGACGGGGGGGCTGGCAAGGGACGCACACAAGTGGCAGAGTGGGGGAGAGAGAGAGAGTATGGCTATGGAGTCTGGAGTGAGGAGTGTGCAACAGGCGAGCTAAGAGAGAAAGTCTATTGGCTACGGACTCTCTGTGGAGTTTAGCTATGGTCGAAAGGAGCAACACCCACACAAATCTTTGGAGGCATGTGCAATATGCAAGATTGGCAGCTGGTTTCGAAGAGCTTGAACTCAAAGGTCTTTGTCCAAGGAGTTTGACATGCATCTCCCCCTATTCCGCCGGCAGAATAGGGGGAGATGCATGTCAAACTCCTTGGACCTTAGTGACTCCTCAAAGGAGTTTGACATGCATCTCCCCCTATTCTGCCGGCGAAATAGGGGGAGATGCATGTAAGGTCCAAGGAGTTTGACATGCATCTCCCCCTATTCCGCCAGCGGAATAGGGGGAGATGCATGTCAAACTCCTTTGAGGAGTCACTAAGGTCCAAGGCATTGCTCAAATCAAGCCCCGACCGGGCATCAATTTCCTATCATATGTGATTTTCTTGAGTCCATAACTGTCAATAGAGGAATGGTACCTCCCCGTATCCCTTTGTGCAGATTACTTATTAACCCTAAGGTGAGACAACTTAGGAATGACCTCTCCATTCTCAAGAGAGCATTTGAGATGGAGGGATATGTCCCTACAAAGGCGTCCTTTATTATTTCAGTTGGGATGTCTGATGGGACAACCAAAGAGGTGGACAATGAGATAAGAGCTTCATGGGGGGATAAGCATTGGCATGCTTTGAATGATGAGTTTGAGCATGAGCTTCAACAGACTCCTGCATGGGAATTCTTGTCCTGCAAGATGTTATATGTGTGGGAGGGAAACCATCAAACTGCCTCATGGATGGAGAGCATTGGGGAGGTCTTTGTTAATAACAAGGCAAGGCATATCAGGATTCATGCACATATTATAGCTCCAAAGCCTGACAATGAGTTGAGGTTGATTGCAGCTTTACAAAGGTTTAACTTGTGAGTATCATCTTTCTTTCTTCCACTAGTTGTTTTAAGAACATATTTCTATTTTCAACTTTAATGCTAAAATAGATTCCATTGTCCAAACTGCCTCATGGATGGAGAGCATTGGGGAGGTCTTTGTTAATAACAAGGCAAGGCATATCAGGATTCATGCACATATTATAGCTCCAAAGCCTGACAATGAGTTGAGGTTGATTGCAGCTTTACAAAGGTTTAACTTGTATCATCTTTCTTTCTTCCACTAGTTGTTTCAAGAACATATTTCTATTTTCAACTTTAATGCTAAAATAGATTCCATTGTCCAGATTGAATGAAGAGGCAATTGTCACAACATATTTCTATTTTCAACTTTAATGCTAAAATAGATTCCATTGTCCAGATTGAATGAGGAGGCAATTGTCACAACAAATCTTAAAGATTACTTGTATCATACAAGTACACTTGTTAGTTGTGATGCGCAAGTATTTCTAGAGGATTTCACGGAAGAAGAAAAGAAAAATATTGAGGTTGTACGGCAAAAGGAGATTGGTCAAGGAAGAAGGGTTTGGTATCCCCTCACACAGGCTATTCTTGGTCGCATGGTTTATGCTGTGAGTTCTTATACTTTCTACCTCATGCTTTCTTTCCTTCTGCTTTTGCTTCATCACTTCCTCTATATAGTTTGAATTATAGCTTTGCTGCATACTTGCTTTTGTAGGGCAAGTGGAAATCTGATTTTGAAGCAGCTTGTAAGAAGCTGCCTCTTGGAATGGATAAAGATGAAAGAGTTGTTAAAATAGCTGGTATTAAAAGAACAGTCACTCAAACATACATGAGAAAGGTGCATAGGGTGAGTGTGCATTTTCATTTGTCTAGTATTACTATGCATTGCTTTCAAATGTCACGCTGAATTTCTTTTGTGTGGTTTTCAGAGACTTTGTCAATAATAAATCCTGCACATGGCAAAGATTGGTTTCACAAATTATGGTCCTTGCCATATGAAGACACAACCGCTAAAATTACACTAGACAAGTTGTATCAAGTGGCCATTGCTTCTTGCAGCAAGGCTAGGCAGCTTTCATTATTATCTTTACTTGGGTCTGATTTGAATTTGAAGAATAGTTATGGAATGCCATCAAGTGACCATGCCTTCATTGGGTGGCTTGCAAAGGAAGTTTTTATGGACCAAGTTCTTGAAGAGTGTCATAGGTTGTTGTCACAGGCTCAAGCTTCCTTTGTTGGTGTTTCTCCTTTGGAGTTGCCAGAGCATCCTACACTATGCGAATATTTTGAGGATATTGTGGCAAGACATCGGAGTGATTTGTATGAGCCTTTTGCATCCTTCATGTCTGTGGCTACCGTGCCTGCAAAACAAGTTGACCTTGTGAATGCAAGCAGAAGAGTTGTTTATAGGTAAGCATTCATCTTTCATTGCCTTATTCTTGAATTTCTATTTCATAGTGTTCTTATGCTTTCAACTGCCTGGGTTTTGAATAGGTTTATTCTTCATTTGCTAGAAACAAAAAAGATACAGACCATTCCATCTATTTGCAAGGCATGGACAATGCTCAATCCTCTTACATATTGCATGTACACACATAAAGTCTTTCGTGAGGACATGACTGCAAAAGGAAGTATAAGGCTTTCAGAGTGGGAGAGAAAGCATTGTCCATGGTGGATAGAGATGAGTAGTGGAAAGTGTGTGGGAGAGAAAGCATTGTCCATGGTGGATAGAGATGAGTAGTGGAAAGTGTGTGGAGGAGGAGACATTAATGCTAGAGGTATATTTCTCATGTTGGTTATTTATGTGCCTCTTGTTCTTAACTAGTTTTTTGTGATTGACTTGCTCCATGGGTTTCTTGATAAGGCATTCGAAAGGTCAATGTAAATCTGATTCTAGATCCTCTAGAGACATGACGGAGGAGCAGCGTAAAAATCTGGAGGAGCAACAAAAGATGTTGGTGGAGAAACAAAAGGAAAATATAGGGAATCCTGATTCTGCAAAACTAGGGAGAAGGAAGAATACCGACTTGGATGGAGATGGTAAGCTGCAAAATCTTTGTTGAGGTTTTCCAATTCCTTTTAGTCTAGTATTGTCATTTGATATGCATTATGTTTGCAGCATACTCTGGAAGTTAATGACTCTGGGATAGTGAGAAAGCCTTTCTCCATTGAATTTATTTGGGTTCCACTGTCTTTTTTACCACGTTGGAAACATCCCCTCATACCTAGGAGTTGGGTAAAGGTATGGGAGTTTGACTATATCAAATTGGGCAAAGAGATAGTGCAATCACAGCTTGCAGATGGATATCAAGAATTACGCGATTTTTTTGCACTTCTACACCAACAAGGGAAGAAACGAAACTCTAAACAATGCACATGGAGTGTGGACTATTGCATTGTGGATCTTCCCACAGGGTATGCTACAGGTGGTAAAGGAGAGGTTCCACCTTGGAATGTTATCACAGAAGATCATATCTCCTCTTCCTTGGCCATTGCTGTAGCTATGATGGATGACAATGGGTGGACATTGGTTTTCTGTTCTCCATCTACTCTGCCTACTGTGGAGCGCTATGCAGTAAGATTAAAAATGGAGGTGGCTTGCAGGTAAATTTATTTGTGTTGAACACTTCATGAAGTCTTGCGGCGGGTTATAGGCTAGGGTCTGATTCTGGTACATATTGTTTTGTTTCAAGCAGATGGATAGTACAAAGCATGGAACCTCAAGGCATTTTAGACACACTTGGGATTGGTGTGAAGGTGAGTCTTCAAATGTATGTTTGCTTCTACTTCTGTATCATAAATCACATAGAAATTGACTCACCTCTTCTTAATCTTTTATTCTTCTTCTTGTTCTCACTTCTCTACCTCTAAAAAGAGATGAGAAACATTTGTTTTAAATCTCCTTTTTTAGTAGATAAACTTATTAAACATTTTTTAATTAACTTTAGTCTTATGTTTTCCATGCTATGGCTATGAGGAAGATAGGACAAAGACCCACATTTAACATGCAATTAGCAAAGGGTGTGGCCTCCATGATGGAAGACGAGTTTAGATGGCAACTTGCTTCCACATTACTTGCCTTTAGTCCATCATTCCAAAAGAGTTGGCAAGGGAGGTGCATGGCGTGGATCTCTTGAGAAGAGTTCTGCATTCATACTTATGTTCTTGGAGATGTTGTGTCCTCCAAATGGTTCCATTCTTGAGATGGGGGCAGGGACAGGACCAGGATTGAGGGCTGCACTCCACTCTAGTTGCCCTTGCTTGGCAATAGACAATGACCCAGAGATATGTACTGGACTACTTCTAGGAGTGGTGGATGCTATTTATGTAGGTGTGGGATCGTCTACACAGCAGCATATGCTCATGGACGTCGATGCCAAGGAGGAAGAAATCAATGTTGCTGTGCCATTGGACTAGTGAGTAAAAAATGTTGTTCTTTATTTTGAATGAATACCTTTCATTTACACATGTAAGGGAGTTCAAGAGTTTCATTTTGAAGTGAATTGCCAACTTACGCAGAGAGTATGGCCATGCACATGGAAAGGAACGACAAATCATATAACTATGAGTTGAGGGAGAAGAGGAGACGACGGACTTTATTTGTGGATGACTCCGCTGATGAGAATTAGTTTATGGTTATACTTTATGGTCTACTAGACATTGGTGCTATCTCACATACACGATATTTATTTTTTGCTATCATTTTGATTCTGAAATTTTGTGACATTATGCGTATGAGACAATAGTTTAGAAAACTTTTTTTGGGTGCACTCTAGTTTATTAATGCGCAAGTAAAATCTACATTGGAGGTACATATTGTTTTGGATTTTGGAAACAATCTTGAGCTTCTATTTTGTTGGTTGGCATTATTATTTAATGTAAGATTCTATGATATGCATTCCTTCTCCTTCATATGTTGTCACTCTTACTTGTTATATTACCTGCATATCTGGTAAACTTGTTGCATGTGGTTTGTAAAATATCACTCGGCAGCTTACATATAGATGAGCAAGCTGAAGTGCACACGTACATTTATTGGTTGGATTGGTTCATTGAAATTCAAAATTTAAATTACGCTTGTGGGTTACAATTTTTAGTGTGGAATCCTAGATTCATGATCTGGATTTAATGTTTTTTCGGTTAGGACTATATTGGGCAAAACTTCCACATCTAGTAAACGTTTTATGCAATATGCTCAAACCTTGTTCATGGATGGAATCACATACATGAGTGGCCAACTTAGAGAAACAGTCTACTTTGGGTGTGAGGAGAATAGAGAAAAAAAATAATGAATTTAAAAATATGAATGTTCCGAAAGATAATATATCATTCTAGGGGGGTTGCAAATGACCTTGACCTGTTTTAACATTTTCTTTAAATACTTTACATGGAAAGTTTGTATTGTTAGAATTGAATAAATATAGTTGGTATTTAACATAATATGCCACCGTAATAGTGTTCCAATATGATTCCTTGAATGAATATACATTAAAAAATGTTGCAAAAAGGCTCGCTCAGACTTCTCCGCTCGTGGTTTTCTGCTCGGATACCTATAAAACCCCATTCTAGCATGGTATACTGGGTTACTGGCCATGTTGTCACAATAAATGACAAGACTCACCCATATCACCAAGTAGCTTCTGAAAAACACCCCTGTACTCTGCCTCTATAGTTGACAAGGCAATTGTTAGTTGCATCTTACTTCTCCAACTCATAGCAACACTCTCAAATGAAAACATAAAACCACTGGTAGGTCTCCTTTCTACAACACTGCGCTAGCCTAATTAGCATCTGTGTACCCATGTGGTTGTATCTCTATACCAGCCTCATAGAAAAGTGCATAATCAACTATGGACTTTATGTACATGAGAATCTATCTAGCCACATCCAAATTTGGGCATGCATAAACTGACTCACAAGTCCAACATTGTAGCTTAAGTTTGGCCTAGTAATGGTCATGTAGATCGAGCTACCTACTATGTGACTCTATGAAGTGGGGTCCTCCAAAAGCTCACATGTATCCATGGGAAAGCTTTGTGTTTTGCTCTAATGGCACTAAAATGGGCTTATATCCATACTTGGGCAACATTTCCAAGCCATACTTTCTCTGCAACAATAACAAAATGCCATGAGGTGATCTCACCACCTCTATGCCCAAGAAATACCACAGCTAACCCAGATCCTTCATCTCAAATTTTTTCTTCAAAAGCTTCTTGACATCATGTATGTCAGTATCACTATCACCAGTGATAATCAAGTCATCCACATAAATGACTAGTAGCATGATCTCTTTATATGTCTTTTTCACATAAAGTGAAAAATCTACATTGGATATCTACAATCTAATGGTAACAAGATACTCCCCGATCTTGTTTGACCATGCTCTGAGTGCCTAGTTCAAGCCATACAAGAAGGCTTTGCATAACATGAACACAAAATCTGAGTGTGCATCAATCTCATAACTTGGTTGCTGTGTCATGTATACTTTGTCTTGCAAATCACCATGCAAGAAGGCATTCTTTACTTTGTCTTGCAAATCACCATGCAAGAAGGCATTCTTTACATCCATCTGATGTAAATACCAAACCTTTATTGTAGCCATAGCAATGATAGCTCTCACGGTTGCCATTCTTGCAACCGAGTTGAATGTATTCTCATAGTCAATGCCATACATCTATGCATAGCCCTTGATAACCAATCTTGTGCCTTATACCTTCTCAGTGAACCATCAGCGTTATGCTTGACCTACACACACTTACATTAAATTGCCTTCTTTTCCTTAGGCAAATTCACTAACTCCCATGCTGCATTTGCATCCAATGTTTCCATCTCCTCATTCATGGCATCTTGCCATTTCTTATTTTCAAGTGCCTACTCAAAACAAGTGGGCTCCAACTCCTATATTTCTTTAATCATATAAGCATAACATGGGCTGTATATCCATCATATCTCAACATGTCAACAAGGTACCTAACCCTCGTAGACCTACGTACACCTGGATCACTACGAGATATCCTCAAAATAGCCATGGTTCTCCTTACACCAAGAGTAACCATAGATGGAATGCCAAGCTCTTCATCAAGGCTCTGGTCAGAGCCACTAGAGTCACCATCCACATATAAAAGACATGCTAACAAATTAGGCACAAAAAGTTAATCTTCAGTTTCCTTTTCTTTGCATGATACATATGTACCTACATATGTCCCCTCAACCTTCTTGACCATAGACCAACATTGGATCCACTGTTAGAGGACTCTCTAGGTCCACTAAAACAAAAGCACCTGTGATTTGCTACTCTACATGTGGTGCAACATTAGCGCTTCTTACATCTACATCTTTTGTTACATTCACCGAGTCGTTGGTGTATACTAGCTACTTATCTTTCGTCAAAGAAAACATCTCTGCTTACTCGCATCTCACGAGTGGTAGGTTCTAACATCTACAACCTTTCTTCTTCAAAGCATAACCAATAAAGATGAATTTCTCTACCTTTGGATCTAACTTTGTTCTTAATTCATTAGATGCACATATGAAATACACCCAACACTTTCAAGTGAGACACATCCAGTTTTATGCCAGAGCAGACTTATGTTTAAGCATCATACCATGAATAGCTTGAGTGGGTGTCTTGCTTATAATGTACATAGTAGTTTCTACTGCTTTTGCCCAAAAAGAATGTGGCATATTCTTTTCAACCATCAAGGTATGTGCCACTTCTGGAATGTGTCTATTGTTTCTTTCTATAATACCATTCTTTTTGAAGAGTGTACTTGCATGTAAAATGTCTTTTGGTTCCCTCCTTTCTCAAGAAATTGTTTAACTCATTAGAGAAATACTCTCCCTCACCATCTGATCTCTACCTTTTTATTTTCATGCCTTTTTCCTTCTTGACCAAGACTTTAAATCTCTAAAACTGAGAAAACACCTCACTTTTCTCCTTCATGAAGTAAACCTAAAATTTCATAGCGTGGTCATCAATGAATGTAGTTCAGGTCCCCTTACATCTGAATGTAGTTCAGGTCCCCTTACATCTGAATGTATAACATCTAATGGCCTTCAACTGATATGATTTTTGTGTTGGAAAGCATGTTTGGCCTACTTATTACCAAGTTGACATGCTTCACATACTTTATGCCTACCATGAACCTTAAACTTCTGCAATAATATTTTGGGCTTGCATAGACTTCAGCCCCATTTTATATTCACATAACCAATGGGCTTGTGCCATAAGCCAATATCTGCATGTGTCTACCCTTTGCAACCAAGCGAGACCAATTTTTAAGTCTTCCACAACATCCTTGAGGACTAAAGATCAATTGCAGACCTTGCTCAACCATGTGTCTCCAATAGAAACCAGGTTCTTTGTAATATTTGAATCCAGGTTCTTTATAATATTTGAAACATGAAGTACATTTTCATTTCACCATCTTGCACATAGACAATGACACTTTACGAACATGCACAATGGGATACGCAGTATCATCACCTATTTCTATATAACCTGTTTTTTCCATTTTCTACATGTCTCTAAACCACTCACCATGTCTCTAAACCAATCACCATGACTGGTCATGTGGTTAAAGGTGCTAGAATCCACATACCATATGTCTTAAGATCTTGACATATCTCTTGTTGTGGAACTGAGCATGTGCTGCATCACAAACAACTGCTCACACTTCTGTTATCACCACTTTTCTTATTAGATGATGTGTAGTTACCTTGTTGTAACTTTCCATTTTTAATGTTATTCTCCTTTTTAAAGCAATCCATTGGCAAAGAAATTAGAGTGAAAATTGCATAGAAGGCCATTATTGTGGCAAACCACCTTGGACTCTTTGGCTCCCCTGCCTCTAGATAGCCTCTTCCACCTATGTATGATTGTTGTTTGCGAATCATTGGATTGTTGTTGTCCAAAATTCTAGTTTCCTTGTTGGCCACCACCTTGGACTCAACCACAACCTCTACCTCTACCTCTACGTGAATTAAAGTAGAAAGCGTGCCCTAATGTGTTCTTGTTTTAAGAGTCCTCACCACCTAGATACTTTTCTTCTATGATTAGCATAGACACCAAGCCTCGAAACTTGGGAACATTCTGTCTAACTGCAATGGAGGTCTTGAATGGCTTGTACTCCTCACCAAGCTCATTCAAACAAAAACTCACTAAATCATCATCTTCCACACTGATACATTGATAGACCCAAGATTCAACAATGCCCTTGATCTTTAAAGAATACTCATTTGATAGAAATGGTTTTCTTTTCAACAATATGCAGCTCTTGTTTTAACTGTAGTTTTCTTGCCTTTGTATTGGTTTAGAACATCTGCACTAGGTTCTAGCATGCAACTGATAGAGTGTTGGAATCTTGTATGTGTCCTATCATTGTGTCAATGGCACTGATCTAAAGCCAATACATGACTATCCTTGCACTATGGTTTCAGCACTTGAATGCCTTTATATCTGTTGGAGTGACATTCTCTTCACTCTGGAGGCTCCTCATTATCTCCTTCGATAGAGTCCCAAAATTCTTTACCCATCAGGAAATTGGCCATTCTAAACTTTCAGGCATGGAGTTTGTTCTTGTCTATCTTCTTACTAACAATCTGATTGAGTTCATCAAACATATTAGCGTGCAACAATCAGAGACCTACAAACATACAACTTTTATATGCAACCTCTAACACAGTATTATCTTCTGTTGTAGTGGTATTTGAGAACAACCTGTATGTCACCAAATCTGACCAGAGTACATGTACATACACCCAATATCAACAATACATGTGCAAACATTATCTGTTTACCCAAAATGCACTACTGCACTACAATAACCAGATTTTTACCAGAGATAGTTCTCTACTAGAACTTCCTGAATCTACCAAAAATACCTTGCAGTGATTGAATAGAGACTGAAATGCCTCCAAAACGTAAATTTAGCCATAAAAAGGTAGTACAAATTATTGTGTACCACACAGGCATCTCTAAGCGAAAACATCTCTTCAATTGAAGATGTGTAGTTCCCAGAGCTACCGAGGGGGTGTTGTACCTAAACAAGAAGGGGAAGAGATGACTCTCTTATTTGTGTATCGCTTCCTTGCTTGCTTGTTCTTGCCTCCTTAACTCTCACATGAACTAGCATTTTGATACCATAAAGATAATGTGGGGGAGAGGGAGAGCTTAAGTTCCTTGTAAGAAAACACACACACACAAGAGTGCGTAAGACACGAGAGAGATGGATGACTAAATTTTCTTCTATCTTCTTCTCTTCTCTAGAACCATATAACTAAAAGATAAGAGTACATACATAAAGGGAAACTATTCTCCTAGAGTAACATACAATGGCTGGTCCATAGTGTGAATACGACTATATGAGCTGGCGCTATAACTATGCGAAAAGTCTAGTACTCCACAGTGGCTGTCACACAACCAGCCGCTTCTCTCTCTCTCTCTCTCTCTCTCTCTCTCTCCCTCTCTCCCTCCAAGGAGGAAAAAAACTTCATAGCCACTTGCCTTCATCTTTTTATATCAAGTCTGAGGCGGTGAGAATCATGTAGAGAGTTCAAATATCAACCTTATCGTTCAAGTCAGATTTTTTTAGAAATGTTACAACCTTACTATTATCTAGAGAGCACATATCAACCTTATCATTCAAGTCAGTTTTTTTTAGAAATGTTACAACGTTACTACCTTATACGTATCCCTTACCTACTATCTACCTTAACTAATTAATTACCCGAATCCAAAATTAGGCACCCATTACATATTCAGTTTGATAGACATATTCATTAATTAGTGCCCACAAGGAGGTATTAATTAATGAATCCAAAATTAGGCACCCATTACATATTCAGTTTGATAGACATATTCATTAATTAATCCCTTGATTACCCGAATCCAAAATTAGGCACCCATTACATATTCAATTTGATAGACATATTCATTAATTAGTGCCCACAAGGAGGTATTAATTAATGAATGCATTAAGATTAAACCTTTCACAATAAATATTTAATTTAACTAATTTCCTCACCTCTTGCATCATTTTTACTCATGATCGTCTCTCTTGGCATCTCTCTTAGTCGTGAGGGGTTCGTTCATCTCTCTCTCTCTCTTTGTTCATCTGGGTCTCTTCTCTCTATAAGGCATTCATTCATCTCAGGATCTCGACCATGGCATTCTCACCATTGCCAGATCAGAGTCATTTATTACTCGACATAGGAGGCGCCTACCTCGCTTCTACGACCCCTCCATTCTAGACAGCCCCATGGCGGAGATACTTGATCTAAGGAGAGGACAACACTTCAACTGATCAAAATACATGAATCTACCTGATATATATTTTTTAATATTTTCTAGTATTTTCTACTCAATATCATCTCGGAGTCATACAGTTCAGTTCTTTATAATTGTAGGGGACAGTCAGTCTATTGTACTTTTTAGTCTCATTTAGTTGTTCTCTTTGAAGAGACACCAACTTCAGATGTACTCTCAGTTTTGGTCTTATAGGCCATTATGGCCTCTTAGAGACGTTAATATATCATTTCATTTCTCTTATCATTTGCCTCCGACAGTAGACATCTCTCTCTCTCTCTCTCTCTCTCTCTCTCTCATGCACGGGGCTATTGCCCAGCCTCTGAAAATGCAACATAAATGGCTTTTATAGCCATCATCAAAAGTCTCCAGAAATCTTCCAGACAATTCACCTTTGAGACATCACATCACTGCCTTAAACCTTATACATTTTTAAAAAAAACGTAACGTTATCGCCTTCACTGACCTTAGGTTCTACTCTTTGCCATTAATTAATTAATGGCCCAAAAAATTTAGCACCCATATTCAAGCTAGTCACATATCCATCAATTAATCAAGCCCTACCGAGCTTAATTAATTTGTGAACACCTTAATTAATGGCCCCATAAAAATTAGCACCCATATTCAGGCTAGCCACATATTCACTAATTAATCAAGCCCTATCAAGCTTGGTTAATTAGTGAACACCTTAGTCTAGCCTAAGGTATCCTAAAAAACGACAGCTTCGCACTCATCCCATCCTCAAACATGACAACGACGACAACAACCAAAGAAAAAAAAGACTATTTTCCAGTCCTCCCATCCTCAAGCATGAAAGCGATGACAATGAAAGAAACAAAGATGAACAAGAAGACCAAAAAAAGGAGGAGCTTCACACTCCTCCCGTCCTCTTTCACCCTGCTTTCCCATGTGAGAGAGAGGTTCACTACTCTCGAAAGATAGAGGCGAAGAAGCATTGCCCCCAAAAGGAAAGGATCCAGAGATAGAGGCATTTTAAAGGCTTCTAATGAAGGATCTAGAATGCGAAGACTCTAGAAGAGACTGGTCAGTGAACTTTAAAAAAAATAAAAGCAACACCCTACTATCATTGCTAAGTCCCCCTCTCCAATTTAATTAATTAATGCCAAACAAAATTTAGGGACCATATTTACCTTGGGTAGCCTAAGATGCTTGTAGACTAAAGCAAATATCTAGAGCTAGCCATGTGGCAAGCAGGTGCATGCTAAAGAAAGCAATGCAAGTAATTCTACAATTAGAGAGAGGCTTTTCACGTTAGCCGGATTGGCAGCCTTGAAAGCCTCAGGCGCATGCTAAAGAAAGCAATGCATGCAAGTAATTCTACAAATTTTTTTTTCATACACACCCGGGGCCCACTCAAGTGGGTGGAGCCGATTTCCCCTTCCAACAATTAGCCAATTATCATGGTCGGGCAAGGGCCACGCACCATCGGGCAAGAGCCACGAATTAGGCATCCCCCATGACCACCGCGATGAGTCGAGCGCTAGAACAGCGGAGGGGTCTCGTATGGATCCTCCTATCTCAGGTGATCCACCACCCGAGGAGGAGGAGTCACTCGAGTGTTCAAGGGGCAAGAGCCCGAGCAACCAAACACATCAAGCGAGCATAGGTGTCCCTTTATAACATGAGAGAGCCTAGTGCGAGGCCTAGTGGGACTTGAACTTATAACCTAGAGGTTACAAGTCACAAGCTTTGACCACTACACTAACTCAGTTGGGACAGTAATTCTACAATTAGAGAGAGGCTTTTTAGGTTACCCAGATTGGCAGCCTTGAAAGCCTCAGTAGTGCATCATGAGGCATAAGTTAGAGAATAAGCTACATACTTAATGTTATCATCTATTCATGCTCCCCAACTGCCTTTGACTGAAACATCAAAGCTTGGGGCATGGCTCCTATTGTCATAGTTGTCGTACACAAAAAACATCTGGATACAGTATTTGCCGTTTGAGAGGTCGATATGACATAGCAATTCTTTTTGCCTCCCATTATGGGGAACAAAGAGAGCCTTTTCTCCTGAATGGACATGAACTTTTGCGGCTCCGAAAGTATGGCCAGGATGCCTCCCATGAAGAAATGGTCGGCTATCCACATCTTTGATTAAACTCGTTGGTGACTTTGGAAGAACCGCACAATCTATTCGAATGGTTTCATCTCCGGCATTAGGCAATGATGTGGATGTGCGGATTTGTTAATTCCACAGCAGCCCAATAGCATTCATGCCCCTTACATAGAAGCTAATCTTGGGCAGCACCATGGAGCTCCAAACATGATTTTTAAGAAGAAAGGGTGGCCACATACTCCTCATTACCTTGGGTAGCCTAATATTCTTGTAGAAATGCAAGCATTCTTGATTTGGCCACGTGGCAGAAATAAAAAATAAAACACTCAATTTAAAAAATGTATTGAAAAACACTAGTAGCAATAATAATAAAAAAGTTGGCGCACGTTAAAGTAACCAATGTACGCAAGTAAGCTAGAAGCAAAGCACATAACGATCGGGGGGAGCACACAAGGTAAACGATGCCTCTCTTCTCCACCTGCATAATGTATATAGTGCTTTTAAATTCTAACTGGTAAACGATGCCTCTCTTCTCTCCACTTGAATCATATATATAGTGCTTTTAAATTCTAGCTGCAGCATTGAGTAGTAGAGCATGCAGAGAGGCATTTCTCTTGCGAATTTATCGCCATTTACTATGCAATTTTTTCTTACTAAGAGCTTGGGATAGAAATCAAGGTACCCACGAGCATATGGCGACCCTCTAGTAAGCATGCAATTAATTGCTTAGTATGCGTGACTACAATGGCACCACACAACGCGGGTAGGTTGAGGGCGGAACAGAGGTGGCACAACATGGCCCTATGGTGGGTTCTCTCTCTCTCTCTCTCTCTCTCTCTCGTGAGAAGCCCCTTGTTAGTTGCTGCTATAGTGCAATAGGCTTTTAAGATAAGCATAGGTGATCACATCTGGAGGGATGCCCTCATGTTGCGTGTGCTAAAAAACAATTAAATGCTTGCTCAACTTGGCAATGTTGTATATATCTTACAATCAGTACACTCCAAGAGATAACATCTCCGGAAAGAAGCTCCTCAAGCATGCCCTCTTTAGGCTTAGCTATTTGATCAAGTTGTATCGATAGCCACTTGCAAAGAGAAGCTTTGCTTGCATCTTAATTTTGTTCCTGATTTGGATGTTTTTTTGTAGATTGCGATGTTAATTACAAGGGCGAAAGTAACTCGTGCACACCGGGCGGCTATAGGTCTACATAAATATGTGAACGTGAAACAATATCACACAAGAGTCATCGCATCATTGACTTTAGTATCGTAGACTATCAAAGATATTCCTATTCAACACTGAAGGTGTATCTTTGGTCTACTTTCGATACCGAGAGTGTTATTTGGGAAACAGGGGAAGGGCACGTTCCCTTATGTTAATAAATTTTTGGGAAGGACTGATCCAACTGCCTGCCATACTTTATGTATGTTTTTTTTCACTCGCACAAAAAGCACAAAATTCGTATGACTTGAACAGCGACCTGTAACTCAAATTTAGATGTGCTAACTAATTTGTAACTATCCTTTTTTTACGAGGTACTTCAAGATTTTGTTTTTGTTTTTCAAGCGGAGGTCTGAGACAATTGGGCTCATTCTACGACTCAAATAGAGAAACACTTTTGTCATTAGCTTTGTCTTCCCCAATCTCCATCATCAATCATAAGCATAGGTGTGCAATTCATCGATAGTAGATGTGCCTCTAGCACCCTTTCCAAGTATGTTTACAAATTCATGTTTGTTCAATCACTTCAAGATATTTATAAGTAAAACTACACGGATGTATGCTTGTTAATTTTGAAATTTGCCTTCAAGATATGTCAATTAAAACCTCCAAACATTTTCTATAGCTAACAAGACAAATCAAAACTTGGAAAAGACACACCTAGGAAGAAGACATGCAACAAAAATTAGGACTTCGAGGAAAAGAAAACAATTGCTAATGCCAAACGCTCATGCACTTGTACATGTGGATAAGGCTACCCAAGCATCCCAGTTTGGATTGTTAGGACTCAAGAGTCTATGTTCTATTCAAATGCATGGGCAAGGAAGCCATTTTTTGGGTGTTGAATGGCAACATTTTTCTAGTCCACCATGAGGAAGCGAGGGGGCTTCCTGCCCTCTTTGCGGAGACGGGTGCCATAGCCACATGTAGAGCCTATGGGAGCAGTTTGCTGGGGCACAAGGTTGAGCCCTCAGATGGCAAGGATCTTGTAAGAAGGTTTCACTAAGTCTTAACTTAGAGAAAATTTCCTACCCATCGACACCTTGACCATGCACAGATTCAAGGATACGATTCATAGGTAAGACCTAGTCCTATCCTAAAGGGGGAGCGTGATCTTCTAAACATCAAATCACCCATAGGGTAATTGATCATAATTTGGGCAACTACTAGTCGATTCCTAGAGACAACGCTTTTTTCCTCATCCATGCAAGGCACAGCCGCCTGCTGGCCTAGTCTTCTAGAATAGAATTGCCCGAGAACCTATTTATCTAGCGTAGGGCTTTCA
This sequence comes from Cibotium barometz, assembly GCF_041138505.1. NCBI lineage: Eukaryota > Viridiplantae > Streptophyta > Polypodiopsida > Cyatheales > Cibotiaceae > Cibotium > Cibotium barometz. Next base: position 23,815,699 of record NC_141098.1, read on the forward strand.
CTTAATATGTTGGAAATCTACCCGACTGATCGGGTCCACCCGTCCGTAGAATTGCCCGAGAACCTATTTATCTTGCGTAGGGCTTTCACTTAATATGTTGGAAATCTACCCGACTGATCGGGTCCACCCGTCTGTAGGATGGTGCCGTCAGGACATTCCATCCTCCCACTTTCCATCCTACTCACGCGTCAATTTATTTTCTAATTAATCCTACCACACTGTTTGGCATAAATAAGCATGTTCCTTAATTAAGGCCCTTTTCACAAGGTTTGTTAGAACATCCTTTTTCCACAAGCCTTTTTCCATAGTACAATAATACCGAAGACAAGATTTATAAAAAAAGTTTATACATGAATCAATTCCATACAAGCCAAACCGGCTCTCTTATTCTTTTCCTTTATACTGCCGATGATAGAATTTGGCCTTCCAACCTCTACATGCTGGGCAAAACCCTACGGGACCATACACCTCATCGTCGGCTGTTGCTGGTGAGGACTCAAGCCGGCCTGTCACCCTCTCAGGCTCCATCGCTCAATCCTCCCGCCCCATAGAGGGATGTCTATGCACTAGGGTGGGCTAATTCACCACAAAAGCCTAGGCCCTTAGAACTAGGCACAGCATCACAATCACTCGCCTCAATCGGCGAACCTCATTCTCCCAATGGTATGAGAGAAACCATGGGCCAACTCCGGGCCTTGCTAACGTCTCCGCCATCCGGCTATATATAAAGCACAAGAACGGGGCGTCAAGGCACGGAGAGTTGTATCTGTACCTTAATTTAACCAAGATAACAATCCATTTACTCAACTAAACCATAGGACTAGAATCCATGTTACTTTCTTAAGAAAACAATCCTTTTCACAAAGATTTTAGCATTTCAACTTGAGATTGTGTGATAAGACATTCTTTATTAAGGCATATGCTGTTGTTTAAAAGAATACAAACTTTAACTAGTAAATCAATCAAATAGATGACTATTAACAATTAATAGAGAAGCCAGGGCCATACCTTAACCCCTAAGAAATATATATTATTGAAAAAAAAATACCTTATAGAAATTTATCGTTTATCGTCGTTAGTAAGAGTTTCAGAACTTGATATATGAGAATAGAGAGTCTTCTAATGCCTTCTCTTATGATTGAAATCATCTGATCATTCCCAAGATTTATAACCTCTCTTACTTGTACTCTGACTTTTCTCTCCTTTGAAGGTCTATGGCAAAATAGCCTTCTCTTGCAGGGCTATGGCATAATATTCTTTCTTTAAAAGAAATGCTATGGAGTTTTTGGTCTCTTCCTCCGAAAGACCATAGCAATCTAACCTTCTAATAGATTAGATAAGAATGAAGGGATATATACATCTCAAGCTCTAGGATAACCTTGATGTCACTTGCTGTCTTCTTACAGTTTTCCCTCTGTAGAGACCTTGAGAGAAGTAGCAAATTGTTTCGGCCATAACTTTCAAATACAAACTCAGAATATAGTCATATAACCAGTCAAAAGAACCGAAAGCTATCTAGTCTACAAGCTAGCATGGGTAGAATAGGCAAAAACATCTGTATATAACCGTAAATGTGCTATCTTTAGAAACGCATTGCTTTTTCACATTTTTAGTATGCATGGACTCTAAATATGTAAAAGTACTCTAAATATGACCTCCTATCACCTAAATTCAAATTTTTATTTTTGGAGATACTTATCTCTTAATAGAACTATTCTTGTCTTCTTATTTCTTTTAGGAATTTTGGAGCTAATATTTTTATTCTAACACTTTCCTAATGTTTCTAGCCTTATTGTCTCACTCTTCTCTAAGTACACTTTGTTTCTTTTTCTTGAAATCTATATTAAAAGAGACACATACATACATGGCTTGGGAGGGATCTTACAATCTCCCCCACTTAAAAGATTCGAGATGTCCTCATCTCGCGAGCTGGGGTAGTATCTAAGTAAATCCTCCCATCTCTTTCAAAGTGGTGTCCCCACTAGGTAGAAATCTTCTTTTATCTAAACATTGTTCCGAGTCCCTTATTTCATGTGTTTGGCTTGTTTTGTTGTGCCTCCAAAAGGTCTATTATTTTAAAGTTAATTGGCCTTATTATCCTAAGTTCATGCATCCATATACCTCTCATATGCTATGAGCCTTCGAATTCCTTATGAACCTTCGAATTCCTTATTCTACACCCCCATGTAATATGGTACTTAACAAATTGTCATGGAAAAACGTAAGGGAATCAATCCTTTATGCAATCTAACCTATGATAGCAATTTCATAATCTTAGTATCGTCTTGTAGAATAGCTCTATTCATCATGCACATTAATTCACATGAATCTTGCACCAATCCTCTTCTATTTACTCATAGAAATACTTGTTGAATTTGATTATCTTTAACCATGCTATCCCTATTTCTTGACTTCATTTTGCTCTGGCTCATGATTCCTTGTAGCCAAAGGTGGGCTTGACATTCCTCTTGAATTAGGGGACCTCTTCTTGATTAACATGGAAGGACTCATGTCCTTCTCGACACTTTCTATATAAAAAAACTTTATCATAGTCTCTGGCTATAATTATGGCTTCTGAAATAGAGGATGGTTTTGCATTCTTGTACGAGGTTATTCAATGGTAGATTAAGCTTCCAAATGAATCGATGGAGAAGAGTTACCTCATCCAACTCGAGCAAATTGGAGAAGTTTAACAAAAGTTTGGTGGTATTCTTTTAGGGTCTTCCTTTCTTGGGGTAGCTCCAAAAATTCATTCATTCTATCCTCTCAAAATCCTCGAGGACAAAACCTTTCTCGAAGGTGTACTTTCATGGCATCCCATAACTAATTCTGGTTCTCGTGGTGGTTAGATTGACAACAGTGCTTCCAACTAATTTGGCATTTCTTACGATTTTTAGACGAGCAAGGGTGAACTTGATTCTTTCATTGTATCCATGAAAAGTTCAAAAACTATCAAATACTTATCATAGCGAGACATCTAAAGGCACTCGGGATTAATATATCTGAGATCTTCATTTTTTTGAGAATTACATCTCTGGTGCCTTGGGATTGACACATCCAAAGATTATCAGGATTAACACGTCTGAGATGATTAGTTTTCTAAAAAATCATAGCGAGACATCTAAAGGCACTCTGGATTAATATATCTGAGATCTTCATTTTTTGAAAATTACACCTCTGGTGCCTTGGGATTGACACATCCAAAGATTATCAGGATTAACACGTCTGAGATGATTAGTTTTCTGAAAATTACACATCTAGTATCTTGGGATTAACACATCTAATAGCATGATCCTCTGGGAATTACACATCCGTAGCTAGACCCATGTTTGTCTGAGATGGTGGGTTCAAGATCTTGGATGATCATCCTAGTGTAAAGCATCCAATGGATGGCATTCACACATCAACTATTCAAACCTTAATGGAGTTATAATCTTAATAATTTAAAATATGCAAGTTAATGAGATATATCCTAAAAATATCTCTAAACAAAGTTTCGGTCTATCCTTCTAGTCATTTAGTCTCTCACTAGTTTCTTAATTTGATCGCCCTATGTTTTTCCTCAAAAAGGTTTCCTCCCCAATCTTATTTCTCAAATTTATTGTACAAATATCTTGCATGTGCACCCCCAAGATATAAGCACAATTTCATAGGATTTTTGTCTCAACATGTGAGGATATTCAAATCACTTCTATGGCCAGTAGAGATGATTGATTCATCCTCATATGATAAACAATCACTTGTTTTAATCCCTTGATAGTTAACCTTTGAAAAACTAATCCTAGGAACTAAGATCGGCTCTGATACTACTTGTAAGGTTCCCCCCTTCCAAAATAGGGAAAACACTTAAGATAGTCCACTAAGTCTTAACTTAGAGAAAATTTCCTACCCATCGACACCTTGACCATGTAGAGATTCAAGGATACGATTCATAGGTAAGACCTAGTCCTATCCCACAGGGGGAGTGTGATCTTCTAAACATCAAATCACCCATAGGATAATTGATCATAATTTGGGCAACTACTAGTCTTGATTCCTAGAGACAATGCTTTTTTCCTCAATCCATGCAAGGCAAAGCCACTGGCCTAGTCTTCTAGAATAGAATTGCCCGAGAACCTATTTATCTAGTGTAGGGCTTTCACTTAATATGTTGGAAAGCTACCCGACTAATCGGGTCCACCCGTCCACCATAGGATGGTGCCATCGGGGCATTCCATCCTCCTCTTTCCAACCTACTCACGTGTCAATTTGTTTTCTAATTAATCCTACCACAGTGTTTGACATAAATAAACATGTTCCTTAATTAAGGCCCTTTTCACAAGGTTTGTTAAAACAGCCTTTTCCGGGTTCGGTTTTGGAAAAACCGATGGATTAGTCTCTTGTCCGGATATCCGTGGTGGACGAGGCCCCGAGGGTGGGACCTTGCCCCACGCAAGAAGTGCTACTTCCGCTACTAGTACCCCGAATCCGTTGCGCGGTGGGACAGGGATCTCACAGTTGGTATCAGAGCCGGTTTAAAACTAATACGAATAAGCAAATTCTTATCATAAATTGATAATAAAAATTCAGAAAAGCATTTTTCATAATGTATTTTCATCCCGTAAGCCTCTTTAATGAAGAATTTTTAATCAAAGAATTTTTTTTTATAGATGGAAGTTCCCTACTTATCTGGTACTCCCGACCTCACCCAGTCTCAAGATATGACTGCGTTTGCCTTCGAACATCTCATCTCTTCCGCTTCAACTCAAACAAGCCGAGCAAGACTCGGAAGAGATGAGATGTTCGCCTTCAAACATCTCATCTCTTCCGCTTCAACTCAAACAAGCCGAGCAAGACTCACATGCCATTTCGCAGATTTATATTTTCCTACCCCAGCAGAGAGAATACAGCATAAGTGGTTTGCAGGGCAATATGTCCACGCCCCTTGCGACCACCGTACAATGTTGTGGCAGAATCTCTCATTAACTATGATCCTGTTAAAGCTGAAAATGGTGCGTGGTGTCATTCTATATCATTCGATGCCTCGAAATTTCAGACTTTCATGTCGAATTTATAGACTCCTTAGTCGATTTATCCCTAAGGAGAAAATAATAGCCCCTTTGCAATTAGAGAACTTATGTAACAGGGCATGACTATGGCCCAGTACGGTCCTCTTATATGTCTTCCAAGGAGATTTTGAACTCAGAGCCGAGTTGCTCTATGTACATATTACAACTTTTATGTAAATAAAGAAACGTTTTTCGGTGAAAAAATTCATGTTGGATAAATGATTATTTATGGCGAACGATCTGGCTAATAAAGAAAAAAAAAGAAAAAAAAACTCTGTTATCGGACATATGTCATAGATCTCCATTAAGATCTTGTCTTGTATAAGAAATTATTTTCCGAACTCTTAAGTCTTAGGATCTCGTGAATAATATCAAAATAAAATTTTAATAATATATAAATTTTGGCAAAATCATGAGACGAGGAAACTGTGGTCGTCAGCCAGACCCTGTCTCTGAAGATGACGAGCTTGACCTTGATGTTCGCAAGGCTCTTCATAGGACTCAGCCAATACCCTTCAAAGGAGAAGGGGAGAACCTGGGCGAGGCTGTGGAGAAATGGGTGGAAGCCTTGGAAGAGTATTTTGACGTCACAAGATACAATCATCAGAGCAATTGGCTAATAAAGATCAACTTAGAAGCCAAATATATCAAAAATTTATCAAGAAACACAAAAAGGTTGTAATTGTGTGATATAATTCATACAATTTGATATTCAAACTGAAAAATTCGTAATTTAGTAATTCAATGGGTTTTCAGATGGAAGTACCGCAATTGTATGGAACCCTGACTTGCTTGAGGCCTAGACATGATGGTATCTATCTTATAGTTCCAAGTATCATGACTACCCGTATATACCGAGAGTATAACTGCAGCTCTTTATTGATAGTATATACGAGTAAATCTAAGACTTGAAATTATAAGTGTTAATGCTATCCAGATGATGATTTCGAATGTGGTTGATATGATTTTTAATTCTGTTTGAGAATTGATGAATTGATTTGGATTCTGATTGAAAAATGATGATTTTTAAAATTTAGTTGAAATATAATAACCTGAGTGAAACCACAATGAGGATGAATGGGACGAGTCCCTGTGAATGATACTCATAACTAGAATGTTGATAATGATTTCAGCAAATCACTATGAGATTAGTGGATTGTGCTGTCAAATTGCTACTGTTAACACTTGTCATGGTAGATTAAGTTAAGGGATGACAAATTGATAACTTAACTGAAATTCCCGTGGAGGAATGTTTAGAAGGAAATTTTTCGGTCTAATGGACCATTATCGTAGGAATGATATGATCTAAATGAATTATTATTTAATGATGAGTTCTATATAAGGAATATTTATCCCAGTATTCTGTTGGGTTGACCAGAATCTAAAGAACCCAGAATAAATTGGATCTTAAGAAAAAGAGTTATCCTCTACTTTGCAAGATGAGGACATCTCGCACCTTTTTAAGTGGGGTAGAAGTTTGTGAGATTCCTCCCCCCAACCTTCGAGGTATACAGGAGTAAGAATCTCCCTTTCTGATCTTAAAATTATTCCCTCTCTAAAATAAAAGAAAGATTTTGTTTAAAAAGGGAAGACACTTTCCCTAGAATACCTTATCAGGAGCCCACCTGTTTTAAGGATTCAGAACAATGAGTTCAGAAGTGAGAACCGGTGTTTTGGATGCCAAGGTTTTGGTCATCAGTTAAAAGATTGCCCGACTCCTACCATGAAAAGGGCACAGGGAAGTCTAGAACCCAAATTCAGAGACCAATTCCTTCATACCACTCTAATCAGGGTCCGTCTCGGACAAGATTGCTTAAACTAGGTCCAACCCATTGATTAGGGTCGAGAAGACCAGTCAAATGCTTGGCGACTTAGAGCAACAGATGCAGGCAATTCATAAAGATATAAACGCTGCCCATGATCGACAGAAACAATATACAGATAAGAAGAGGACAGTCAGAGAATTCAAAGAAGTAGTTATGGTCTTCATTTGAATACGGACCAAAAGAATTTCTTTATCTCTAGGGGAGTATAAGTAGTTATCCCCCAGATATTGTGGACCAAAGAAAGTAGGTGACTTAGCCTACGAACTTCTTTTATCTCCTCATCTCAAAGTTCTTAATGCCTCCTATAGAAATATGTGCCAAAACCAAATCATGGAAAGACGGTAAAACTTCAGTGGCAAGATACCGTTGGCTTCTAGGTTACGCTAGCTCCTTCCTTTATATAAGTCGTAACTTTTACTTGTCGCTCACAGTAATCTTACTTCCATCGATCTCCCTTCTTCTTAATCTCCTTCATGGCTTGGCAACAGGAATTAGTTTTATCCATGATGATTTCTCACCTTCAAGACGCAAGCGAGTCTGTGAAGAAGGATTTTATAGAACAGTATGAGCGCTCACTTTTTCCTCACTTGTTGGGAACTTCTGTAGCTTAGACCAAATGGCGGACCTATCAAGACATAACTAGGGTAACACCCTGGGGTCAGCAGCAATTTCGTAACAATGTCCGCTTGGCCATGGTTATTGAAGCCTTGGGATTGGGTCCCCGATACTACTGCGTCATGAGATCAAGACATCTTGGGTTTTCTGAGCAGGTCTTCTTACTAGCGTGTTTTCTTCCTCATCAGAAGATATGCCTTTACCCTGTTTTTGGCTTGCCTCTCAGAGGTCCTTTTGTTAGATCACCTCATACCACTGAGATAGGTGTGGCAATAACCAACAGAATTATTCCCATAGATGAGTTACCTTATACGTGCGCAGCTTGTGAGTGCTGCTTTTGTGATCATATGATGGACGGGCTTATGGAAGTGTAAAGAGTTCTTCTATCCTTACTGTATATGTTCCAAGAATGAGTAAAGTTTAAATCTTGTTCTTGTCTTGACCCTTACTCTCTTTGAGACTTTTCTTGGTGGTTAATCTTAATTAAAAAAATTCTCTCAGTCTCATATTCGTGTATCTTGCGAAATTACCCCAGTTTGTGAGATGAGGGCATCTCGCGTTTTTCAAGTGGGAGAGAATGTAAGATTCCTCCCCATCCTTTCAAGATGTCCAGCATCTTCCCCTGTAATCAATCCCCTCTTCAGAAATATAAAAGATCCTCTGCCTATTTTGACATAGAGAGAGAAAATATTCTAGAGAGAGAATATTCAGATTTTGAATATTTTTAGATAGAAAAATTTCTCATATTATTAAAATGAATTCCCCTGAAACAGAAATTCAAAAAGAACTTTCCAATGTGCAATTGGAATTTATTGGAAATGGGTATAAAGGACCTTAGCCTAAGGGTCTAGATTTTCAGAAATTTTTGAATTATGGTCCAATTAAGATTCCTATGGGCCAATAGCATCAATCCATGTGTAGGGAGGAGATAAATCCAATTTGTAAAAGAAGATACCCAAAAATGAGTAAATGCTCACATAAGATGAAGAGTTGAAAATGTACAAGGTTTATTAGTAAAAAACTATGAGCAATATTAAAAATATGAGATATTTTGGGTATCCAAAAATGAGTAAAGGCTCACATAAGATGAAGAGTTGAAAATGTACAAGGTTTATTAGTAAAAAACTATGAGCAATATTAAAAATATGAGATATTTTGGGTATCCAAAAATGAGTAAATGCTCACATAAGATGAAGAGTTGAAAATGTACAAGGTTTATTAGTAAAAAACTATGAGCAATATTAAAAATATGAGATATTTTGGGTACATAATGATTCCATTTTGACACATATGTAAGGAAAGGGAGTCCATTAAAGGAGGTGCATATTTCACATGCTTGAATGAGTTTTAAACTCATAAAAATTGAGATATTTCATCTCTCCTCTCCTAATTCAAGCCTAGTTGCAAAAAGTTAGCTCAACTGACCTAAAAATGGTCAAAAATTGACCAAACTGAGTTGGAAAATTCTAGAATCAGTTTGTTTGGTTAGGAGCTCACTTTTTCCTATAAATAGAGGCCTTCCCCTTTGTTAAAACTCAACAATGTCTAATGCATTGTTACTTTACTCCACCCAAGCCAAGAACTATGAATTTGTTAATAATTCATTAGTTTTTGACATTTCCCTCTTCCAAAGATTGGTGGCCACTCTTGTTCAAACAAGAGTTGAACCCTCAAACCATCAAGCCAAAGGAAAGCTATCAAAGTCATTAGTAAGTTGGTGGTTCTTCTTTCTTTCAATTATTTTATGGATCTTTATGGTTTTAAAATGGTTTTTATGCTTTATGTCTTCTCTATAATGTTAGGCCTCATTACAAAAGGCATTCCCCTCTCTTCTTTAACAAAACCAACCATTCTCTATCCTAGGTGAATGGTTAAGTGATTAATGTCAAATTTTTATAATGTTTATCTTAATTAAGTGAAAAAAAAATATTTACTTTAGAATAATTTCAATATTGGTGTACTTTTAATTAGTTTTAAAGATGTAGAAAATTGAAAAAATGGTCAACCATACAAAGGAGGTTATGGCAAAATTTTTAGAAATTAGTAAAAGAAAATTCATCTTTTTTTAATTATAAGAGTTACACTTTTATAATAAAAAAATTTCTTTTATGTATCATTTTATGCATAAAAATCATTATTGATGAAAGTAATACTTTTATGATAAAAAAATTCTTTTATGCATCATTTTATGCATAAAAATCAATATTGATGAAAGTAACACTTTTATAATAATAAAAATTTCTTTTATGCATTTATTTATGCATAAAAACCAATATGCATCTTTCTATGCATAGAATTAAAATCTAATGAAAATCACTCTTTTATAATAAAAAAATCAATATGCATCTTTCTATGCATAGAATTTAAATCTAATAGAAATAACACTTTTGTAATAAAAATATTTCTACTATGCATTTTTCTAAGCATAGAATGAAAATAACACTTTTAGAATACACAAACGATGGGGATTACTCTTTTTGAATAATAAAAGGTAATACTTATTTCACAAAATTAAAGAAAATTTTACCATAACCTCCTTTGTATGGCTGACTAATCAAATTTTACTTTTAAAAGAGAAACAATATGAAAAGTTTAATTCAAACAATTTGATTACTTAACTAGGATAAAGAAGGGCTAATTTAAGAATGAGAGACGGGGAAAGCCTTTCCAGCAAGGCAAAGCATCAGATTATCATTTCAAAGATAACAAAAAATTAAAAAAAATTTAAAAGAATAAGAAAAAGTAGGATTTCTAACTTACATGAAATTCTGGGAGCTTTCCTTTGGCTTGATGGTTTGAGGGATCTACTCTTCTTTGCAACAAGAGTGGCCACCAATTCTTTAGAAGAGGGGATGGTCAAAAACTAATGAATTATTAATAAATTCACAGTTTTTGACTCTGGGAGGAGTAGAGTAACAGTGCATAAAACACTATTAAGCTTCAACAAAGGGGGAGGCTTCTATTTATAGGAAAAAGTGAGCTTCTAACCAAGCAAACTGATTCTAGAATTTCCCAGATCAGTTTGGTCAATTTTTGACCATTTTTGGGTCAGTTTAGCTTACTTTTTGGAACTGGACTTGAATTAGGAGAGAGGAGAGATGAAATATCTCAATTTTTGGGAATTTAAAACTCCACCACACATGTGAAATAGGTGCCTCCTTCATGAGGGGGAATCCCCACATCTGAGGTGTCAAAAAGTCAATTTTTTTGTATTTCCTTTGGTCCTTAGTCCACTCTTCATCTTATGTGAGTATTTACTCATTTTTGGGGGGTTTTCTTTATTTCTTCTATTTATCTCCTCCACGCATTTGGATGAATCTGATTGGCCCCTCAAAACCTTAATTTAAAATTTTCAAAAAATCTGGACCCCTAGGATAAGGCCTTTTGAATAGATTATAATTGATTTCTTATGCACCTTCTAAAAGACTTTTTGAACTTCTATTTTGGGGAAATTTATTTTAATAAGAAGAGATATTTTTCATCCAAAAATATCTAAAATCTGAATAACCTCTCTCTAGAACATTTTCTCTCTCTAGGTAAAAACAGGTAGAAACAAGATCTTTTATATTTCTGAAGAGGGATTTGATTACAGGGGAAGATACTGGACATCTTGAGAGGTTGGGTAGCAATCTTACATTCTCTCCCACTTGAAAAACGCGAGATGTACTCATCTCACAAACTGGGGGTAATCCTGTAACAGTTCGGCTTCTTTCTCCCCCCAGGTGGCATCTTCATCAAAAGGATAGAACTTCCATTTGACCAATAATTCTCTCAGAATTCTGTTCTTGAGAACCTTTTCTCGAACATCAAGGATTTCTTTAGGTTAGAGTTCCATCTGTCTCCTTGGGTTGAAGAAGTTAAGATTTCATCACATCAAGCACATGATTCAGGCTTGGTATATACTTTTTAAGAAGGCTGATGAACTACATTATGCACTTTGAGATGAGGAGGCAGAAGAAGCTCGTAGGCTAAGTCACTTACTATCTTTATAATCAGATATGGTCCACAATATCTCGAGGATAACTTCTTGTACTTCCCAAGAGATAGAGAACTTCTTTTGGGATGTACTTGAATGAAGACCATATCTGCTTCTTTTGGGACGTACTTGAATGAAGACCATATCTGCTTCTTTTCTCGTACTTGAATGAAGACCATAACTGCTTCTGTCTATCCTGGGTAGCTTTTATATCTTTGTAAATTGACTGCATCTGCTGCTCCATGTCATCAAGCATCTATCTGGACATCTCGACCCTAATCAATGGGTCGGACCAAGTTCATGCAGTTAAACAATCTTTTCCATACAAAGCTTTGAAAGGGCTCATCCCAATACTTTTGTGATAAGAAGCATTGTAGGCGAACTCGACTAGGTAAAGATAGCTTAGCCACTTCTTGGGTTCCCTGCTCCACAGCATGACCGAAGTATATCTTCGATTACTTGGTTCACCCTTTGAGTTTGACCATCGGTCTTGGGGTGGTAAGCTGTGCTGAGATCCAAGAAGGTTTCTGTTGCTTCGAAAAATGCAGTCTAGAATCTTGATGTGAATTTGGGATCTCGATCACTTACTATTCTTTTGGGTAGGCCATGCAATCTGAAGATTTCTTTGAGGAACACTTTGAAAACATCCACTGCAGTGTAGGTTTCTTTTACTGGAATCAGATGGGCAACTTTGGTTAGTCTATCAACTACCACGAAGATGGAGTTGTAACCTGATTGCACTGAAGGTAATCGAGTAATAAAATCCATACTGATACATTCCCACTTCATCTGGGGGATGTCTAATGGATGTAACTTCCCAGGCATTTTACTCTCTCGCCATTGAGACAGGTCACACATTGACGTACATGATTAAGCACATCCGTTTTTAGACCAAGCCAAAAGAAGCTTTTCTTCACAGACATGTAGGTTTTGATAAAACATGGATGTCCTGCAATAAGGTTGTCATGCAATAAGGTTGTCATGGGTTTCATTCAGAATTTGACCCTTAGTTCCCTCATCATTGGGAATGCATAACCTGTGATTATAATACATAATTCCATCATCTAGGCTGTACCCTCCTTGAACTCGGTTCAACTCCTGTGGAGTTTTGTTTTCTTGCATAAGTAGGGTAGCAATAGGGCCAAAGAATCTATCTTGCATGATCTTCTCACTTGCTTCAATAATCAAAGGATTTGACACTACAATAATTGCAAGCAAGGTGGCTTTTCTGCTGAGGGCATCTGCTACTACATTTTCTTTGCCTGGGCGGTACTTGATTTCAAAATCAAATTCCTACAGGGTCTGCATCCACCTTCTTTGGCGCATTTTGAGATCCTTCTGAGTGAAGATCCACTTTAAGCTCTGATGATCTGTCACATCAAAGTGAATCTTTGACCTAGTAGGTAATGTCTCCACAACTTCAAGACATATACTACTGAAAGTAGTTCCAGGTCATGGACAGCATAATTCCTCTCATGCATTCTGAGTTTGCGGGAATCATAGGCCACTGCATGACCTTCCTGTATGAGTGCACCTCCTAGGGAAAAACCACTGGCATCACTTACTACCTCAAAGGGTAGAGAAAAATCTGGCAGCTTTAGAACGGGATTGGTTACCAAGGCGGTCTTCAGCTTATCAAAAGCACTCTGACACTTGGCAAACCATTGAAATGGAATATTCTTCTTGAGAAGATTAGCTAGGGGGGAAGCTATGAGAGCATACTTTGGTATAAAAATTCTATACCAACCAGTCAATCCCAAGAATCCTCTGACCTCTTTCACTATCTTTGGTTCAGGCCAATCTATGATTGCTTGGACTTTTGTGGAATCTGGAGAAATTCCAGCTTTAGATATTAGAAAGCCCAAGTATTCAAGATGGTCGGCAGAGAAAGTGCATTTGCTCTTTTTTACAAAGAGTTGGTGCTTCCTTAGAATCTCAAGAACTCTTCTGACATGAGCTTCATGGTCTTTGAGTAAATTAGAATATCATCAAAGAAAACAAGAACAAAATCATCCAAGTATTCTCTAAGAATGTTCTGCATTAATCGATTGAATGTAGCTGGGGCATTTGTCAATCCAAATGGCATGACACTGAATTCATAATGCCCATACCGAGTATTGATGGGGCTGTCTTTGGGATATCTTGCAAAGAGTTGGTGCTTCCTTAGAATACCCTGATTTGTGATCTATCTTTGTGAAGATCTAGGCACCACTTAGCCTGTCCAGAAGCTCATCAAATCTGGGGATAGGATACATAGTCTTAATTGTCAGTTGATTGAGACCTCTGTAGTCCACACAGTCTTAGCGTTCCATCTTTCTTTTTCTGAAAGAGAACTGGCGCACCCCAAGGTGAAACACTGGGTCTTACTAACCCTTGTTCTAACAGCTATCTAAGTTGTTCCTTGAGTTCAACGGCTTCAGGAAAATTGGCATTTTATACGTGCGCAGGGCTACTGGGGTTGAGCTCCGGGGGTCAATTCTATCACATGATCTACTTCCCGAATTGGAGACATTGCTGATAATTCTGCTGGGAATAAATCATCATAATCACTTAACCATTTAGGTTCTTTAGCTTTTAACTTTGAGTCTACTGGATTCATTTTGACAACATAAATGAGCTGCTTCTTTCTAAGTCCTTTTAGTAACTTAGAAGCCTTTACTAACTGCAAACTTGGGGATCCTGAAATTTTGGTTCCTTGAACTTTATTTCCATGAAGGTCACGGAAGGAAATGGTTCCATTCTGACAGTGAATGTCAGCTTGATTTTTGTGGAGGCAATCCATTCCAAGGATCCCATCGAAAACTCCCAAAGGTATAACTCTGAACTGACAGTCAGTTAAATTCCCATCTAGATTGAACTGAATACGATCTGTCTCAAGGTGAGTGAAAAGAATCTTCCCACTTACCAATTCAAAGGTATAACTCTGAACTAACAGTCAGTTAAATTCCCATCTAGATTGAACTGAATACGATCTGTCTCAAGGTGAGTGAAAAGAATCTTCCCACTTGCCAATTCAACTTGCATAGGTTTCCCTCATATATGATCTAAGACTAGCTTATGCAAGCATCCAAGCGAAATGAAAGAATGAGTACTGCCTGAATCAATCAAAAGCTTAAAAGGCTTACCCTAATACTCAGCTGGAGTATGAATGACGGAGAAATGATGGTTTGGCCCTTGGTTTTCAATTGCTGCATAAATCTGTCCTCTTTCTTCTTCCACTACTTCTACTATTGTGACTGCTCTGGCTGTTGCAGTCTGAGGCGGAACTCTTTCACTTTGGTTGCCCCAGTTCTGGGAAGGAGTTCTGAGGCTACTCTGGATAGAGGCAGATGGCTGAGCTGTAGTTCTCCTGGGATTTCCCTGATTTGGGTGAGATGGACCCTGATTTGACTGATAGGAAGGGGCTGGTCTCTGCACTCTCGGTCCTTGACTTCCCTGTCCCCTTGACAAGGTAGGATTTGGGCAATCTTTCAGCTGGTGACCAAAACCCTGACATCCAAAACACCGGTTCTCACTTCTAAGCTCTTCCCTCTGAATCCTTGAAAGAGGTGGGGCTCCTGAGAAAGTGTTTTGGGGGAAGGGTCTTCCTTCACTTCTGAATCTTCCCGCATCTTGATTCTAAATTGGGCCTTGCTACCTCTTTTGGGTGTTTTGGGGGAAGGGTCTTCCTTCACTTCTGAATCTTCCCGCATCTTGATTCTGAATTGGGCCTTGCTGCCTTTTTGGGGGAGGAAAGTTTGAAGTGCTTCTCGGGGTTTGGAATCTTTTAAAGTTAGAGGGTGTAGGCTTTGGGAGGACCTTAACAACAAAGGCTTTGGCAAAGTCTTTTGCCATTCTTACTGCTTCGGCCATTGAGACATGTTTGGCATTCTTTACTAAGGTGTCCAATGGCTCGTTCATTCCTCGAATGAATCTGGCCACCATCAGCTGCTCTTCATCCAATTGCAATTAAGCTTGATGGTACTCTTCAATTGTCTGGCTATATTGCTTTAGTTCCAAGAACTCATTCATTTTAGTTTCAAGGAAGCCCGGAGGACAAAACCTCTTTCTGAGGTAAGCTTTAAGATCGATCTAGGTCTGGGTATTCCTCCAAGCGACCCTGGCCATTCCCACAATCTTTAACCTGGCGAGAGCCATCTTGCTTTTCTCATTATAGCCAGTTACATCAAATATTATCAAAATTTTTCGATATATACATAGAGCATCATGGATCCCAAAATCACTGCCTCAATTGTATACGCATAAAGAAGCAAAACTGCGAAGGAGACATGCCATGGTACACACAATTCATTACACAAAGAGGTGCTGTAGTTCTACTTCTAGGGATAAAGTGGCTAAGAAGCCTAAAAACTCGGCATGAAATTCTGAAGTTTCTGGGTGAATGATCAACGAGTTGTACATGTTGAACAAGCCCTAGCCCTTAGCAGAATCATGGCTAAGGAAATATTTTGCCTGATCCTCTGACACTGACTAGTACTGACATTAATACATCGTCCTCCCACAGAACCACATATACCGACGTCGCTCAAGAGGATTAGGAAAGTAAAGACTCTCAAAATGATGTGCGAGTCTCACTCTGCTTACTCGGGTCGTAGCAGAGTTGATGAGGTGCTCGAATGCAAAGGCTATCATATCCTGACTCTAGGAGAGTTCAGGAATGCCAGATAGATTTGGGGTATCCATCTATAAATTTCCAATTCAATTTATGAGTTTTCAATTTTTGAAGTTCATTCAACATAATATTAACAAGTGAAAACATTATTTCCCAGATTTACTTTAAAAATTTAAGCAATTTCTACTGCTGTTACGTAAATTTACAACAGCGCTCTGATACAAACTGTGGGATCCCATTGCCCCCTCTGCACACCGGATTCCCAGATGGTAGCAGTAGCGAAAGTAGCTTCCTCATACGCGGGGGGCAGGGTTTCCCACTCAGGGCCTCACCCTCGAATGTCCGGGCAGGAGACTAAGCTGGTGGTCATTCTGAAAACCGAAACCGAAAGAATTTCTTATGCCCAAAAAACGGGGACGATTCCACCATTTTGAATTTCTTAACAAATTTTTCTAATGAAATCAAAATACTGAACTAACCTTCATCTGAATAAACCATATAGAAGGGAAACTATTACAGACTTAACTTGAAGGAATCAATGCTTTTTTCCTAATTGAATTAGGCACAGCTATTGATCTATTCATTTGAGAGGTCTTCAGGTTATTATTTTACAATTCGAGTTCTAAGCGTATTCCTATTGATCAATTTTATTATTAAAAGTCTACTGATTCCAGCCTAACCCCATCCGGCCCATGGGTTACCACCGCCCAACCACCACTGGAATTGGTAGAGCCAGAGTACTCACCCACCCATAATTGAATGCCTTTCTTAACTTTTGCTTTAGAATATAGATACGTACACACTCCTCTTTAAACTTTATTTTATAAAACAATCCATTGACAAATAATTATTGGTTACAGATGTCATAACTCAAAATTTTCATTCAATCCTTGTTTCTCACAAAATAGTATCACTCTGGACTCCCCGTTGAGACCAGCAGGTCAGCAAAACGAGATCCAGTAACATATTGCAATAATTTTCTCGCCATCAAACATATATATATCTTCCACGACATACGCATGGGTGTCCTAAGCACCACCACGAGCCCGTGCATCACCCGGTTAGAATCCTCTAGGATCCTCTTTAGGTGTCCTCGCACCTTACTCAAGGTCCGCTTCGTCGGCCCTAGCCCATCGTACCGGAAGCACACCATTTTACACCATACCCAGGCTGGTCAGGACCTGGGCATGTTTTTACCACGTGAGCCGTCCTTTGAACACTCCCCACCCAGCTGTTGGCAACCGAACTTCCCTTAGAAAAAACACATATACCAAATGCTCTCCCAGCATTCTGGTGTAAGACAGTCCTTTAAAAAAACAGGGTTTCTATGTAAGTTTTCAGTTTTGATTTTCTTTTGAATACAATGAGTATATCTTAACTCCTCCGTATCCCAAGACTTCTAGATCACAGGTCTAGATTCCCAAGCAGAATTCCTCGAATTCTATAATCTTGATCCTCAGATCAAAATCAAAGGTCTCAATTTAATTTCAGATTCGGTGGGTGATTTGATTGAATTTTCCTGAACTGGTCACATCGTCTTTTCTTGAAACTGACGAAGGAGATTAAGTAGAGGTCATAGTCTGATTTAGGGTTCGAGTATGGAAAGGTTCTCCCTAAACTATCTTTCTCGAAGGGTAATATTTCAATTACTACTTTATTGAATTTCATTCATAATTTGAGTATTTTGCTTAACTGAACTCAAAACTAAACTCGTATTCTTATGAGGAATAAATTAATCATTTATCTAAAATTCCGACTTCGATAGATCTTTTGAATTTTCTCATTTACCATCCTAGAGAATATGAAACAGTAGAATTTTCCTTCACAGAGTATTTACTTATTCATGGAATTTAAACAATGATTAAAGAGAACTCTCATTTTGATATTAAAATAAATTCTGTACGCATCTATTTATGCATAAAATCCAACTTCTATGGAAATAACACTTTTATATAAAAGAAAATCCTTTTATGCATCTATTTATGCATAAAAAATAATTTTGATGAAACTAACACTTTTATAATAAAAAAGTTCTTTTATGCATCTATTTATGCATAAAAATCCATTTTGATGAAAGTAATACTTTTATAATAAAAAAATTCTTTTATGCATCTATTTATGCATAAAAATCAATATTGATCAAAGTAACACTTTTATAATTACAATAAAAATTCTTTTATGCATCTATTTATGCATAAAAATCAATATTGATGAAAGTAACACTTTTATAATAAAAAATTTCTTTTATGCATCTATTTATGCATAAAAATCAATATTGATGAAAGTAACACTTTTATAATAAAAAAATTCTTTTATGCATCTATTTATGCATAAAAATAAATATTGATGAAAGTAACACTTTTATAATTTAAAAAAATATTTTATGCATCATTTTATGCATAAAAATCAATAATGATGAAAGTAACACTTTCATAATAAAACAATTTCTTTTATGCATCATTTAGGCATAAAAATCATTATTGATGAAAGTAATACTTTTAAAATAAAAAAATTCTTTTATGCATAGTTTTATGCATAAAAATCAATATTGATGGAAGTAACACTTTTATAATTAAAAAAAATCTTTTATGCATTTATTTATGCATAAAAATCAATATGTATCTTTCTATGCATAGAATTAAAATCTAATGAAAATCACTCTTTTATAATTAAATAATAATAATCAATATGCATCTTTCTATGCATAGAATTTAAATCTAAAAGAAATAACACTTTTGTAATAAAAAAATTTCTACTATGCATTTTGCTAAGCATAGAATGAAAATAACATTTTTAGAATACACAAACAATGGGGATTCCTCTTTTTGAATAATAAAAGGTAATACTTATTTCACAAAATTAAAGAAAATTTTACCATAACCTCCTTTGTATGGCTGACCATTTTTCAAATTTTCCTATTCTTAATTTACTTAAAAATTATCCCCAATTTGTTTAAAACATTCTAAACTAATCAAATTCCACTTTTAAAAGAGAAGTAATATGAAAAGTTTAATTCAAACAATTTTATTACTTAACTAGGATAAAGAAGGGATAAATTTAAGAATGAGAGGGGGAAAATCCTTCTAGTAAGGCATAGCATCAGATTATCATTTTAAAGATAACAAAAAATTAGAAAACCATTAAAAGAAAAAG
Organism: Cibotium barometz; assembly: GCF_041138505.1. Taxonomy (NCBI): domain Eukaryota; kingdom Viridiplantae; phylum Streptophyta; class Polypodiopsida; order Cyatheales; family Cibotiaceae; genus Cibotium; species Cibotium barometz. The sequence goes on from NC_141098.1 coordinate 23,834,929, forward strand.
AAAAAGTAGGATTTCTAACTTACATGCAATTCTGGGAGCTTTCCTTTGGCTTGATAGTTTGAGGGATCTACTCTTCTTTGCAACAAGAGTGGCCACCAATTTTTTAGAAGAGGGAATGATCAAAAACTAATGAATTATTAATAAATTCACAGTTTTTGGCTCTGGGGAAGGAGTAGAGTAACAGTGCATAAAACACTATTAAGCTTCAACAAAGGGGGAGGCTTCTATTTATAGGAAAAAGTGAGCTTCTAACCAAGCAAACTTATTCTAGAATTTTCCAGATCAGTTTGGTCAATTTTTGACCATTTTTGGGTTAGTTTAGCTTACTTTTTGGAACTAGACTTGAATTAGGAGAGAGGAGAGATGAAATATCTCAATTTTTGGGAATTCAAAACTCCACCACACATGTGAAATAGGCGCCTTCTTCATGAGGGAGAATCCCCGCATCTGAGGTGTCAAAATTTTATTTTTTTAGTATTTCCTTTGGTCCTTAGTCCACTCTTCATCTTATGTGAGTATTTACTCATTTTTGGTGGGATTTTCTTTATTTCTTCTATTTATATCCTCCACACATTTGGATGAATCTGATTGGCCCCTCAAAACCTTAATTTAAAAATTTCAGAAAATCTGGACCCCTAGGATAAGGCCTTTTGAACAGATTATAATTGATTTCTTATGCACCTTCTGAAAATCTTTTTGAACTTCTGTTTCAGGGGAATTTATTTTAGAAGGAAAAGATATTTTTCCATCCAAAAATATCTAAAATCTGAATAACCTCTCTCTAGAATGTTTTCTCTCTCTAGGCAAAAACTGGTAGAAACAAGATTTTTCATATTTCTGAAGAGGGATTTGAGGAGGATTCTTACAGAAAGTGTGGGTTTTCATTCAGAGTTATGGGACTGAAAAACAAACAGGAAATCATGTGAAGTGCCTAAGATCAGATAGAGAGGGACAATACTTCTCCAATGAGTTCTCTAAATTCTTACGAAAGAATGGCATTCAGAGACAATTTACATGTAGATACACTTTGCAACAAAATAGAGTTGCTGTGAGCGGAAAAACAGGCACATTTCAAAGATAGTACGAGCATTGATGGTTGAGATGAATATGCCACATAGCTATTAGGCTGAGGATGTGTCTACAGCAGTTTATATTATGAACATGACTCCTACTATAGCCATACATGATGTAACGCTAGAGGAGAAGTTTACTGGCAAGAAACCTGATTTGTCTCACTTGAAAGTTTTTGGATGTATTGCATATGTGCATGTGCCATATGAGTTACATACACCAAGATGGATCCAAAAGTAGAACAATGTGTGTTTATTGGGTATTACCTTGAGCAAAAAGGATATAGATGTTATAATCCTGCTACACATGAATTAAGGGTAAGCAGGGATGTTGTATTTGATGAGATGAGTAGCTGGTATGCTGTTGAAAATATGCTGTTGAAAAGGATGTTGTTGGGGCTGATGTAAGTGGAAATGTGGTTGCACAGAATGTAGGTCAGCAATCACAGTCATTGAGTGGACCAGGAGAGTCCTCATCCAGTGGTTCTTCTCTGATAGACCATGGAGTGGCAGGTTGCATCATAATACCAGTCTTGAAAATGTAGTTGGTACATCACATAAAGGCAAAGAGAAAGTGGTTGAGCCCCCTTGTTATGCCTGCCATTTCTACATGTCATTCTATTGTTGATGGAGATTCTAGTGGCTCAGAGATGAGCCTTGATGAGGAGCTTGGGATTCCAGCCACCACCAATGAGGACACCTGGTGTGGAGAAGGCTATGGAAGCACCATGAATGCAAAGTTAGGAAGATCTCAAAGAGTCAAAAATCCTATGTAGAGGTTGACTTATGTTGGTTATGTGGCCCATCACTATTTATATATGGCAAAAGTTGTGCAGGTTGTAGAACCCACATGCTTTGATGAGGCTATTGGAAATGTGTGTTGCGAGAAAGCTATAGATGAGAAGATGTATGCATTGTATAGAAATGAGACTTGGGATTTGGTGCCATTGCCTAAAGGCAAGATAGCTATTGGCTATAAGTGGGTATATTTAAGGTGAAACATAACAGTGATGGTAGCATAAGCAGGTACAAGGCTCGATTGGTAGCCAAAAGATATGCGCAGACACATGGGATTGATTATGAGGAGGTGTAAAAAATGCATGATTTCATCTAAATATCTCTCTTTTTTAACTACTATTAACCTTGTCCTTAGTCAACTCTTCATCTTATGTGAGTATTTACTCATTTTTAGGGGATTTTCCTTTTATTCTTCTATTTATCTCCTCCCTACATTTGGATGAATCTTATTGGTCCATAGGAAACTTAATTTAAAATTTTAAAAAAATCTTCATCCCCAGGATAATGCCTCTTGAACAGGTTATACTTAATTTCTAATGCACCTTCTGAAAATCTTTTTGAACTTTTATTTCAGGGAAACTTATTTTAATAAATGAGATATTTTTCTAACCAAAAACATTTAAAAACTGAATTTCCACTCTCTAGAAGATTTTCTCTCTCTAGGCCAAAACTGGTAGAAACAAGATCTTTTATATTTTTGAAGAGGGATTTGACTACAGGGGAAGATACTGGACATCCTGAGAGGTTGGGGGAGGAATCTTACACAAATGATTGAATTCCAAATATGGTGGGAGTTCCTCTTCCATTAATTCCATTAAGATAGAAATTCCACTTTTCTCATTCAAATGATTGAATTCCAAATATGGTGGAAATTCCTCTTTCATCATTTAAATTTATCAATGTAAAAAAGATAAATTTAACTAAATTTTCTCTTAAGAATTAAATTAAACTCTCCATTATTTCCTTTATACTAGAAATTTCACTTTTCTCATTTAAATGGTTGAATTCCAATTATGGTGAGAATTCCTCTATCATCATTTAAATTTATATATGCAAGAAGATAATTTTAACTAAATTTTCTCATAAAAATTAAATAAAAATCTCCATTAATTCCTTTACACTAGAAATTTCTCTTTTCTCATTTACTTTGTTGAATTCCAATTATGGTGGGAATTCCTCTTTCATCATTTAAATTTATCTATGCAAAAAGATAAATTTAACTAAATTTCTTCTTTAATTTTTAAATAAAATATCCATTATTATGGTATTCCAAATTTTTCTCTTTCCTCATTGGAATACATGGATTTCTATTGTCATGGGAATTTCTATTTTATCATAAAAATGGATTACTAGAAATTTCTCTTTTTCCCAATTAACTATTTATGTATAAACATAAAAATCAATTTTTCCATGGTTATGATGAGAATTATTCAATTAACCTAGGATGATTAATCCTAGAATATGGTAGGAAGTCCTCTTTTCATATTATGTATGAAAAAGATTTATGTGTTAATTTTTTAAAAAATTTGCCATAGCTTCGTTGCTATTACTGATAATTTTCAATAATTTTGAATGCATAAAGTTTAGTAATACCATATGATAGAATAACTATTATTTGGATCAATATCCAATTATGGACTTGATTCCTACGTTTTTGATAAATTAAATAGCACAAAAGCATTAAAAAGCCGCTTCTTTGGTCTCTAATTTGACAAGCATAGAATTTACTTTTGGATTTGAGAATTTCTTCATAAAAAGCATCATTTGAATATAGAATAGGTCATAGGAATGACCGTTCTTTGGGGGAGAGAGAGATATGCTTAAAAAATATTTTAATTTAAGCATAAATGGAAACTTTATAAGATTTATCCATTAAAATTCATTAGAGAGTTCCAATTGCATTAAAGAGCCATTCAAATGAATGCGTCTCAAGCTTGAGAGGGGTTGAAAAGTGAGAAACATTTTGAGGTTAAGAAAAAAAGACCATAAATCACACTTTACCTCTTAATTTGCTTGATTCTTTAGTCTATGGAGAGGCCCCCAACCAATCAATTGGTTTAGTACAAACACTTGGATTAATCTTTTACTATAGCAGTATATACGAGTAAATCTAAGACTTGAAATTATAAGCATTAATGCTATCTAGTTGATGAATTCGAATGTGATTGATATGATTTTTAAATTCTGGTTGAGAACTGATGAGTTGATTTGGATTTTGATTGAAAAATGATGATCCCTGAAATTTGGTTGAAATGTAATAAGCTGAGCGAAACCACAATGAGGATGAATGGGACGAGTCCCTGTAATGATGTTCTTAACTGGAATGATGTTAATGACTTCAGCCAATCACTATGAGATTAGTGGATTGTGCTGGCAGATTGCTATTGTTAACTTTTGATCAGTGGATCAAGTTAAGGGATAATAAATTATGCGAAGAGCAAAATGGCTCGTGCAAGGCTGAAGATAGTGGAGACAACTAGAGTGGTGTGGAGAAACCACTGCGAGACAAACCGTCTTGACCGAAATACGAAATACCTAAACCTGGACCGATCTTAAGGATTACCTCAGAAAGAGGTTCTGTCTCCCAGGCTTTCTTGAAATTAAGATGAATGAGTTCTTGGAACTAAAGCAGGAAAACCGGACGATTGAAGAGTACCATCAGGCTTTTGCCCTTCTCCTTAAATATTCCCCTCAATTGGATGAAGAGCAGCTGATGGCTAGGTTCATTCGGGGAATGAACGAGCCATTGGATACTTTAGTCAAGAATGCTAAACCTATCTCAATGGCTGAAGCAGTAAGAATGGCGAAGGATTTCGCCAAAGCCTTTGATGTCAAAGTCCCGCCAAAGCCAGCACCATCACCTTTCAAAAGGTTTTTATTCCCAGAAGGTGATTCCAACCTTCCTCCGCCTAAGAGATATCAGGGTCAAACCCAGGATATGGGAAGTTCCAGAATGGAAGAAATGTCCTTTTCCCGAAACTCAATTCCCTGGATTTCAACTTCAAAAGTTCCACAATTGAACAAGAGAGTGAAATGCTATAACTGTCAAGGATTTGGACATCGTAGCGCATGTATTGCCCAACTCCTTTTGGATCAAGGTTTTCAGTGCAAGGAAATCAGGGATCAAGATTCCAGACTCCAGCCCCTTCCTTCCAGAGTAATCACGGTTCCAAAATCAAGGAAATCCCAGAGGTAGACCCTCTATCCAACCTGCAGTTTTAACCCAAAGTAATGCAAGACCTCCAACTCAGAATAGGGGAAGTCAAAGAGAGTTGTTCCCAAATCGATCGTCCACTTCCAAGGCAGTAACACTGGAAGTGATTGAAGAAGAAGAAGATGATGAAAGAGATCATACTCCACCTGCGAGATGAGGGCATCTCGCGTTTTTTAAGTGGGGTAGAATGTAAGATTCCTCCCCCAGCCTCTCAGGATGTCCAGTATCTTCCCCTGTAGTCAAATCCCTCTTCAAAAATATAAAAGATCTTGTTTCTACCAGTTTTGGCCTAGAGAGAGAAAATCTTCTAGAGAGTGGAAATTCAATTTTTAAATATTTTTGGTTAGAAAAATATCTCATCTTATTAAAATAAGTTCCCCTGAAACAGAAGTTCAAAAAGATTTTCAGAGGTGCATTAGAAATTAAGTATAACCTGTTCAAGAGGCATTATCTTGGGGGTGAAGATTTTTTCGAAATTTTAAATTAAGGTTCCTATGGACCAATAAGATTCATCCAAATGTAGGGAGGAGAATGTAGGGAGGAGATAAATAGAAGAATAAAAGGAAAATTTTCCAAAAATGAGTAAATACTGACATAAGATGAAGAGTTGACTAAGGATAAGGTTAATAATTAAAACTCTAAAATAATGAGATATTTTTATCTCTCCTCTCTCCTGTTTCAACTAGATCCAAAAAGTGAGCAAAACTGATCTTAAAATGGTCAAAAATTGACCAAACTGATCCGGAAAATTCTAGAATCAGTTTGCTTGGTTAGAAGCTCGCTTTTTCCTATAAATAGAAGCCTTCCCCTTTGTTGAAACTTAATAGTGTTTTGCACTGTTACCCAGCCTCTCCCTAGTGCCAAAAACAGTGAATTTTACTCATAATTTATTAGTTTTTGACATTCCCTCTTCCAAAAGATTGGTGGCCACTCTTGTTTCAAACAAGAGTAGAACCCTCAAACCATCAAGCCAAAAGAAAAGCTCTCAAAGTATCTATGTAAGTTGGAGATTCTTCTCTTTTCAAATTCTTTTATGGTTTTCTTATGATTTTTGTCTTCTCTAAAATCAAATGATGTTATGCCTCATTGAAAAAAGGCATTCCCCTCTCTTCTTTAGTAAATCCAACCATTCTTTATCCTAGATGATTGATTATTGGATGAAATCAAGTTTTTCATAATGTTTCTCTTAAATAAGTAGAAAATGTTTACATTAGAGTGATTTAAATACTTTTGGTGAACTTCTAATTAATTTTAGTAAGTTAAAAATTGAAAAATGGTCAGCCATACAAAGGAGGTTATGGCAAATTTTTTTCAAAATTTGTGAAATAAATTTCATCTTTTATTAATAAAAAGAGTAATCCCCATCGTTAGAGTATTCTAAAAATGTCATTTTCATTCATACATAGAAAGATGCATATTGATTATTTTTTATAAAAGAATGATTTTTAATAGAATTAAATTCTATGAAAGATACTTATTGATAATTTTTTATTATGAAAGTGTTACTTTCTTCATTATGGATTTTTATGCATAAAAGTATAATTTTTATTACAAAAAGAGTTACTTTCATCATATTGATTTTATGCATAAAAGAATATTTTTTTAATATTAAAAGAGTGATTTTCATCATAAATGATTTGTATGCATAAAAGATAATTTTTTACATTAAAAGTGTGATTTTCATCATAAATGATTTTATGCATAAATTAGATGCATAAAAGAAATTATTTTATATTAAAAGAGTGATTTTCATCATAAATGAGTTGTATGCATATACATTTCATAAAATATATATTTTTATATTAAAAGTGTGATTTTCGTCATAAATGATTTTATGCATGAATTAGATGCATAAAAGAAATTATTTTATATTAAAAGAGTGATTTTCATCATAAATGATTTGTATGCATAAAAGATATTTTTTTATATTAAAAGTGTGATTTTCATCATAAATGATTTTATGCATAAATTAGATGCATAAAAGAAATTATTTTATATTAAAAGAGTGATTTTAATCATAAATGATTTGTATGCATAAACATATGCATAAAAGATATTTTTTTATATTAAAAGTGTGATTTTCATCATAAATGATTTTATGCATAAATTAGATGCATAAAAGAAATTATTTTATATTAAAAGAGTGATTTTCATCATAAATGATTTGTATGCATAAATATATGCATAAAAGATATTTTTTTATATTAAAAGTGTGATTTTCATCATAAATGATTTTATGCATAAATTAGATGCATAAAAGAAATTCTTTTATATTAAAAGAGTGATTTTCATCATAAATGATTTGTATGCATAAACATATGCATAAAAGATATTTTTTTATATTAAAAGTGTGATTTTCATCATAAATGATTTTATGCATAAATTAGATGCATAAGAGAAACTCTTTTATTCTAAAACTGTAATTCCTACTAAACTGTACGGAAAGATGCATAAAGAATTTATTTTAATCGAAAAGTGTTATTTTCATCAATTTTAATTTTATGCATAGAAAGATGCATAAAGAAATCTATTTTTATTTTAGAAGAGTTATTTTCATCAATTTTGATTTTATGCATAGAAAGATGCATAAAGAAATCTATTTTTATTTCAAAAGAGTTATTTTCATCAATTTTAATTTTATGCATAGAAAGATGCATAAAGAAATCTATTTTTAGTTTAAAAGAGTTATTTTCATCAATTTTGATTTTATGCATAGAAAGATGCATAAAGAAATCTATTTTTATTTCAAAAGAGTTATTTTCATCAATTTTAATTTTATGCATAGAAAGATGCATAAACAAATCTATTTTTAGTTCAAAAGAGTTATTTTCATCAATTTTGACTTTATGCATAGGAAGATGCATAAAAGATTGATTTTTAATTCAAAAGTGTTATTCTCATTTAAAATAAATTTATGCATAGGAAGATGCATAAAAGATTGATTTTTTTTTCGAAAGTGTTATTCTCCTTAAAATGGAATTTATGCATAAATAGATGCGTAAAGAAATCTTATATCAAAAAAAAGAATTCTCTTGTATTCTATAAATAGATATGAGGATGTGAAACGAATCAGATAGATGAAAATGAACAATGAATAGATGGAGATATATGTATGTGAAAGAATGGATGTAGTTATATGTATGTGAAAGAAATGATGTAGATGTGAATGTAAATGTGGATGTATGTGAATGTGAATGTGGATATGGATGTAGATATGGAATGTGGATGTGGATGTATGTGAATGTGAATGAGGATGTGGAATGTGGATATGGATGTATGGATGTGAATGTGAATGTGGATATGGATGTATGAATGTGGAATGTGGATATGGATGTACGGATGTGAATGTGAATGTGGATGTATGAATGTAGATGTGGATGTGGATGTATGAATGTGGATGTGAAAATGGATGTATGGATGTAGATGTGAATGTGGATGTACGAATGTGGATGTGTATGTGGAATAATGAATGCAAATATGAATGTGAATGGATATGAAGTCGATATGAGCGAATGGATGAGATGAGATGTCATGTGAATCAGAATGTGAATGAATAATATAAGATCTGAACGAATGAGATATAATGAGAAATGGATGTGATAAGACGTAATGTAAATTAAGAAAGATAGGAATGGATGTTATGTGAAGTGAATGAATCTGATGTGATGGGATGGAGAATGATGTATCTGGTCAACAATGGATACACATATGATTTGGATTTGGATTAAGTAATATGGATTGATGTGGAACAATTTGGAAAGATGTGAGTTCATATTAGAAACTGTATTTGTGAACTGTTTGTAAATGACTGTTTTATGTCAAGAATGCTGGGGAAGCATTTTGACTATCTTGAGAATGTGGTCGTGAAGACCTACCTAATAAAGTTGCAAAACTACTGACGGAGAGTCAATGGAGGACGTCTCGCATAGCAAGGTCATTCGAGGTCTTGACCAGCCTCGGTTCGATTTAAATGGTGAGCTTCCCGGTACGGTGGATAAGGGACCAAGGAAGCGGCCTATGAGTGAAGCGCTAGGTGACCTGCGAAGGATCCTAGAGGGTGCTGACCATATGGTGTTCGGGCTCTGGGTTGCCGAAGATACCCACACGTGCATCGTGGAAGATATTGGAACAAGGAGTAAGAGTTGTTTTCTGGAACCGGGCATGGATCTGGTTGACTGACCTTGCTGGTCCTCAACGGATGAGTCCATGGCTCTTTTATATGGATCTGTTGGTTGATCTTGCTGATCTTCAATGGAGATTCCATCTTGATTTTTAAAAGTGATTATATTGCCGGGTACTATGAGCTAGGAACTATTGAAAAGGCCCCTTAGTGGACAGGTGATGAGCGTTCTGGTTGCCAATGATGCCATAGATACTCCGATGAAAAGAAATGATTGGAAATTAAGATTCAACTAGAGATTTTGAGGATTGTGATCAGTGATACAATGGTTTCATCAAAGGATTGTTTTTAAAGATAGCTGATACTGAGAAAAAGGCAATTTCATATTGGGTGTGTAAGTGGTGTGACTAGTTTTATGTTTGCATAACCATCCGGCTAGGGAGCCTGGGAACTCTTTTCCCTGGTACCCGGGACAAAGCCTAACCAAATTCCTAATTGGATCCCATCTTTAAAGTGGTTGGGCAGTTGGCTAACCCATGGGACTGGATGGGGTTAGGCTAGACTGATGGATCCATAAATCAAGACTCAATTTCTGTTTAGGCTGGACGGAGAGTCAATGGAGGACATCTCGCATAGCAAGGTCGGCCGAGGTCTTGACCAGCCTTGGTTCGATTTAAATGGTGAGCTTCCGGTACGGTGGATAAGGGACCAAGGAAGCGGCCTATGAGTGAAGCGCTAGGTGACCTGCGAAGGATCCTAGAGGGTACTGACCATACGGTGCTCGGGCCTGGGTCACCAAAGATACCCACACGTGCATCGTGGAAGATATTGGAACAAGGAGTAAGAGTTGTTTTCTGGAACCGGGCATGGATCTGGTTGACTGACCTTGCTGGTCCTCAACGGATGAGTCCATGGCTCTTTTATATGGATCTGTTGGTTGATCTTGTTGATCTTCAACGGAGATTCCATCTTGATTTTTAAAAGTGATTATATTGCCGGCTACTATGAGCTAGGAACTATTGAAAAGGCCCCTGAGTGGACAGGTGGTGAGCGTTCTGGTTGCCAATGATGCCATAGATACTCCGATGAAGGAATGATTGAAAATTAAGATTCAACTAGAGATTTTGAGGATTGTGATCAGTGATATAATGGTTTCATCAAAGGATTGTTTTAAGGATAGCTGATGCTGAGAAAAAGGCAATTTCATATTGGGTGTGTAAGTGGTGTGACTAGTTTTATGTTTGCATGACCATCCGGCTAGGGGCCTGGGAACTCTTTTCCCTGGTACCCGAGACAAAACCTAACCAAATTCCTAATTGGATCCCATCTTTAAAGTGGTTGGGCGGTTGGCTAACCCATGGGACTGGATGGGGTTAGGCTGGACTGATGGATCCATAAATCGAGACTCAATTTCTGTTTAGTTCGATAGATGAAGTAAATCACAGACAAAAATTGTTCTATGGAAAAAGGATCAACGACTGTGCCTCTCGATGAGGAAAAAAGCGTTGGTCTCTATTGATCCAAGTGCAATCTGTCCCTTGATTTGACTATGGAACTTACGAGTTCCGTCACATCAGTTCAATTAGTTAAGGCTTTTGACTACGTTAGGAAAAAGTTATCTTGGTGGAAACGCCTGTGCTTTTCGGGCAAAGGAAGTTTTCCGGGTTCGGTTTTGGAAAAACCGTTGGATTGGTCTCTTGTCCAGATATCCGTGTGGTGAGGCCCCAAGTGTGGGACCCTGGCCCGCGCAAGAAGTGCTACTTCCACTGCTAGCACCCTAAAATTGTTCCGCGGTGGGAGACAGGGATCTTACAATTTGAATGAGAAAAGTGGAGTTTCTAGCTTAATGGAATTAATGGATATTTTTATGTAATCTTTAAGAAGAATTTTAGATAGATTTAATTTATGGTAAAAGAGGAATTCCCATGATAATTGGATTGCACTCACTAAATGAGAAGAAGAGGGATTTTAAGTTTATTTAAAAAAATATGTATTGGTATTTAGTTAAAAGAAGAATTTTTATGATTTTTAAGAAAAGATGGATTTGAATTAAATCTTAGTGTCAAAAGATGGATTTCCACCATAATTCTACCTAATGAATTAAGGTCAAGAAATTATGTGGCATAAGGAATATCTTTGGATATTTTAATTGGAAAAATCACTAAATTGATATTTACCCAAAATTAGATGTTTATCTGAAGGGAATTCTTGTTAGAATTAAACCAAATGAATTTGGTTAGACTACGAGAGGGACGGACAGTAACCCTACTTGTCCATCTCTCGACTTGAAACTTATTGACCAATTCCAGTTCCTAAATACAAAGAATAGACTACCGGAACTAAACTAGTTTTTCCTTTGACCGAACTCAGCAAGATTCTAGTTGGACAAATAGACAAAATGATGGGTAGATTACCCTCATGAGATATCAAGGATCCTCATTTATGAAACCGAGAATTATGGAGAAAAGGGTTTTGTGAAACCAATCTCAAACTGGGAATTTTACTTGCATTGGAACCTCTATTTTTCATTCAAAGGATTGTTTTACGCAAGAATGCTGGAGGAAGCATTTGGCATATGTTTTACTAAGAGGAGCAGCTGACGGGGAGTCGTCAAGGGATGTCACTCTCGCGGGCAAAGCCAACTGGGGTCATGACCAGCCTCAATACGGTTAAAATGGTGCACTTCCGGTACGATGGGCGAGGACCAACGAAGCGGTCCCTGAGTGAAGTGCTAGGACACCTAAGGAGGATCCTAGAGGGTTCTGACCAAGCAATGGATGGGCTCATGGTTGCTAGGACACCCATGCGTACGTCGAGGAAGATTCGAATGGACTAAAAAGAAAGTTTTTTGGGAACCAAATTTGATACTGGATCTCGTTGGTTGGCCAGCTGGTCTTCAACGGAGAGTCTAGAGGACACATTTTGTAACACAATGGACTTAGAATATTGGAGAATGATGATGAGTAAAATTATGATTTCTATTGAAGGATTGTTTTAAAGTCAGCCGGTTGCTAGGATACCCATGCGTATGTCGAGGAAGATTCGAATGGACTAAAAAGAAAGTTTTTTGGGAACCAAATTTGATACTGTATCTCGTTGGTTGGCCAGCTGGTCTTCAACGGAGAGTCTAGAGGACACATTTTGTAACACAATGGACTTAGAATATTGGAGAATGATGATGAGTAAAATTATGATTTCTATTGAAGGATTGTTTTAAAGTCAGCCAAAACTGCTATAAATGGCAATTTCATATTGGGTGTGTATGTGGAATGCCTACCTTATTTTTTGCATGAAACACCGGCTAGGGGGCCTGGGAACTCTTTTCCTCAGTACCCGGGAAAAACACAACCAAGTATTTATAAAAGAATCCCACCAATACAGTGGTCGGGTGGTTGGCTAACCCATGGGCCGCATCAGAGGATTCTTGTGAAACAACTAGATATGATTAGTTACGTTAATTAATTTAAATCGTGAGAAGACCCTGTTCTATGGGACGGGATCAGCGCGGTTGTGCCTTGTACATGAGGAAAAAAGCAGTGATTCCATGGACCAAGTGCAAGTCTCTTCTTGATGATCTGACCATGTGACTTCAGGTTGAGTCAGATTAGTTTAACTAGTTAAGATTTGGACTCGTTAGAATAACTCCCCGTTAGAAGATTTTCCCATGGAGGAATCACCCGTGCCTTCCAGGCGAGGGGAGTTTTTCCGGGCTCGGTTTCGGAGGAACCATCGGGCTAGCCTCTCGTCCGTCTGGACATCCGCGGGCGAGGCCTCGAGTGTGGATCCCGGGGCGGGAGGCCGATGCCGCTTCTGCCACCGAGGAACCACGCAGGGGGCATGGGTCTCATACAACTAGCCCATGGGTTAGCCAACCGCCCGACCACTGTATTGGTGGGATTCCTTTAATACTGGATCTCGTTGGTTTGCCGACTGGTCTTCAATGGAGAGTTTAGAGGACACATTTTGTAACACAATGGACTCAGAATATTGGAGAATGATGATCAGTAAAATTACGATTTCTATTGAAGGATTGTTTTAAAGTCAGCCAAATCTGCTCTATAAATGGCAATTTCATATTGGGTGTGTATGTGGAATGCCTACCTTAATTTTTGCATGAAACGCCAGCTAGGGGGCCTGGGAACTCTTTTCCTCGGTACCCAGGCAAAACACAACCAAATCTTTATAAAGGAATCCCACCAATACAATGATCGGCTGGTAGGCTGGATCGGAGGATAATTGTGAAACAACTAGATACGATTAGGTATGTTAATTAAATTAAATCGTGAGAAGACTGAAAAGATGCAGGGGAGAAGGGAGCTTGAGCTCTTGCAAGCACACACACACTCACAAAACCCTAAAAGAGAACACACAAGGTGAGAGGCTGAAAATCTTCTTCTTCTTCTTCACAACACTCAATACACCATATACAAAGATAAGAGTACACACAATATGAAAGGCAATATGAAAGGTACTTAACCAAATACATACTAGGGTTCTCTATAGTGTGAACCCAACTAAATGTGCTGGTGCTATAGCTATGCCAGTCTCTAGAATGGCTATCACACAGCCTGTCATCCCACTGGCTGCATATCACCCATGATCTCACCAACCATGCCAGTGGTGTAAGTGTGGGGCCTATCCCCCAGGCGGGTCATCAGTGTCCACCGCCTCACTAGATAAGCTTGATATCTCAACACTCCCCCTCAAGCTCAACTCCATCTCATGTACACCAAGCGAAGCCCTGAATCTACAGAGCTTCTCTGTACCCAATGCTTTAGTGAAGATGTCAGCTACCTGATCCTGTGTGCTGACATAAACAAGGTCAACGTCTCCTACCAAGAACTTCTCTCTGACAAAATGGTAGTGGACCTCTATATGCTTCGTGGGAGTATGAAAAACTGGGTTCCTGGGGCCAACTGTATAGTGCTAGTATTGTCACAGAAAATGACAACTTGTCTATCCACCACTGATAGACCCAAATCTGTAAGTAGCTTTCTCAACCAAGCTACCTCACATGTTGCCATAGCAGCACCTCTGTACTCGGCCTTTGTCTTGGATAGAGCAACCGTAGGCTACTTCTTGCTGCTCCAAGTCATAGCAGCACTCCCCAAAGAAAACATGAAGCCACTAGTAGATCTTCTATCTGAGATACTACCAGCCCAATTAGCATCTGTGTACCCACGTACACATATCTCTGTGTCCCAGTTTCATAAAATAGTCCATAATGCAAAGTAGACCTCACACATCTCAGTATGTGTCTCAATGCATTCAAATGCGGCTTCCCTGGAACCTGCATAAACTTACTCACCAACCCAACAGCATAGTTCAAATCTGGCCTAGTGATCATCATGTAGATCAAGCTTCCTACTATGCGCTTATACATAGTAGGATCCTCCAAAATCTCACCTGAATCTACACTCAACTTGCCATTCTAATCCAATGGCACTAAGACAGACTTACAGCCTATCATACCATACTTGGACAACATGTCTAAGCCATACTGTCTCTCTGCAGTAATCCAATACCATGTGGTTACCTAATCACCTCAACGCCCAAGAAATATCTCAGCTCCCCCAGATCCTTCATCTCAAACTTTTGTCTAAGCAAGATCTTTACATCAAAGATCTCTTCATCATGGTTCCCCATAATGATCAGGTCATCTACATAGATGACAACAAGCACAACCCCTCTATCACTGTGTCTCACATACAACGAGAAATCTGCATTGGCTACATGAAAGCCAATAGTGACAAGATATTCAAAAATCTTGTCATACCATGCTCTTGGTGCTTGTTTTAAGCCATACAAGGCTTTCTTCAACCTGCAAACATGCTCGGGGTGACTCAAATCCTCATAACCAAGTGGCTGCAACATATACACCTCTTCCTGCAAATCCCCATGCAAGAATGCATTATTTACATCCATTTGATGTAAAGACCATTTCTTTGATGCAGCCACTGTTATCACAACTCTCATTGGTGCCATCTTGGCAACTGGGCTGAAAGTTTTCTCATAATCAATGCCATATGTCTGTGCATATCCTTTGGCTACCAATCTAGCCTTGTACCTGCTTATGCTTCGATCACTGTTATGTTTTACTTTGTACACCCACTTGCATCCAATGGCTTTCTTGCCTTCAGGCAATTGCACTAAATCCCAAGTCTCATTTCCATATAGTGCATCCATCTCCTCATCCATAGCGTTCTCCCAAGACACACATTTCCAACAGCCTCATCAATGCATATGGGCTCTACAACCTGCACAACTTTTGCCATGTATGCATAGTGATGTGCCACATAACCATCATAGGTAAACCTCTACACAAGATTCTTCACTCTCCCAGATCTTTGTAGCTTTGCATTCATGGCTTCCATAGCCTTCTTTACACCAGGTGTTCTCATAGTAGCTAGTATCCCAAGCCCCTCATCAAGGCTCATCTCTGAGCCACTAGTCTCCATCAACATGAGAATGCCTTGCAGAAATGTCAGGCATACTAAGGGGCTCAACCACTTTCTCTTTGCCTTTATGTGATGTACTAATCATATTTGCAAGACTGGTATTATGACGCAGCTTGCCACTCCATGGTCTATCAACTGAACCACTAAATGAGGACTCTCCTGGTCTACTCAAAGACTGTGATTGCTGACTTGCATTTTGTGCAACCACATTTCCACTCACATTAGCCCCAACAACTTCTTTTTCACTAGCATACTAGCTGCTCATCTCATCAAAAACAACATCCCTGCTTACCCTCAACTCATGTGTAGCAGGACTCTCCTGGTCCACTCAAAGACTGTGATTGCTGACTTGAATTTTGTGCAACCACGTTTCCACTCACATCAGCCCCAACAACAGCTTCTTTTTCACCAGCATACTAGCTGCTTATCTCATCAAAAACAACATCCCTGGTTACCCTCAACTCATGTGTAGCAGGGTTATAACACCTGTATCACTTTTGCTCAAGGGAATATCCAATAAACACACATTTTTCACCTTTTGGATCCAGCTTAGTTCTCAGCTCATCTAGCACATGCACATATGCAATGCATCCAAAGACTTTTAGATGAGACAAATCAGGTTTTCTGCCAGTAAACCTCTCCTCTAGAGTTACATCAGGTATGGCTACAGTTGGAGTTCTGTTCATGATGTAAACTGCTGTAGAAACAGCCTCAGCCCAATAGCTATGTGGTATATTCTTCTCTTCCATCAATGCTCGCGCAATCTCAGTGATGTGCCTGTTTTTTCACTCAGCAACTCCATTTTGCTGTGGAGTGTATCTGCATGTAAACTTTCTTCGAATACCATTCTTCCTCAAAAATTCAGAGAACTCATTGGATAAGTACTCTCCCCCTCCATTTGACCTTAGGCACTTTACATATTTCCCTGTTTGCTTTTCAACCATAGCTCTGAAATTCTAAAAGGGAGTGAACACCTCACCCTTCTCCTTCATAAAGTATACCCACACTTTCCTTGTGTGGTCATTAATAAATGTCACATAATACCTGTAGCCTCCCATAGACATGGTCTTCGTAGGACCCCATACATCTGAATGCACAACATCTAGTGCATTTCTACTCACATTTCTGTTTCGTGGAAATACATGCTTTGTTTGCTTTCCAAATTGGCATGCTTCACATATTTTTTGCATACCTTCAGCTTTAAACTTTGGCAGCCCTGTCACAATTCCTTTAGTCTACATAGACTTCATTCTCTGCACATTCACATGTTTAATTCTTTTATGCCAAATGTCTGTGCCTGCAACAATTCCTGAACCATTTGTAAACATCACAACACTCACTTCAGGCATGTTTACATTCAATGTAAACATTCTCCCTACTCTGTTGCCTTTTGCAACCAACCTGCACTTGTCTTTAAAGTCTTCAACATAACAACCATCAGGGCTAAACCGAACCTGCAAACCCTGCTCAATCATCTGGCCAACTGAAACCAGATTCTTTGTTATGTTCGAAACATGAAGTACATCTGCAAGGTACTTCACTTTGCCATCCTGCATAGACAATGGCACATCTCCAACATGGGCAATCGGATGAGTAGTGTCATCCCCTGTTTCCCACAAAACTTGGTCTTTCAAGGTTTTTCATCTCCTTGAACTACTCCCCATGACTTGTCATATGGTTCGAAGCACCTGAATCAACGTACCATACATAATCTTTATGTGCTGCTTCAACATTTTTAGACATGGCATTAATGACATGCTGCATAACAAACAAACTTTCATTATCCTCATTGTTTCTCCTCGAGGATGCATAGTTGTTTTGCTGCAATTTCCCATTTTGCATGTCATCCTGCTTCTTATAACAATCTTCCTGCACATGTCTAGGCTTACCACCACAATAAAAGCATCCACGTGTATCATTATACTGCCTTTGCCAATTTCCATGACCTCTTTGACTCCCCTTGCCTCTGAATTGGCCTCTTCCATCTGCGTGTTATTGTTGTTGTGAATTCTGGGACTGTTGTTGTTGTTGCTGCTGCTGCTACTGGCCATAATACCTATTCGGCCACCTCCTTGGCCACGTCCACGGCCTCCTCTACCTCGTCCTCTTCTTGAACTTGTGTAGAAGGCCTGTTGCTCTGAACTGTTTTTGTTTTGTGAAGGCTGTTGGTCTTCACCCAAGCTCTTCTCTTCTATAATCAACATAGACACCAAATTTGTGAAATTGGGAATGTTTTCCCGAGTCTGAATAGACATCTTGAATGCCTTGTACTATGGCCTGAGACCACATAGACAGACTTCCACCTTATCATCATCATCTATTGAAACGCTAATAGATGCAAGGGATTCCACAATACCCTTGATCTTTAATGCATAGTCATTCACATACATACTCTTTTTCTCCACAGTATGAAGTTCATTCTTCAACTGTATCTTTTGTGCCTTGGTATTCGTTTCATAGAGTTTTACCAAGGTGTCCCACGCCTCCTTGGGGGACTTGGCATCCTGTATGTGCCCAATCATGGTGTCCTGTATGTGCCCAATCATGTATGTGCCCAATCATGGTGTCCTGTATGTGCCCAATCCTGTATATGTACCCAATCATGGTGTCCTATATACGGATAGTAGAGAGCCAATACATAACTTTTCTGGCTCCTTGGTTCCAATCCTTGAACTCTTTCAAGTCAGATTGATCTCCAGTATCTCCGGTGCCTCTTCATGCTCACCTTCTATATAGTCCTAGTAACCCTTTCCCATAAGGAAATTCGTCAACCTGAACCTCCAAGCATGGAAGTTGTTCTTATCAAGCTTCTCAGCAACAATCTCGTTATGCCATCATTTGACATCTTGCCAGACACACAAATTTACCAAAAATAGCACTCTGGTTTGGCTTGCACAAATTGCTGTATTTTTTGCAGTGGTACTGTCGTACACTAAACAAATGTCACAACCAGTGACCTCGATGTGCATATATACACCCACCAATGGCAACTCTGTTGACCTCCTTGCAGCACACACAATGTCTGCACAACCAATCTATCTTCCTGCAGTTCTTAAAACAAAGTTCTGAAGAGAATCGATGACTTACCTGCAGTCCTCGAAATCGCCTGCTTTCTAAAAAACGGAGGTCGTAACGCACCACCCGAAATGTGTTTTTGGCCTAAAAAATTCTGCCCTATAGCTTTACTCCCATGAAGAAAGCTCCTCAATCAGAGATCGTTTGCCGGTGCCTCCCGGGCGTAGAGCTCCCGACAAGGGTGTAGTCACCAACACAAATAGGGAAGAGTAGTTGAAGCTCTTACCCTCGTACCGCTTCCTGTGCTTCTCTTGCTTGCAGCTCAGCCCTTAGCATGAACCAGGCTCTGATACCATGAAAAGATGCAGGGGAGAAGGGATCTTGAGCTCTTGCAAGCATACACACACTCACAAAACCCTAAAAGAGAACACACAAGGTGAGAGGCTCAAAATCTTCTTTTTCTTCTTCACAACACTCAACACACCATATACAAAGATAAGAGTACACACAATATGAAAGATACTCAACCAAATACATACTAGGGTTCTCTATAGTGTGAACCCAACTAAATGAGCTGGCACTATAACTATGTCAGTCTCTAGAATGGCTGTCACACACAGCCTATCATCCCACTGGCCGCATATCACCCATGATCCCACCAACCATGCCCACGCAGGTCATCAGTGTCTACCACCTCACTAGATGAGCTCGATATCTCAACAAGGATCCTGTTCTGTGGGATGGGATCAGCGGCTGGGCCTTGTACATGAGGAAAAAAGGAGTGATTGCATGGACCAAGTTCAAGTCTCTTCTTGATCTGACCATGTGACTTCAGGTTCGGTCAGATTAGTTTAACTAGTTAAGATTTGGACTCGTTTTAGAATAACTCCCCGTTAGAAGATTTTCCCATGGAGGAATCGCCTGTGCCTTCTAGGCGAGGGGAGTTTTTCCGGGCTCGATTTCGGAGGAGCCACTAGGCTAGCCTCTTGTCTGAACATCCACGAGCGAGGCCCTGAGTGTGGATCCCCGCCCCACGCGGGAGGCCGATGCCGCTTCCGCCGTCAGGGAACCACGGAGGGGGCATGGGTCTCAGACAACTAGCCCATGGGTTAGCCAACCGCCCGTCGACTATTGTATTGGTGGGATTCCTTTGATACTGGATCTCGTTGGTTTACCAGCTAGTCTTCAACGGAGCGTCTAGAGGACACATTTTGTAACACATTGGACTCAGAATATTGGAGAATGATGATCAGTAAAATTATGATTTCTATTGAAGGATTGTTTTAAAGTCAGTCCAATCTGCTGCTATAAATGGCAATTTCATATTGGGTGTGTATGTGGAAAGCCTACCTTAATTTTTGCATGAAATGTCGGCTAGGGGGCCTGGAAATCTTTTCCTCAGTACTCGGGCAAAACACAACCAAATCTTTATAAAGGAATCCCACCAATACAGTGGTCGACTGGGTGGTTTGTTAACCCATGGGCCGGATGGTGTGGATGGGAGGATTCCTGTGAAACAATTAGATATGATTAGTTACATTAATTAAATTAAATCGTGAGAAGACCTTGTTTTGTGGGACGGGATCAGTGGTGGCAGGCTGTGCCTCGTAAATGAGGAAAAAAGCAGTGATTCCATGGACCAAGTGCAAGTCTCTTCTTGATCTGACCATGTGACTTCAGGTTCAATCAGATTAGTTTAGCTAGTTAAGATTTGGACTCGTTAGAATAATTCCCCGTTAGAAGATTTTCCCATGGAGGAATCGCCCGTGCCTTCCAGGCGAGGGGAGTTTTTTCGGGCTTGATTTTGGAGGAGCCGCCGAGCTAGCCTCTCGTCCGGACATCCGCGGGCGAGGCCCCGAGTGTGGATCCCTGCCCTGCGTGGGAGGCCGACGTCGCTTCCACCACCGGGGAACCGCGGAGGGGACAGGGTTCTCACAGCTCGTATCAAAGCTTTATTGAAAGATAATAAGGATAAGCGAATTCTTATCGAAAATTGATAAATAAAAACTCAAAAAAAAGCATTTTCATATTATATTTTCATTCCGTAAGCTTCATTATTAAAGAAATTTTAATCAAGGAATTTGTTTTTATAGATGGAAGTTCCACACTTATTTGGTGTTCCCGACCTCACCCAGTCCACAAGACATGACTATGTTCGCCTTTGAGCATCTCATCTCTTTCGCTACAACTCAAACAAGCCGAGCAAGACTCGCACGCCATTTCAAGAATCTATATTTTCCTAACCCAGCGGAGAGACGACAACACAAGTGGAGGGCAGTATGTCCACAAGTGGTCAAGCTCTTAGGAAACCATGGCCGTCAGCTAGACCCTCTCTCTGAAGATGAAGAGCTTGACCCCAACGTTTGTAAGGCTCTTCACAGAACTCAGCCACCAAGACCCTTCAAAGGAGAAGGGGAGAACCTGGGCAAGGCTATGGAGAAATGGGTGGAAGCTATGGAAGAATATTTTGACGTCACAGGCTACAATGAGCGAAGCAAAATGGCTCTTGCCAGGTTGAAAATAGTGGAAACAGCCAGGGTGGCATGGAGGAACCATTGTGACACCAACCATCTCGACAGAAATACTCAGTCCTGGAACGACCTTAAAACCTATTTGAGGAAGAGATTTTGTCCCCCCGGGTTCTTAGAAAACAAAATGAATGAATTCTTAGAGCTAAATTAGGGGAGCAAAAACAACGAAGAATATCACCAGGCATTCGCTCTTCTACTCAAATATTCACCACCTCTAGATGAAGAGCAACTCATGGCCAAGTTCATTCGGGGAATGAACGAACCCTTGGACACACTAGTCAAAAATGCCAAGCCAGTGTCCATGGCAGAAGCTGTCATAATGACAAAGGACTTTGTCCATGGCAGAAGCTGTCAGAATGGCAAAGGACTTTGCCAAAGCCTTCATCGTGAAAGTCCTGCCAAAGCCAGCTCCCTCATCCTTCAAGAGATTTCAGACATCAGGAAGTTCTTCCAACCTTCCGCCTCCAAAGAGACACCAAGGTCCTAGGGAGAATGTGAAGATGGGAAGCTTCATAAATGAAGGAAGACCTTTCCCTTGAAGTACTTTCTCAGGAACTCCAGCTCTCTCAAGAATGCAAAGGGAAGAGCTTCGAAGCAAGAACATATTCTTTGGATGTTAGGGATTTGGGCACCAGGTCAAGGATTGCCCATCTCCTTCTATGGGCCAAGGAAGCCAGGGTCCCAGAATTTAGAGACAAACTCCATATCAGTCCAATCAGGGTCCTCCGTGCTAAAATCAGGTTAACCCCAGAAGAGTGCAAGCTCAGCCTGCAGCCTCCATGCAAAGCAGTCTCCAAACTCCCTCCCAAAATTAGAATAACCCAAGAGAGAGAGTTCCACCTCAGACTACAGCAGCCAGAGCTGTCACTATTGCTAAAGAAGTGGAGGAAGAGAAAGGACAAATCTATGCAACAATAGGGCATCAGGGAAATAACCATCAATTCTTAGTCCTCGAGACTCCAGCAGAGTACCAGGGTAAGCAATTCAAGCTTTTGATTGATTCACGCAGTACTGATTCTTTTATTTCCCCAGGATGTCTACGTAAATTAGTCCTAAATCAAAAATCAGGGAAACCTATGAAAGTGGAACTGGCCAGTGCAAAGATTCTTTTCACACACCTTGAGATATACCTTATTCAGTTTAGCCTAGACGGGAACGTAACAGAGTGCTAATACAGAGTCCTACCCTTGGGAATCTATGATGGAATCCTTGGAATGGATTGGCTCCAAAAGAATCAAGCTAACATTCATTGTCACAAAGGAACCATCTCTTTCCTTGACCTTCACGGGAATAAAGTTCAAGGGATTGGAATTTCCAGATCCACAATGCTGCAATTAGTCAAGGCTTATAAATTATTAAAAGGACTCAAAAAGAGGCAAGCTGTGTATGTTGTTTAAAATGAATCCAGTAGACATAAAATGTAAGGCTAGAACTAGAGTGGTTAAGTAAGTATGCAGATGTGTTTCCTGAAGAGCTGACTGAGATGTGTTTCCTGAAGAGCTGACTGAGATGCCTCCGTCTTGTGAAGTAGATCATGAAATCAAATTAACTCTCGTCAAAGCTCAGCCAGTAGCCTAGCATGCATACAAAATGCCAGTCCCCTGAAGCTATAGAACTTAAGGAGCAGTTAAGACAGCTGTTAGAACAGGGATTCGTCAGACCACCTAGTGTCTCACCTTGGGGTGCGCCCGTTTTCTTTCAAAAGAAGAAAGATGGAA
The DNA here is from genome assembly GCF_041138505.1 of Cibotium barometz. Classification (NCBI taxonomy): domain Eukaryota; kingdom Viridiplantae; phylum Streptophyta; class Polypodiopsida; order Cyatheales; family Cibotiaceae; genus Cibotium; species Cibotium barometz. The sequence continues at coordinate 23,857,853 of NC_141098.1, forward strand.
CGTTAAAACTCTGTAGTGACTATAGAGGATTGAATCAATTAACAATTAAAAATAAGTATCTTATTCCTAGGATTGATGAACTTCTGGATCGGTTAAGTGGGACCCAAATGTTCACAAAGATAGATCTCAAATCCAGGTACTACCAGATCAGAATCAAGGAGCAAGATATCCCAAAGACAGCATTCAATACTCGCTATGGGCATTATGAGTTTGCAATCATGCTGTTTGGATTGACTAATGCCTTGGTGACATTTAATCGTCTTATGCAAGATATTCTCAAAGAATACTTGGATGATTTTGTTCTTGTCTTCTTTGATGATATCTTGGTATACTCAAAGACACCTGTAGATCATGAAGATCATGTGCGTAAGGTCCTGGAAATCCTAAGAAAACACCAACTCTTTTGCAAAAAAGAGCAAGTGTTCTTTCTCTGTTGACCAGGTGGAATACTTGGGATTCATAGTATCAAAGGATGGGATCTCTCTTGACCCTACAAAGATCCAAGTAGTCGTAGAATGGCTAGAACCCAAGACAGTAAAAAGGAAGTCAGAGGATTCCTAGGATTTAACTGGATGGTATAAGATCTTTATACCTAGGTATGCTCAGATAGCATCCCCTTAAACTAATCTTTGAAGAAGAGTACACTTTTTCAGTGGACTACTGCAATGTGTCAGAGTGCCTTTGACAAGCTGAAGACAGCCTTAGTAACCAACCCTGTCCTTAAGTTGCCAAATTTTACCAAACCTTTGAGATAGTTTACTGATGCTAGTGAGTTTGCCTTGGGCGGTGCTCTTATGCAGAAAGGTCATGCAGTGGCCTATGAATGAGAGAAATTATGCCATCCATGACTTGGAGTTACTCTTAGAAGTCTATGCTCTGAAGTTGTGGAGACATTATCTTTTGGGACAAAGGTTCACCTTGATGAGACGGATCATCAAAGTTTGAAGTGGATCTTCACCCAAAGGGATCTCAACATGCATCAAAGGAGTTGGATGCAGACCCTGCAAGAATTTGATTTTGAAATTAAGTATCGGCCAGGGAAAGAAAATGTGGTTGTAGATGCACTCAGCAAAAAATCCTCCTTGCTTGCAATTACAGTGGTGTCAAATCCATTGATCCAAGAAGCAAAGGAGAAAATCATACATGACAAATTCTTTGCCCCTATTGCTACCCTTCTGATGCAGGAAAGCAAGACTCCTCACAAAATGAGTCGAGTTCTTGGATGAAGGATGCATGTATTATAATATTTGGCTATGTATCCCCAATGATAAGGGAATAAAGGGAAGAATTATGAGAGAAGCCCATGATAGCCTTATAGCGGGACATCCAGGGTTTATAAAAACCTACATGTCTATGAAGAAAAGCTTCTTCTGGCCAGGACTCAAAAAGGATGTACTTGATCATGTGCAGAAATGCTTGATGTGTCAAAGAGTCAAGGCAAAGAGAGTAAAGATGCCAGGGAAACTGCAGCCTCTAAACATTCCACAGATGAAGTGGGAATGTACTAGTATAGACTTTGTCACTGAATTACCTTCTGTACAATCAGGTTACAACTCCATTTTTGTGGTAGTTGACAGGCTAACCAAAGTTGCCCATCTGATTCCAGTGAAAGAAACATACTTTGCAGTGGATGTTGCCAAAGTTTTCCTTAAGGAGATCTTCAGATTGCATGGTTTACCCAGGAGGATAGTAAGTGACAGAGATCCCAAATTCACATCGAAATTCTAGACTACATTCTTCGAAGCAGTAGGAACTTTCTGTCTCAGCACAGCCTATCACCCCAAAACAGATGGCCAAACTAAAAGAGTGAACCAGGTAATTGAAGATATCCTTCGGTAATGCGGCAGGGAACCCAAGAAGTGGTTAAGCCATTTGCATCTGGTCGAATTTGCTTACAATGTTTCTTATCACATAAAAGCATTGGGATGAGTCCTTTCAAAGCTTTGTATGGACAAGATTGCCTTACACCGTTGACTTGGTCTGACCCATTGATTAGAGTCGAAATGTCCAAACAAATGCTTGATGACATGGAACAATAGATGCAATCAATCCATAAAGATATAAAGGCAGCCCAAGACAGGCAAAAGAAGTATGCAGATAAAAAGAGATCAGAGAGAGAGTTTGAAGAATCAGATATGGTCTTCATTTGAGTACGACCAAAAAGAAGTTCCTTATCCTTAGGGAAGTACAAGAAGCTCTCTCCCAGATATTGTGGGCCTTATGCTGTTATAAAGAAAGTGGACAATCTAGCCTATAAACTTCTTCTCCCTCCCCATCTCAAGGTACACAATGTATTCCACGTTAGTTTGCTTAAGAAGTATGTACTAGCCCGAGTCACATGCTTAATGATGAACAATTTATCTCTCCGACTCAAGGCTAGATGATACTCGAACAACCTGAGGAAATCCTTGACATTCGGGAGAAGATTCTCAGGAGCAGAGTCCTCAGAGAATTCTTAGTAAAGTGTAAGTTCTTCCCTCTGGAGGATGCCACTTGGGAGAAAGAAGAAGAGTTGGCGAAGGATTACCCCCACTTTGCGAGATGAGGACATCTCGCGTTTTTCAAGTGGGTAAGATTCCTTCTTAGCATGAATAATGAATAGGCTCTATTTCAATCCCCTATAATCATTCCCTATTTTTGAATACAAGAAAATATTATTTTTCCTTGTGCAATTGGAATTAATTAAAAATGATTTAGAAGACCTTAGCCTAAGGCTCAAGATTTTCTGAAAACTTTGAATTATGGTCCAATTAAGGTTCCTATGGACCAATAAGATTAATCCAAGTGTTAGGATGAGATAAATCCAATGAATAAAAGAAAATACCCAAAAATGAGTAAATGCCCACATAAGATGAAGAGTTGACTGAGTACAAGATATGTTAGTATTTTAGAGTAATCATTAATTTTTGATACCTTGTAAGGAAAGGGGGAGCCTTCAAGGAGGTGTCTAATTCACATGTGTGGAGGAGTTTTAAACTAAAAAATAATAGGATAGTTTTATCTCTCCTCTCTCCTGGATCAAACCAAATAAAAAAGGGAGCCAAACTGGTCTAAATCTTGTCCAAAGTCAGCCAAACTAAAGCTGGAAAATTCTAGAACTTAGTTGGACTTAGTTAGTGGCCTCCCTCACCTATAAATATGCCATCATTCTTTTGTATTCTCATCTGTGAACTAAACTATGCCGGTATTACTCTAAAATAAGTATATTTTCTATTATCCTCTAATAATCCTCTACAAATTGAAGATATTGGAGCTTCTCTCTCTCTCTTCAACCTTCCTTGGAGTCTTCATCAACATACTAAACCAATTAATTGGTTGGGGGCCTCTCCATAGACTAAAGAATCAAGCAAATTAAGAGGTAAAGTGTGATTTATGGTCTTTTTTTCTTAATCTCAAAATGTTTCTCACATCTCAACCCCTCTCAATCTTGAGAAGCATTCAATTGAATGGCTCTTTAATGCAATTCGAACTCTCTAATGAATTTTAGTGATAAATCTTATAAAGTTTCCATTTATGCTTAAATTAAAATATTTTTTAAGCATATCTCTCTCTCCCCCAAAGAATAGTCATTCCTATGACCTATTCTATATTCAAATGATGCTTCTCATGAAGCAATTCTCAAATCCAAAAGTAAATTCTATGCTTGTCAAATTAGAGGCCAAAGAAGTGGCTTTTTAATGCTTTTATGCTATTTAATTCATCAAAAACTTAGGAATCAAGTCCATAATTGGATATTTATCCAAATAATAGTTATTCTATCATATGGAACTTTATGCTTTCAAAATTATTAAAAATTATAAGTAATAGCAACGAAGCTATGGAAAAATTTATGAAAAATTAACACATAAATCATTTTTGTACATAATATGAAAAGAGGACTTCCTACCATATTCTAGGATTAATCATCCTAGGTTAATTGAATAATTCTCATCATAACCATGGAAAATTTGATTTTTATGTTTATACATAAATAGTTAATTATAAGAAAAGGAGAAATTTCTAGTAATTCATTTTTATGATAAAAGAGAAATTCCCAAGACAATAGAAATCCATGTATTCCAATGAAGAAAGAGAAAAATTTGGAATACCAAAATAATGCATATTTTATTTAAAAATTAAAGAAAAAATTTAGTTAAATTTATCTTTTTGCATAGCTAAACTTAAATGATGAAAGAGGAATTCCCACCATAATTGAAATTCAACCATTTAAATGAGAAAAGTGGAATTTCTAGTGTAAAGGAATTAATGGAGATTTTTATTTAATTTTTAAGAGAAAATTTAGTTAAATTTATCTTTTTGCATAGATAAATTTAAATGATGAAAGAGGAGTTCCCACCATAACTGGAATTCAACCATTTAAATGAGAAAAGTGGAATTTCTAGTGTAAAGGAATTAATGGAGATTTGTATTTAATTTTTAAGAGATAATTTAGTTAAATTTATCTTTTTTTCATAGATAAATTTAAATGATGAAAGAGGAATTCCCACCATATTTGGAATTCAATCATTTGAATGAGAAACGTGGAATTTCTAGCTTAATGGAATTAATGGATATTTTTATGTAATTTTTAAGAAGAATTTTAGATAGATTTAATTTATGGTAAAAGAGGAATTCCATTGATAATTGGATTGCACTCACTAAATGAGAAAAAGAGGGATTTTAAGTTTATTTAAAAAAATAGGTATTGGTATTCAGTTAAAAGAAGAATTTTTATGATTTTTAAGAAAAGATGGATTTGAATTAAATCTTAGTATCAAAAGATGGATTTCCACCATAATTCTACCTGATGAATTAAGGTCGAGAAATTATGTGGCATAAGGAATATCTTTGGATATTTTAATTGGAAAAATCACTAAATTGATATTTACCCAAAACTAGATGTTTATCTGAAGGGAATCCTTGTTAGAATTAAACCGAATGAATTTGGTTAGACTACGAGAGGGACGGACACAGTAACCCTACTTGTCCATCTCTCAATCTTAAACTTAGTGACCAATTCTAGTTCCTAAATACAAAGAATAGACTACCAGAACTAAACTAGTTTTTCCTTTGACCGAACTCACCAAGAATGTAGTTGGACAAACAGACAAAATAATGGGTAGTTTACCCTCATGAGAGATCAAGGATCCTCATTATGAAACCAGGAATTATGGAAAAAAGGGTTTTGTGGAACCAATCTCAAATTGGGAATTTTACTTGCATTGGAACCTCTGTTTTTTATTCAAAGGGCTGTTTTACATTAGAATGCTTGAGGAAGCATTTGGCATATGTTTTACTAAGAGGAGGTTCGTGGAACAGCTGGCAAGGAGTCGTCAAGGGACGTCGCTCACGGCAAAGCCAGCTGAGGTCTTGACCAGCCTTGGTACGGTTAACATGGTGCACTTCTGGTACGATGGGCAAGGACTCACGAAGCGGTCCCTGAGTGAAGTGCTAGGACACCTAAGGAGGATCCTAGAGGGTTTTGACCAGGCGATGCACGGGCTCACGGTTGCTAGGACACCCATGGGTAGGTCGAGGAAGATTCGGATAGACTAAAAGGAAAGTTTTTTGGGAACCAAATTTGATACTAGATCTCATTGGTTGGCCAGCTGGTCTAACGGAGAGTCTAGAGGACACATTTTGTAACATAATGGACTCAGAATATTGGAGAATATGATCAGTAAAATTATGATTTCTATTGAAGGATTGTTTTAAAGGACTCAGCTAAATTTGCTATAAATGGCAATTTCATATTGGGTGTGTATGTGGAATGCCTACCTTAATTTTTGCATGAAACGCCGGCTAGGGGGCCTGGGAACTCTTTTCCTCGGTACCCGGGCAAAACACAACCAAATCTTTATATCCACCAAGATAGTGGTCGGCTAACCCATAGGCTGGATCGGAGGATTCCTGTGAAACAACTAGATATGATTAGTTACGTTAATTAAATTAAATTGTGAGAAGACCCTGTTCTCTGGGACGGGATCAACGACTATGCCTTGTACATGAGGAAAAAAAATGGTGATTCCATGGACCAAGTGCAAGTCTCTTCTTGATCTGACCATGTGACTTCAGGTTCGGTCAGATTAGTTTAACTAGTTAAGATTTGGACTCATTAGAATAATTCCCCGTTAGAAGATTTGGACTAGTTTTTATTTGGACTCGTTAGAGTAATTCCCCGTTTAGAAGATTTTCCAATGGAGGAATGGCCCGTGCCTTTCGGGCGAGGGGAGTTTTTTCGGGCTCAATTTCGGAGGAACCACCGGGCTAGCCTCTCATCCGAACATCCGCGGGCGAGGCCCCGAGTGTGGATCCCCGCCCTGTGTGGGAGGCGCATGCCGCTTCCGCCGCCGGGGAACCGTGGAGGGGACATGGGTCTCACACAACTGGCCCATGGGTTAGCCAACTGTGGGACCACTGTATTGGTGGAATTCCTTTATAAAGATTTGGTTATGTTTTGCCCAGGTACCGAGGAAAAGAGTTCCCAGGTCCCCTAGCCGGCGTTTCATGTAGAAATTAAGGTAGGCATACCACGTACACGCCCAATATGAAATTGTTATTATAACAGAATCAATTGTCTTTAAAACAATCCTTCAATGAAAATCATAGTATTACTGATCATAATCCTCCAAAATATTGAGTCCTTTGTATTACAAAATATGTCATATGGACTCTCCGTTGAAGACCAGCTGGCCAATATGAAATTGTCATTATAACAGAATCAGTTATCTTTAAAACAATCCTTCAATGAAAATCATAGTATTACTGATCATAATCCTCCAAAATATTGAGTCCTTTGTATTACAAAATATGTCATCTGGACTCTCCGTTGAAGACCAGCTGGCCAACCAACGAGATCCAATATCAAAATTTGTTTCTTAAAAGTCATTCTTTTTAGTCCATTTGAATCTTCCTCGACGCATGCATGGGTGTCCTAGCAACCGCGAGCCCGTGTGCATCACCTAGGTCAGAACCCTCTAGGATCCTACTTAGGTGTCCTAGCACTTCACTCAGGGATCGGTTCATCGGTCCTCGCCCATCGGACCAGAAGCACACCATTTTAACCGTACCGAGGTTGGTCAAGACCTCGGCAAGCTTTGCCGTGAGTGACGTCCCTCAACGACTCCCTGCCAGCTATTGCAACGAGCCTCTTCTTAGTTTAAACACATACCAAATGCTTTCTCCAGCATTCTGGCGTAAAACAGTCCTTTAAAAGAAAATAGAGGTTCTATGCAAGTAAAATTCCCGGTTTGAGATTGGTTCCACAAAACCCTTTTTCCTTAATCCATATTTTCATAATGAGAATCATTGATCTCTCATCAAGGTAATCTACCCATCATTTGACCGACTGTCCAACTAGATTCTTGGTGATTTCGGTCAAGGGAAAACTAGGTTGATTCAACGAAAGTCTATTCTTTGTATTAAGAACTGGAATTGATCACAAAGTTTTTGCTTGATTCAGATCGAGAGATGGACAAGTAGTTTACTGACCGTCCCTCTCATAGTCGTGGTCTAACCAAAATCATTCGGTTTAGTTCTATAACAAGGATTTTCTTCAGATAAACATCTATTGAACTTCTACCCGTAAGGAAATTCCAGCTTTATGAACTGGAATTGATCACAAAGTTTTTGCTTGATTCAGATCGAGAGATGGACAAGTAGTTTACTGACCGTCCCTCTCATAGTCGTGGTCTAATCAAAATCATTCGGTTTAGTTCTATAACAAGGATTTTCTTCAGATAAACATCTATTGAACTTCTAACCGTAAGGAAATTCCAGCTTTATGAATTTCATTCCTTCTTAACCATAATATTAGATAAAATGGGAAAAATCCCTCAAAATGGGAATGTATTTAAAAAATTTGTTTTGGCCATAACTTGAACATACAAACTCCAAATTTGTCGGACAAAGTAGGTCTAGATTCTACTTTTCAAGCTCTTTCCAATGATATGTCACATGAATATGTTTTGACAAACTTTTGGATGAGTTTACCATACCCCCACTTTTTTCATGGGAGTGGGATTTTTCCCACTTTATCTAATATTGAGTCAATATTAGGTAATTTGGGAAAAATCTCACATTTTGGGAATCAATTACTCCATATAGTTTTGGATATATCTTAAACATACTAACTCCAAATTTGTCGGAGATCATAGATTTAGATTCTACTCTTCAAGATCTTTCCGATGATATGTCACATGAGGGGGTTTTGACAAACTTTTGGACAAGTTCACCATGCTCCCATTTTTCAAATGGAAATGAGATTTTTCCCAAATTATCTAATATGGTGTTAATAGATTAAGAAATGGTTTTATATGAGAATATCGGATTTTTATGAAAATACTCTTCTTCCATTTAATCTAATTTTGGAAACATATCAATTTGGTGAATTAATCTAATTTTGGAAACATATCAATTTGGTGAATTATTCGCATAAATATCTAAAGATATTCTTTCTACCACTTTAATTTATCAACTCTAATTCTGTAGGTGAAATTTTGGTGAAAATTCATCTTTTGTCACCAAAAATTAATTCAAATCAATAAAAATTCTTCTTTTAACTAAATACCAAGATCTATTTTTTTGAATAAGCTTAAAATTCTCTTTTTCTCATTTAATGATTGGATTCCAATGGTCATGGGAATTTCACTTCTATCATAAAATAAATTTATCTAAATTTTCTTTTTAAATTAAGTAAAACTATTCATTAATTCAAATATGCCAAGAATTCCACTTTTACCATTTAAATGATTGAATTCCAAATGTCATGGGAATTCATCTTTTATCAATTAAATTTTCTCATGCATAAAAATAAATTTATTTGAAATTTCTCTTTAAATTTAAATAAAAATATTCATTATTTTAATTTATCCAATTTTCTCTTTTTCCATTTAATTACATGGATCTCCATTATCATGGGAATTCCTGTTTTTGCATAAAAATAGAAATACCAAAAATTTCTCTTTTCTTTAATTAATTACTTGTGCATAAATACCAAAAATTAGTTTTCTATGAATGTGATGAAAATCATTCTTTTAGCATAGGATGACTAATCCTAGAATATGGTAGGAAGTCCTCTTTTCACATTATACATAAAAATGAGTTATGTATTAATTTCTAAAAATTTTGCCATAGCTTAGCTCTGCTATTACTAATAATTTTTAATATTTCTAGAAAGAATAAGACTTTGTAATAAAATTATGATAGGATAACTATCTTTAGACTTAAAGCCAATTTATGGAATTAAATCATAAGTTTACCATAATTTTATTAGCATCATAAAAGCATAAAAAAGATATTTTCTTAACCTCTAGCTTAACTAACATAGAGTTTGATTTTTGAATTGAGAATTTATCAATGAGAAGCATCCATTTGAATAAAGAATTAGTCATAGCCATAGGAATGACTATTCTTTTGGGAGAGAGAGATATACATAAAAATCATCTTAATTAAGCATAAAGACTAACTTTTTTTGATCTATCTCTAGGCTAAAACTGGTAGAAACAAGATCTTTTATATTTATGAAGAGGGATTTTACTACAGGGGAAGATACTGGACATCCTGAGAGGCTGGGGGAGGAATCTTACAAAGTTTAGTTTGACTCAATTTGGACAAGATTTGGACCAATTTGTCTCCCTTTTTTATTTGGTTTGATCCAGGAGAGAGGAGAGATAAAAATATCACAATTTTTTTGAATTAAAAACCCTTCCACACATGTAAAATAGGTGCCTACCTCAAAAGTCTCCCTTTTCTTACCAAGGTGTCAAAAATGCATCATTATTCTAAAATATCTCATTTTTTTAGTAATATCTTATAATTTTTACCTAATAAACCTTGTACTCAGTCAACTCTTCATCTTATGTGAGCATTTACTCATTTTTGGATATTTTCTTTTATTCTCTTGGATTTATCTCATCCCAACACTTGGATTAATCCAACTAGTCCATTGGAACCTTAATTGGACCATAATTCAAAAATTTCTGAAAATGTAGACCCTTAAGCTAAGGTCCCTTATACCATTTTCAATTAATTCCTGATGCACATTGGAAAGTTCATTTTGAACTTCTGTTTCAGGGGAATCCATTTTAGACACTAGGAGGATTTTTATATCCAAAGATATCTCAATTTTGGATTCTCTCTCTAGGCTAAAACATGGTAAAACAACATCTTTCTTCTATTTCAGAGAGGGGAATAATTACAAGAACAAAAGGGAAGGTTCTTATACCTTTACTCCTCAAAAGCTGGAGGGAGGAATCTTACATCCTATCCCACTTAAAAAATGTGAGATGTCCTCATCTCGCGCAGCAGGAGAATAAACTCTTTCACCTTAAGATCCAATTGATTCTCGGGTTTCTTATAGTCTGGTCAACCCACGCAAAATCATAGGGTAAAGATCCCTTCTGCAGAAGAACACACAGAACTCATTATCAGAGAACAATTCATTCAGAATATACAGAACATTCATATCCTTAACACAATAATGGTCCACGAGACCGAAATTTCCATCTGAACATTCCCCATGAAAACTTCACTTATACAGGTTCTCAATTTGTCATCCCTTAATTAGAGGCACTAGGTCAAAGGTCAAACAGCATCCATCTGTCAGCACAATCCTCTAATCTCATAGTGATGTGCTGAAAGTTATAATCATCTTCCAGTTACTAACATCATCACTGGGATCCGTCCCATTCATCCTCACTGTGACTTTGTTCAACTTATCTTCTTTTAACCTGAATTTAGAAATCATCATTTTTAAATCAGAATCCAAATCAATTCATCAATTCTCAACAAGAATTCAAAAATCATATTAACCAAACCAGCATTCGAATTCATCATCTGAATAGCATTTTTTCTTATATTTCAAGGTCTTAGATTTACTCGTATATATTGTCAGTAAAGAGCTGTAGATACACCTCACAATGGGGATTCCCCCCCTCATGAATGAGGCGCCTAATTCACATGTGCAATTGAGTTTTAAATCTTCAAAAATTGGGATATTTCATCTCTCCTCTCTCCTAATTCAAGTCTAGTTCCAAAAAGTACTTCCCCTTTATTGAAAAATAATAGTGTTTATGCACTGTTACTCTACTCCTCCCAGGCTAAGAACTGTGAATTTATTAATAATTCACTAGTTTTTGACCTTTCTCTCTTCCAAAGATTGGTGGCCACTCTTGTTACAAACAAGAGTAGAACCCTCAAACCATCAAGCCAAAGGAAAGCTCCCAGAAATTACGTAAGTTAGAGATCTTCTATTTTTTCTTTATTGATTTTTATGTTTTCTAATTTTTATGTTGTTTGAAGTGATAAATGGATGCTATGCCTTGTGCAAAAGGCTTTCCCCCTCTCTCATTCTTAGAATCAACCCTTCTTTATCCTAGTTAAGTGAAAATAGTTGGAATTAAACTTTTTATATTATTTTCTCTTCTATAAGTTAATTTTGATTAGTCTAGATTACTTTAAACTAATTGGAGTTAATTTTTATGAAAAATTAAGTAGAAAATTTTAAAAAATGATCAGCCATACAAAGGAGGTTATGGAAAAATTTTTAAAAACCTTGGAAATAAGTATTATCTTTTATTATTCTAAAAGATTAATTCCTATCATTTCTATATTTTAAAAGTGTCATTTTCATGCATAGAAGATGCATATTGATTATTATTATTTTTTGCATTAATGAATAAATTTTTTATTATGAAAGTGTTACTTTCATCAAAATGGATTTTTATGCATGAAAGAATATTTTTTTTAGTGTTACTTTCATCAATTTTGATTATATGCATAAAAAGATGCATAAAGAAGTTTATTTTATTCCAAAAGAGTTATTCTCATCAATTTTGATTTTATGCATAAAAAGATGCATGAAGAAGTTTATTTTATTTCAAAAGAGTTTTTTTCATCAATTTTGATTTTATGCATAAAAAGATGCATAAAGAAATTTATTTTTATTTCAAAAGTGTTATTCTCATCAATTTTGATTTTATGCATAGAAAGATGCATAAAGAAATTTATTTTTATTTCAAAAGTGTTATTCTTTTCAATTTTGATTTTATGCATAGAAAGATGCATAAAAAAATTTATTTTTATTTCAAAAGTGTTATTCTCATCAATTTTGATTTTATGCATAAAAAGATGCAAAAAGAAATTTATTTTATTTCAAAAGAGTTATTCTCATCAATTTTGATTTTATGCATAAAGAAATTTATTTTATTTCAAAAGAGTTATTCTCATCAATTTTGATTTTATGCATAGAAAGAGGCATAAAGAAATTTATTTTTATTTCAAAAGTGTTATTCTCATCAATTTTGATTTTATGCATAAATAGATGCATAAAAAAATTTAATTTTTACTCCAAAAGAGTTGTTCTCATCAATTTTGATTTTATGCATAAAAAGATAAATAAAGAAATTTATTTTTAATTCGAAAGTGTTATTCTTCTTAAAATTGAATTTATGCATAATCAGATGCATAAACAAATTTTTATAAAAGTGTTATTTCCCACTGAAATTGTTCTTATGCATAAATAGATGTGTAAAGAATCTTCATATTAAAAACAAGAATTCTCTTACATTCTATAAATAGATGTGATGATACTTTGGCTGCCAGTTGCCACCTTTGGAAGGTTGGTGAATTGAGGAAGTGGCCGCTGGGTACGTGAAGTCGCCAGGGGGGCTGGGAGTTGGTTAGAGAGCAAAGGGATGGGAGGGGGTTCTTGTGGAGTACACCTCTGAGCGCAGAGTTTGATGGTATTGATTCATCATTGGGTTGTTACAGCTGGTAGCGCAGCACATGGTTGTTTTGTTAGGGTGCAGCTCATAGCCAGAGAATGTGTATTGCTTTGTTTACTGCCATCGATTCTCTGAGCCTGGCGATGCCAGATTTTTTTTTTGTGCGTTGTTTTGTATCTGCTGCTGCCGGCTGAGGGATATGTGTTCTCGTTGGGTTGCCACCTCTAAGCGCAGAGTTTTGTTGCTTGTTTGTATAGCTCTCGTAGAGCTAGTGTTTGTGTGTTGTTTTGTTTGTTTGTTGCCGTGTTCTCTACTGAGTGAGCCTTTGGCCGTTGAGAGAAGGAGATGCTGCCGTGCTACGCGGTGACCATCTGTGTTTGAGTATTCTTGTTTAGCTAGCCTGAGTCTTTAGGGCGGTTATCATCTGTGGGTGGTTATTATTCTCTCATCATAGTCTTTGAATCCCTCTCATCAAGAAATCTTGATTGCCTTCTTTTGCTGAGATAGCACTGAGAGTGGAGGGGGAACAAGGGAAACATGCACTTGAGGTCATGGTGAAACATCCAGGAGAAGTTGCGGGAGAGGATAGGAAGGTAGAGGGTCAAAGAAGTCTGCATTAGATATTGAGAGAGGAGGTTTTGAGAAAGAGTGATTATGCCACTGTGAACGCAAGGAAACAGAGCTCGACCAAATGCTTGTGGACCTTACACTCAAGTGGTTTTTCTTCATACAGCACAAATTCAGTGTTTTTGGAAGTAACAAGTTGGCAGCCTACCCGATTTTCTTTGGATTTCTTGGTGATCTTTAGAAGGCCTATATAAAGAGAGTTGAAAGACGAGGTGAAGCTGCTATCTAAATTTCTTTTGGGGCTTTTCTAAGCTAGCAGATGAAGGTGCAACAATCAAATTAAGCCAGAAGTCTCGCACTTGCCCAGCGATACCGCCCACGTCACGACAGCTCTGGTGAACCCGACGTGAAACTGCTGGGGTGAGAGTTAGTGGTGAAATACACAGTGCAAGCTATAGCTGAGAATCTTGAGGGACAGGGGGTTCATTTTGACCCCGGGGTTATGCAAATGTTTCAGATGTTTACTATGTATATGCAACAGCAGCAAGCGGCCGAGAGGGGGCAAATTTCCATGACTAAAGCACTGCAGTCAATCGTGAAGAAGGTGGATCAATTTGATGGTAAAGACATCACAAAGTACCTGCGTAATTACACAAAGGAAATGGAGCTAAACAGGGTGACTGAGGAGGATATGGTTCGAAGCTTTGAGCTGGTATGTGTTCCCGAAATAAGAGAGCGCATAAGAGGATTACAGGCAGCACATGGTGGCAGAAATTGGGAGGAGTTCAAGCTTGCTTTGAAGGATGATTATTTCATGGAGGATTCTGAGCGGGTGACCAAATGAACTTTCTTGGAGTGGGTTACAAAACCCAAAATTGGAATTTCTGCCACAGAGTTGCTAAGAGAGTTTGAGAAGCGCTATGCCCAGCTGTCAAGGATAGAGCGCACAACCTTAGACAGGGAAAAAACAGAGCTCTTCTTACAAACAGCTGGGAAAGATCTCCAGGAAAAGCTGGAAATTCTCCTTGAGGATAAGGATACAGAGCAGGGGCTAAAGAATGATTGGAATGATGTCGAGGATGCGGTCACCATGCTAGCAAAGCGGCAGCGAAGGAGGGATAAAATGGTGATGAGCTCGGCAACTCCTATAACTGTTACCCCTGAGAATCTACCAAAACCTGCTGTGCTGCTGCAATCCCAAAGGTAGAAGGGCCAATGGATGAGCTTATTAAGGGCATGCGAGACCTAAAACTGAAGATGTCCAAGATTGAGGAAAAAGGGCTACCATTAGGGCAGGCTTCTATGCAAAGGCCTCAAAGCAAAGAAGGGTTTACATTCAGATGTATATGGTGTGATGACCCAGAACATGCGAAGAAAGACTGTGCCAGTTATAAGGAAGCTCTCAGAAACCAACTTGTATTTTTCAAAGATGGAAAAATCCACCTTACAGAGACTGGTCTTCCGTTAAGCACAAACTTTGGGAAAGGAGGGATGAAAAAGCTGGTTGAGGATATGGCTGCCAGCCATGCCATCTCTATGGTTGAGGCAGCAACCTATGGGTTAAAGGCCGGTCAATCAAAGCAGGAATCTGAGAAGGATGAAGACTATGAGAATGAAGATTTTTGGCCATCAACAATGGAGCTAATTGCGTCAAAGAAGGTGTCTAAGCAGGCTTTGCATGAGGCAGGAGACTGTATATGTCTTGAGACTGGCTGGGAAGAACCTGTGGATTCTTCATCTGTTCATGCCTACATTGCAAAATGCCAGAATAATGAGGCACAGATAGAGGAAAAGCGTAAGAGGGATTACAGAGGTGAGGAGATTTCTTGGTGCATGTGTCTTTTATGTTATATGGATCCCACATTATGCACATGTAGCAGATCCTCTCTACCAACTTTTGAGGAAAAATCAGAGATTTCCTCTCTACCAACTTTTGAGGAAAAATCAGAGATTTTTATGGAGTGCTGCACATATTAAAGCTATGCGGAAGCTGAAATGTCTGCTCCAATCATCACCTACCCTAAGGAAGGTAGATTATGAGTGTGGCAGGCCTGTGATTGTAACAGTTGATACTAGTCCTACTGGGATAGGATGGGCAGTAGGGCAAGATGATGAGGATGATCACAGGTATGTAATCAGGTTTGGAGCAAAGGTACTAAGCATTCGCCAACGGAATTATCGGCAGATCAAGAGGGAGTTATGGGGAGTAGTCACTGCCTTAAAATGTGAAAAAGAATATCTCATTGGGGCATCCGTGCTTGTGGAAACTGACTGCTTGCCACTCCTTGGGATGATTGCAAGCTGCGCTACTCCAGATATCGCTATGCTCAGGTGGATTGCCTATATCAAGTCACTAAATCCCGAGTTTGAGCATATTGCAGGGAAGGATAACCCAGTTTGCAGATATGCTATCAAGAGCCAGGTATGAAGATGAAGAAGGGATGATTAGTGACATTGATGATGTAGGCACAAAGTTCTATACTACTGCACATGCAAAAGGGGACCATGCTTGCTTATCAAATGCACTTGAGTCTTTTACTGAGGAAATGTATGAAGGAGATTGGTTGCTTATTGGCCAATACTTGAGTACCTTGACAAGGCAGGAAAATTGGTCTGACTTAGAATTCAAGAGGATCCGTAGAAAGGCATATGGGTATTTTCTAAAGAATGGATACCTGTGGAAGCATCCTAAGCAGAGGAATGCTATGCCACAGAGAGTTATATGTGATAAAGAGACTCAAGGGAAGCTCCTGAAAGAATTCCATGAGAGTCTCTGGGCTGGACATCGAAGTGTGTGGGCCACCTTTACCAAAATAAAGGAAAGATATTGGTGGAAAGGAATGTACAAGGATGTATCCCAATATGTGGAAACATGCATGGTATGTCAAATGTACTCGAATGTGTGATATCGTGATGGCTTGCAACCAACCTACCCACCTGCCATGCACTACAAATGGGTAGTGGATCTAGTTACAATGCCCTTGGGAATCTAGCAGATGCGGTACGTAGTACTTGCAAGAGAAGACCTGACAAATTAGGTGGAAGGGCGTGCTCTTAGAACAAAGAGCACGGAAACAGTATGCAAATTTCTCTTGGAAGATGTGATTTGCCGGTATGGTTGTGTTGGGAAAATAACAGCTGACAGGGGTGAGCTAGATGCTGAAGAAGCAAGGGAATTCTTTTCTAGAATTGGCATCAGATTGGCCCTAACATGTGCTTACAACCCTGAGGGCAATGGTAAAAGTGAGCGAGGACATTCTCCAATCATTAAAGCTTTGGCTAAGGCATGCAGAGGAAGAATGCGGGAGTGGCCAAGGCTGCTACCATATGCTTTATGGGCTGACCGTACAACTCATAGCTCAGTGTTGACAGGATACATGCCTGCAGAATTAATGTATGGTCAGAAGCCGGTAATGCCAATTGAAGAAGTAGTCCCAACTTGGAATGTATAACCCTGGGTGGAAGAATTAAACAAGGAAGACCTCCTTGCATTGCGAATGAGGCAATTGGAGAGAAGGCCTGAAGATGTAGAGCTTGCTAAAGCTCGTTTGAAAGATGCAAGGTTGAAAAATAAAGAAAGATTTGATAGAAGACACAGACTCTGGCCAAAACCCATTGAAGAAGGTGATTGGGTCCTAATGTATGATAGTAGTCTTGACAACCAGTTCACTGTGCAAAGGAAGTTTGCAAAAAGATGGTTTGGCCCTTACATTGTCAAGCATGTGCATGGAAATGCCACGTATACCCTGTGTGAGCTTGATGGAACAACAGAGATAAAGAATCTTGTAGAAGGCAAAAGGATCACGATGTTTAAAAGAAGGCATGACAGTGATCCTTTTAATTCGCAGGAGACTCAAGATGAGAGGCTTGATAGTGATAGCATGGAAATGGTTGAAGAGGAAGAGGATGATCTTCCTGGTAATGTAGAAGATGAAGATGACATTCAGATATATGTGGATCTTGATGATGACTACATACCGGACGATGTGCAGGTTTAGAGGGGGTGGATGTGCAGGTTTAGAGGGGGTGGATGTCGTGCCATGGCACGTCTATGGTGTGAAACCATGCATGTGAGGCCATTAAATGCAAATCCAGATGCATGGGATTAAGTGCCACAATGTACATGATGTGTATATGCCTTTATGCATTCCGAGGGCTAGCAGAAGTCTTTGTGCCTATGTACATATGGTGTGCGTGGTTTACGAATAAATTTTGCCATGAATGCCCTGGCAAATGTACAGAGTAGGTGGTTTTATGTTTTTTTTTTAAACGAGCTGATGGTGATGCCTGCACGTGAAAGTGTGCCGGGAACTCCAAATGTGAAATGGTTGGTCAATTTGGGGCTGGTTCTGGATGCAAGGATGGCACTCCATTTTTAGCAAGCATGTGATGATCAACGGCAGTGCATGGCACCGATGGAATTGGTCGTATTTTGGTGAGGAGAGGTGCTCATGATGATCAGATGTTGCATAATTTTGGAAGGTCGTGGTGCTGCACATGAACTTGAGAAGCAAGGTAATAAGGAGGCATTGGTGGCCATTATTGAGCTTTGAAAAATAAATAAATAAATATAATGCAACGTGACCAATTAAGGAATAGCCACATGGAGGCTTACTTTGGCTGCCAGTTGCCACCTTTGGAAGGTTGGCGAAGCTGCCTCATTGAGGAAGTGGCCGCTGGGTACGTGAAGTCGCCGGGGGGGCTGGGAGTTGGTTAGAGAGCAGAGGGATGGGAGGGGGTTCTTGTGGAGTACACCTCTGAGCGCAGAGTTTGATGGTATTGATTCATTGGGTTGTTACAGCTGGTAGCGTAGCACATGGTTGTTTTGTTAGGGTGCAGCTCATAACCAGAGAATGTGTATTGCTTTGTTTGCTACCATCGATTCTCTGAGCCTGGCGATGCCAGATTTTTTTTTGTGCGTTGTTTTGTATCTGTTGCCGCCGACTGAGGGATATGTGTTCTCGTTGGGTTGCCACCTCTAAGCGCAGAGTTTTGTTGCTTGTTTGTATAGCTCTCGTAGAGCTAGTGTTTGTGTGTTGTTTTGCTTGTTTGTTGCCGTGTTCTCTACTGAGTGAGCCTTTGGCCGTTGAGAGAAGGAGATGCTGCCGTGCTGCATGGTGACCATCTGTGTTTGAGTATTCTTGTTTAGCTAGCTTGAGTCTTTAGGGCGGTTATCATCTGTGGGTGGTTATTATTCTCTCATCATAGTCTTTGAATCCCTCTCATCAAGAAATCTTGATTGCCTTCTTTTGCTGAGATAGCATACTGAGAGAGGAGGGAGAACAAGGGAAACATGTACTTGAGGTCGTGGTGAAACATCCAGGAGAAGTTGTGGGAGAGGATAGGAAGGTAGAGGGTCAAAGAAGTCTGCATTAGATATTGAGAGAGGAGGTTTTGAGAAAGAGTGATTATGCCACTGTGAACGCAAGGAAACAGAGCTCGACCAGATGCTTGTGGACCTTACACTCAAGTGGTTTTTCTTCATACAACACAAATTCAGTGTTTTTGGAAGTAACAAGTTGGCGGCCTACCCAATTTTCTTTGGATTTCTTGGTGATCTTTAGAAGGCCTATATAAAGAGAGTTGAAAGACAAGGTGAAGCTGCTATCTAAATTTCTTTTGGGGCTTTTCTAAGCTAGCAGTTGAAGGTGCAACAATCAAATTAAGGTGGGCCTATCTTAAGGTTTTTGATGTGTGTTAATTTAAGAGAGGGAACACTTATTTTTCTCAATATTCTACCACTCCATAGAACCCAACATACTTGTGAAGAAAAGTAATATGCTAACCTTGTCAGAATAGCGACAAGTCAACAAGTCTAATCCCAAGCTTTGTGTCATTTTTTCTGGTGTTGTGAATATTATATGGTGTTATTTTGTCATTAAAAGAAATACTCTCACAGCCAGAAGTCTTGCACTTGCCCAGCGATACCGCCCACGTCACGACAACGAGATGTGAATCAGGATGTGAATGAATTATATGGGATGTGAATGAATGATATAGGATGTGAATGAAGGTAATATTTTGTGAAATGGATGTGATAAGATGTAATGTAAACTGGATAGATGATAATGTATGTGAAGTGATGAGATGTATGGGTAGATGCAAGTGGATGAGATCTGATGAGGATAAATGATGAGATGTATGGGTAGATGCAAGTGGATGAGATGTATGGGTAGATGCAAGTGGATGATGAGGATAAATGATGAGATGTATGGGTAGATGCAAGTGGATGAGATCTGATGAGGATAAATGAGGAATTAAGTGTTGAGATAGAAAAAGATGTGATAAGATGAGAATGGGGATGCTTATGAAATAAATGTGGATTGATGTATGAATGAATGTGGATTGATGTATGAATGTATGGATGATGTGGATTGATGCGTGCATTGATGTGGATATGGATATGGATGTATGGATGTGGATGTGGATGTGGATGTATGAATGTGGATGTGAAAATGGATGTGTGGATGTGGATGTGGATGTGGATGTATGGATGTGGATGTGGATGTGGATGTATGAATGTGGATGTGGATATGGATGTGGATGTATGGATGTGGATATGGATGTAGATGTGGATGTGGATGTATGAATGTGGATGTAGATGTGGATATGGATGTGGATGTATGGATGTGGATGTGGATGTGCATGTATGAATGTGGATGTGGATGTCGATGTATGAATGTGGATGTGGATGTATGAATGATGTGGATTGATGTATGAATGAATGTGGATTGATGTATGAATGTATGGATGATGTGGATTGATGTGGATGATGTGAATGGATGTATGGATGATGTGGATTAATGTGTGGATTGATGTAGATGATGTGAAAGGATGTATGGATGATGTGGATTGATGTGGATGATGTGGATGGATGTATGGATGATGTGGACTGATGCATGGATGATGTGATTGGATGTGAATTAATGTGGGAATGATGTGATGTGATAGGGATCGATGAAGAAAATAAAATTGTGGTAAGATGAAAAAGATGGGGTCTAATGTGAAAGGATGTGGAGTAATGAGAAAAGATGGAACTATTGTAAGAACTGTATTGTATGTGAAATCTATTTTTAAATGACTATTTTATGTCAAGAATGCTGGGGAAGCATTTTTGACCGTCTTGTGAATGAGGTCGAGGGGTGGAGACCTAACTATTAAAGTTGCAATTACTGACGGAGAGTCATTGGAGGATGTCTCGCGTAGCAAGGTCAGCCGAGGTCTTGACCAGCCTCGGTTTGATTAAATGGTGAGCTTCTGGTACAGTGGATGAGGGACCAAGGAAGTGGCCTATGATTGAAGTGCTAGGTGACCTACGAAGGATCCTAGAGGGTGCTGACCATACGGTGCTCGTGCTCTGGGTCACCGAAGATACCCACAAGTACGTCAAGGAAGATATTGGAACAAGGAGTAAGAGTTGTTTTCTGAAACCGGGCATGGATCTGGTTGACTAACCTTGCTGGTCCTCAATAGATGAGTCCATGGCTTTTTTTTATATGGATCTGTTGGTTGATCTTGCTGATCTTCAACAGAAATTCCATCTTGATTTTTATAAGTGAATATATTGCCGGGTACTATGAGCTAGGAACTATTGAAAAGGCCCCTGAGTGGATAGGTGGTGAGCGTTCTGGTTGCCAATGATGCCATAGATACTCCGATGAAGGAATGATTGGAAATTAAGATTCAACCTGATATTTTGGAGGATTGTGATCAGTGATACAATGGTTTCATTAAATGATTGTTTTAAAGATGGCTGAATCTATGAAAAAGGCAATTTCATATTGGGTGTGTCAGTGGCATGACTGGTGTTAAATTTGCATGAATATCCGGCTAGGGGGCATGGGAGCTCTTTTCCCTGGTACCCGGGACAAAACCTAACCAAATTCTAAAATGGATCCCATCACTACAGTGGTTGGGCGGTTGGCTAACCCTTGGGACTGGATGGGGTTAGGCTGGACTGATGGATCCGTAAATCGAGATTCAATTTCTCTTATATAGTACGATAGATGAGGTAAATCCTGGATAAAAATTGTTCTATGGAAAAGAATCAACGCTTGTGCCTCTCAATGAGGAAAAAAGCGTTGGTCTCTATGATCCAAGTGCAATCTTTTCCCCGATCTGATTATGGTACTTACGGGTTCAGTCAGATCAGTTCTGTTAGTTAAAGCTTCTGACTACATTAGAAAAAAAAAATCTGGAGGAATCGCTCGTGCTTTCCGGGCAAGGGAAGTAATTTTCGAGTTCGGTTTTGGAAGAACGGATGGATTAGTCTCTTGTCTGGATATCCCTTGTCCATGATTAGTCTCTTGTTTGAAGTGATAAATGGACGCTATGCCTTGTTCGAAAGGCTTTCCCCCTCTCTCATTCTTAGAATCAACCCTTCTTTATCCTAGTTAGGTGAAAATAGTTGGAATTAAACTTTTTATATTGTTTTCACTTCTATAAGTGAATTTTGATTAGTCTAGATTACTTTAAACTAATTGGAGTTAATTTTTATGAAAAATTAGTAGAAAAATTTAAAAAATGATCAGCCATACAAAGGAGGTTATGGCAAAATTTTTAAAAACCTTGAAAATAAGTATTATCTTTTATTATTCTAAAAGAATAATCCCTATCATTTTCATATTTTAAAAGTGTCATTTTCATGCATAGAAGATGCATATTGATTATTATTATTTTTTGCATAAAAGAATAATTTTTTTATTATGAAAGTGTTACTTTCATCAAAATGAATTTTTATGCATGAAAGAATAATTTTTTTTAGTGTTACTTTCATCAATTTTGATTTTAAGCATAAAAAGATGCATAAAGAAATTTATTTTATTCCAAAAGAGTTATTCTCATGAATTTTGATTTTATGCATAAAAAGATGCATAAAGAAATTTATTTTATTTCAAAAAAGTTATTTTCATCAATTTTGATTTTATGCATAGAAAGATGCATAAAGAAATTTATTTTTATTTCAAAAGAGTTATTCTCATCAATTTTGATTTTATGCATAGAAAGATGCATAAAGAAATTTATTTTTATTTCAAAACTGTTATTCTCATCAATTTTGATTTTATGCATAGAAAGATGCGTAAAGAACTTTATTTTATTTCAAAAGAGATTCTCATCAATTTTGATTTTATGCATAAAAAGATGCATAAAGAAACTTATTTTATTTCAAAAGAGTTATTCTCATCAATTTTGATTTTATGCATAAAAAGATGTATAAAGAAATTTATTTTATTTCAAAAGAGTTATTCTCATCAATTTTGATTTTATGCATAGAAAGATGCATAAAGAAATTTATTTTTATTTCAAAAGTGTTAGTCTCATCAATTTTGATTTTATGCATAAATAGATGCATAAAGAAATTTAATTTTTACTTCGAAAGAGTTATTCTTATCAATTTTGATTTTATGCATAAAAAGATGCATAAAGAAATTTATTTTTTTTTCAAAAGTGTTATTCTCCTTAAAATTGAATTTATGCATAATTAGATGCATAAACGGATTTTTATAAAAGTGTTATTTTCCACTGGAATTTTTCTTATGCATAGATGTGTAAAGAATCTTTATATTAAAAATAAGAATTCTCTTACATTCTATAAATGGATGTGATGAGAATGAGAGGTAAATAGATGTGATGAGATGGGATGTGAATTAGAAAGATGGGAATGAATAGAAGTGAATGTATGAGGTGTATGTGGACGTATAGATGTATAGATGTGGATATGGATGAATGGATGTAAATGTGAAAATGGATGTTTGAATGTGGATGTGGATATGGATGTATGGATGTGGATGTGGATGTGGATGTGGATGTGGATGTATGGAATGTGGATGTGGATGTATGAATGTAGATGTGGATGTGGATGTATGAATGTGGATGTGGATATGGATGTATGGATGTAGATGTGGATGTGGATGTATGAATGTGAATGTGAAAATGGATGTATGAATGTGGACGTGAAAATGGATGTATGGATGTGGATGTGGATGTGGATGTGGATGTATGAATGTGGATGTGGATGTGGATGTATGGATGTGGATATGGAAGTGGATGTATGAATGTGGATGTGGATGTGGATGTCTGAATGTGGATGTGGCTGTGGATGTATGGATGTGGGAGTGGATATGATATGGAATGTGGATGTGGATGTATGAATGTAGATATGGATGCGGATGTATGTGAAAGAATGGATTTGGATGTATGTATGTGAAAGGATGGATGTGGATGTATATAAAGGATGGATGTGGTTGTATGTAAAAGATAGATATGGATGTATGTATGTAAAGGATGGATATGGATGTATGTATGTGAAAGGATGGATGTGGATGTATGTAAAGGATGGATGCGGATGTATGTGAAAGAATGGATGTGGATGTATGTATGTGAAGGATGGATGTGGATGTATGTAAAGGATGGATGTGGATGTATGTGAAAGAATGGATGTGGATGTATATGGATGTATGTGAAAGGACAGATGAGCATGTGTATGTGCTAAGTATGGATGTGGATGTATGTGGAAGAATATATGTGAATGTGAATGTGATGGATATGAACAAGGATAGAGGCGATGGGATGGAAGTAAATTGGATAGATATGAATGATAAAGGATGTGAATGAATGATATGGGATGTGAATGAATGTGTTAGTATGTGAATGAATGATATGGGATGTGAATGAATATGTTAGCATGTAAATCAGGATGATGTGAATGAATGATACGGGATGTGAATGAATGTAATATGATGTGAAATGGATGTGAATGAATGAATGATATGGGATGTGAATAAATGAAGTGAAACAGATGTGATAAGATGTAATGTCAACTGGATAGATGATAATGTATGTGAAGTGATGAGATGTATGGGTAGATGCAAGTGGATGAGATCTGATGAGGATAAATGAGGAATTAAGTGTTGAGATAGAAAAAGATGTGATTAGATGAGAATGGGGATGCTTATGAAATGAATGTGGATTGATGTATGAATGAATGTGGATTGATGTATGAATGTATGGATGATGTGGATGGATGCATAAATTGATGTGGATATGGATATGGATGTATGGATGTGGATGTGGATGTATGAATGTGGATGTGAAAATGGATGTATGGATGTGGATGTGGATGTATGGATGTGGATGTATGAATGTGGATGTGGATGTGGATGTGGATGTGGATATGGATGTGGATGTATGGATGTAGATGTGGATGTGGATGTATGAATGTGGATGTGGATGTGGATGTATGAATGTGGATGTGGATGTATGAATGTGGATGTGGATGTGGATATGGATGTATGGATGTAGATGTGGATGTATGAATGTGGATGTGGATGTGGATGTGGATGTATGAATGATGTGGATTGATGTATGAATGAATTTGGATTGATGTATGAATGTATGGATGATGTGGATTGATGCGTGAATCGATGTGGATGATGTGAATGGATGTATGGATGATGTGGATTGATGTATGGATTGATGTAGATGATGTGAAAGGATGTATGGATGATGTGGATTGATGTGGATGATGTGGATGGATGTATGGATGATGAGGACTGATGCATGGATGATGTGATTGGATGTGAATTGATGTGGGAATGATGTGATATAATAGGGATCGATGAAGAAAATAAAATTGTGGTAAGATGAAAAAGATGGGGTCTAATGTCAAAGGATGTGGAGTAATGAGAAAAGATGAAAATATTGTAGGAACTGTATTGTATTGTATGTGAAATCTGTTTTTAAATGACTGTTTTATGTCAAGAATGCTGGGAAAGCATTTTTGACCGTCTTGTGAATGAGGTCGTGGAGACCTAACTGTTAAAGTTGCAACTACCGTGACGGAGAGTCATTGGAGGACGTCTCGCATAGCAAGGTCGGCCGAGGTCTTGACTAGCCTCGGTTTGATTAAATAGTGAGCTTCCGGTATAGTGGATGAGGGACCAAGGAAGCAGCCTATGAGTGAAGCACTAGGTGACCTATGAAGAGAGGGTGCTGACCATATGGTGCTCAGGCTCTGGGTCACCGAAGATACCCACAAGTACGTCGAGGAAGATATTGGAACAAGGAGTAAGAGTTGTCTTCTGAAACCGGGCATGGATCTGGTTGGCTGGCCTTGCTGGTCCTCAATGGATGAGTCCATGGCTTTTTTTTATATGGATCTGTTGGTTGATCTTGCTCATCTTCAACGGAGATTCCATCTTGATTTTTATAGGTGAATATATTGCCGGGTACTATGAGCTAGGAACTATCGAAAAGGCCCCTGAGTGGACAGGTGGTGAGCGTTCTGGTTGCCAATGATGCCATAGATACTCCGATGAAGGAATGATTGGAAACTAAGGTTCAACCGGATATTTTAAAGGATTGTGATCAGTGATACTATGGTTTCATTAAATGATTAGTTTAAAGATGGCTGAATCTGTGAAAAAGGCAATTTCATATTGGGTGTGTAAGTGGCATGACTGGTGTTAAATTTGCATGAATATCTGGCTAGGGGGCCTGGGAACTCAATCCGAATGTAGTCCAGTCTGTGCCGTTACCACCGCCAGTGCTAGGACCACAACCTCCACATCCAAGGATTACCCCTGTAAACCAGATGGGTTGTGAGTCACATAGTGCGTGTGGGGATTATGAAGAGGAGATAGACCCCACTGTTTCATATGGGATTGATACATTTGAAATGATTCCCCAGTACTACATGGAGGATCATTTCGGGCAAGTCAAGCCTATATATCAAGCGGATGCTCTCGCCACAAGAGGGCAAAACCTTAATACCTTGGCGAGGAGACCACCTCTTCAATGCTACGATTGTGGTGGACCGCATCGTGTAGCGGAGTCCCTAGTAGGCTACAGAAGATCGCTACTTAGATGCAACCAAATCAAGGGAGCACATCGGGAATGCCGGTACTTACATGTAATCGTTGTGGCATAGATCATTTGATTGCTTAATGTCCACATAATCCTAATGCACCCAAGATTACGCCATTGAATTTGGTGGAGGTCACCTACCAGGCATGAGGAACCATATCTGTTGTACCCGTGAATGTAGTTACACGATCAATGCTTCAAAATCAAAACTACATTCTCGAGGAGAGGGATACTGCATCAATTGCTCGAGCAAAGAAAAAGAAAACGCGACGGAAGAGATCGCTTAATGCCATGAGCTCCAAGCCTAGTTCAAAGACTAACATAGGGACAGGAGACGACCCCGTGTATATGAATGATCCTGAAGATGATTCCGATTCAATAGAAACCATGGGGACCAAAGCCAGTACCTTAAGGGAGGAACCCACTCGGGAGCTCAACGAAGGAGAATCAAGCGAGTACATAAATAAGGGAAAACAAGGAAACTTCCTCGGCCCCACAACCAAGTCAGTTAATGCCCTCTCGACCACCCAAACTGACTGAGACTCCCCAAGACAAGCCACGTGGGCCAAAAACCCTCAAGAAAAAGATTGGAACTTACCCAAACCCAATTGAGGAGATTGAATAAGTGCAACACTTAAGGGGTTTGGTGGAAGAAACACAAAGATAGCCAAACCCGAGAAAAATCAAATTCTAGACACAGTGTTTCCTACGCAAGTTCAGCCTCACAGGAACCATAAACCGTTAGCTATACCTAGTGTCATTCGGGAAGAAAGTGAGGATAGGACATCCGGAAGTGGGCAAACACCCTTCTTGCTGGAAAGAATGTTTAGTGAGGGAATGCCTGACCCCATCGAAGAGGAAGTGATTCCATCTTCACCAGTCCCTAGTCAAGGGGCGAAGTCTTGAAAAGTACCGTTGAATGTGTCCAAGCTAATGGATTTCATGTCCTCTGAGATCAGAACCACGATCATATCCAAATTATATGGAGATCTTGAGCTATTCTTAGCGCTTCGGGCATTTCTCAATGGAGAACTAAAGGCGGGATTACCACAATTTGCAAATATGGATAGACCCGACACACTTCAAGATGAAGGGGAACATTGGGATCTACAACCCAACCTAGATAAAAACTCGGTCGTGGAAATACCTGTTAACAAGTTGGGACAGTACTTTGAAGGGGACGAATCTAATTCAACCCTCCCCATTACTACCAAGGGATTAACTCTAAAGGGAATCCTTGATGGTGGTGCTGGCGTGAGCATTGTGACTAAAAACTGTTGGGAATCTATGGGAAGACCTCACCTTGAAGTCACAAACATAGTGGTTAAGATGGCAAACGGAACCATAGCTAAACCTATTGGAATGTTAAGGGACCTTAAGATCAAGGTTCTGGGATACAAGGTAAGACATACCTTCATTGTAATGGATTTCTCCAAGCATCCTATGTCATATCAAATGATCTTAGGATGTCCTTTCATGAGGGAAGCACAAATGGTACATGACTGGGGGAAAAACCATGTCTATCTACAATTCCAGGATTCTGTCATTCGAGTTGATCTTGAGAATGGTCGTGCACATCCTTTAGGAAGCAAGGTTATCATTGATAATCAATCGGATACCACTATTCACTCCGCCCCATTAAGGTATTGCTATACATGCAAAAAAGAGACTGATGATGGGAAAGATTCTCCTTATATGGATGTCCTACCGGGTATGACTGAGTCGGATAGCGTGGATTGAGTACACCTAGCGGCAACCACCATAGACACATGGGGAAATAGAGGCACAAGTTGGGTAACACCTGAGGGGCAAGATATGCCACCGTTAGTGCCAATAAACATGATAGGTGTTATGCACTTGACTCCTGATGGCAAGAAAGTGGCAAACTCAACTGACAGTATAGCGAAGACTCTGACCAATGTAACTCTGAGTATGAATCTTAAGAACAAACTGACTCTGAGCCTGATGGGGGAGATGAATCAAATATTCACCCAAATGTGGAAGCAAGGTGCTCAAGGCCTAGGATAGTGACCTCCTACAGTTCATCCGAGAGTGAGGGGGGTACAAGTGAAGATCGACCAAGTGAGTTCGAATCTGATAGTAGAAACAAAAATCAAAAACTTGGTAAGAAGAAAACGAGACATAAGCACCAATGCTATCGAGCTAATGTGCGAACCACAATAAACAAAGAGCGATCCACTGCAGAATGGCTTAGTTATGTAGGAGCTATTGACGCTCATCGGAAGATAGCAGATAATTGGGGACAATACCTCCAAAGTGTCATGTGGTGTATTCCGCAACCTCATGACGTCGCCCAATTAGAAATCGAAGAGAAGCCGAAACTAAGTCGTACTGCAAGAAGGCGGCAAAACCAAGAGTTAGCTCAGCAACAAAAGGAGGCGGAATTGAAAGAAAAAAGCCTGGCACAACAAAAACCAGTAGACTTACACCCCGCACCCGAGCATTTCAAATCATTCACCACAGGGGAACGTAAAGTGGTCTACACAAAAGCCCAACGAACGCCTACCAATGGGAGTAGCGGTGTCTACGATGGCCGTGCAGTAGTTAAGGAGATAGACTTAGCAGATCCGGGTGAGGAGTCTAAACCAGTTTTTATTGCTCAAGACCTCACCAAGACGAAAGAAGCTGCACTTAAGAAGCTTCTTAAAGAATTCAAGGACATATTTGCTTGGACATATCATGATATGAAGGGTGTTCCACCCTTGGTGGTGCAACACACGATTCCAATGATTAGCACTGCTAAACCAGTCCAACAACGTCCCTACCCAATGAATCCTAAGTACGCAAAGATTGTACAAGAGGAAATTGAAAAGCTTGTAAAATGTGGATTCATATACCCTATTGAGCACTCAGAATGGGTTTCTCCGATAGTCATCGTACCAAAGAAGAATGGGAAACTCAGAGTGTGCGTTGATCTCAAAAAGGTTAATGCAGCCACCAGAAGGGATCATTACCCCTTGCCATATTCTGAACATGTGCTTGAAAGAGTGGCAGGCAAGGAGGCATATAGCTTTTTAGATGGGTACTCGGATTACAATTAGATCACAATTGCAGTCGAGGACCAAGCTAAAACAGCATGTATCATGGAGTTTGGAGTGTTTGCCTTTCGCGTCATGGCTTTTGGCTTAACCAATGCACCTGCAACATTCCAATGATTGATAAACACGGCCTTTAAAGAATATCTAAGGGACTTCTGTGAAGCTTTCTTAGATGATCTTTGTGTTCATTCCTCTTAGGACAAGCACTTGATGTGTTTATGAAAAATATTTGAAAGGTGTAGATTATATCGCATCTCATTGAATCCTTTCAAATGCCAATTCTGGGTTAAACACGGAGTTATCTTAGGGCATATAGTGTCCAAAAATGGGATTTCCACTAACAAGAGTAAAATCAAGGTCATTCTGGAATTGCCCTCACCCACCAGCTATAAGGGAGTCCAACGCTTTATGGGCCACGTTGGTTATTATCAAAGGTTTATTCTATTCTTCACTGAGATAGCTCGACCATTGTATAAGCTTCTCATCGAGTTTATTTGGACCGAAGAATGTGACCGTGCCTATGAGCTATTAAAGAAGGCCTTGGCGAGGGCTCCAATCTTGAGAATGCCTATGAGCTATTAAAGAAGGCCTTGGCGAGTGCTCCAATCTTGAGAATGCCTAAGTAGGATTTACTCTTCCATGTGCATATTGATGCATCAAACTTTGCTATTGGGTGTGTGTTAACTCAACCTGGAGAACACAAGCTAGACTACCCCATTAGCTTTGCCAGTCGCCAGTTGAACGATGGTGAGATGAACTACACTATGGAGCGAGAAGGGTTGGCAATGATATATGCAGTAAGGAAATTTCGTTATTACCTCCTTGCCACCAAGTTTGTTTTCTATGTGGATCATCAAGCATTGTTGTATCTGGTAAACAAACCATGCTCCACAGGAAGAATCACACGATGGCTATTGATTCTTCTTGAGTTTGATTTCACTGTTGTTGTGAGACCTGGCAAAAAACATGTTATGGCTGATCATTTATCTCGCATACCTAATGGTGAGGCTCCTACGGGGGTTGATGATGACTTACCTGACACTTCCCTGTTCATGGTGGAGACAATTCCTAAATGGAGTGAGAAGATTGTTAACTTTTTGGTTAATGGCTTTCCACCCAAGGAGCTTCGTAAAGATCTAGCTCGAAAGCTGATCAAAGAATGCGAACCCTATTACCTGATAGCCGGGACTCTCTATAAAACAGGAAAGGATGACGTTCTTAGGCATTGTGCCCGAGAGGATGAGTATCTATACATTTTGCAAGAGGCACATATGGGTGTAGCCGGTGGTCACTTCTCAGGAGACTTAACTGCGCGAAAGATCTTACAATCAGGGTATTGGTGGCCCACTATGTTCCAAGATGCATCACTCTTTGTGAAGGGATGTGATGAATGCCAACGATACAAGAAACCCCAGCGGAAAGATCAGATGCCCCTACATCCGATCAAAGTAAACCAACCATTTGAAAAGTGGGGTTTAGACTTTGTAGGTCCAATTAGCCCAGCGGCCCGCAACACACAATCTCGCTATATTATTGTGGCCACTGACTATATGACCAAATGGGCTGAAGCGAAAGCGACACGTAAGGCAGATGCAAGGACAACAGCCAAGTTCCTCTTTGAAAATATAATCACACGCTTTGGTTGTCCTTTTGAACTTGTGAGCAACAATGGTACGCATTTTATAAATGAAGTGATTAAGGAGCTCACAACAAATTTCTTGATATCCAATCATAAATCTACTCCTTACTATCCACAAGCGAATGGCCAAGCCGAGAGTACCAACAAGACTTTAATCTCTGTTTTGACAAAGATAGTTGAAGCTCATCGCACGATTTGGGATCTAAAGCTTACAACAGCTTTATGGGCCTATCGTACTACGTACAAAGTGGCTATTAATTGCACACCATTCAAAATGGTATATGGCCAAGAAGCAGTAATGCCGTAGGAATTTGTCATTCCTAGTCTTCGTGTTACTACTCAAGAGGGTTGGGATGGTAATCCCTTAGCAGAGCGTCTGTATAAACGAAGAAAGACAATTAGCTGTATACAATGCCCTTGTGGAGAAGGATAGAAGGAAAAAATGGTTTGACAAGGACATCAAGGTTGGGGATAAAGTCCTAATGTATGGAGTGCGTAACGAAAAGAAGAAGCTCAAATATGCTGGTAAGGGGCCCTATAGAGTATGTGAAATTACCCCACAAGGTACCATCAGAGTGGAGACTCTCGAAGGAGTTGAAACCATTGGATTCCTTAATGGGAGTAAATTCAAAAGATACTATGACCCCCTAAGCCAAGAGGAGTTATATGCAATCCATCAAAAGAAGGCAGCTAAAGAACAAGCTGAGCTTAAGAAAATACAAGCGAGAGTTGAAGCCAAAGAACTAATTGAAACTGAATGGGATCATATAGATGTACTAGCCAGAGAGGAAAATGTTGAGGAATTAGAGTGGCTAATTCGCCTATTGACCATGACTGACCCCTACTCCGTAGTAGAGGACATATCCCCATCAGCCCAATGCTTTCCTTTTCCACAAGATGACTATCCTCGCATGGTTACATTCTTGATGAGTTTATGTGGATGGGAAAATGAAAAGGAAATATCTGACAATGATGAATGGACGGATGAAACTCATGGCACTACTGAGGTTGACTTTATTTATTTGGATGATGCGGATAGAGGCTTAGCCTTAGGGCTAGATCCAAGACTCTACAACATCCTCTTACCGTATCCTCAGTAGTAGTGTGGTGACTCGTAGATAGGTTAGTGTTTTCAAGTTTTTTCTAGTTTGGATTCCTTAAATGAGTCTTTAATTTTTCACACTGATGTGCCTCTCGAGGTATAGTGCTTGTTAGTTGGTTGTACAGGTGGAAAAGTTTGAGGTGGGTTCGCTTTCAAGTCCTGAGGTAGCCGCAACGCTCATACATAAATATCTCATCAAATTGCAGGCATTTTTCTCATCGAATCAAGGAGATCTCCAAAATACAGGTGTAATTCTTCCATACCCACTCTCTTTTGTTTTTACTGTTCAATTAATTGCATGAACTATAATGCATGACCACATGGAAATTGTCAATGTACTACTTAGTTTTTGAAGTTGCTTGATGTGCTAGTGTGAATCATTAATGAGTTTAACCTTATTGGATATATTCTTGAGAATACAGCAGTCTTTAGTTAACCTTGGAATACAATTGTCTTAGGTCTAGGATCAAACCATGTTAATGTTTGACACCTGGCCATGTGTGTGTTGACCTCTAGGACATAGCTTTTACCCAAGACAAATTATAGTTCAGGAGCGAAGATCAAAAGAAATAAATTAAAAAAGAAAGCCTACAATAAATGGCAATACAAGTCTATGATGTGCTTTAATGTTGGCCTATCGCCTTATTGATACTTGGTAGGCGAGGAGTATTCTACTCCAGACCGATGCCTTGGTTGGTAGGGGGTAGCCTTGCCTAAGGTGAACTAATAGATTCCTGGATAATGCCTTGTGTTAAACATGGTACCAGGATCGATGTTAGTTTTGCCTTAGGAAGGTCGCCATTGTGTGTAAAAATTGTCACGTGCATAAAAAAATAAAGGCAAAAGGCTCCTGTAACTCTGATGTTTCTTGTGTCCCTAGGCTTGCGGTATTAACTTGTTCTTAGAGTAGACACAGTGTGGTCATCTGTTTATTTATTAAGCTTGGTTATTTTCCTTGACTTAGGCCAGCTATAAACCTTGATTAACCTTTGACACCTTGCTAAATCTTGATTTACTTTCAATAATTTTAAACTCCTGTTAATTTGCTACACTAGCTCATTCATGTGACCCCTTAAACTAAGTCTCATAGCAACATCCATTGTGTTCTAACATGCTTGAATTTATACACTTTATATCTTTTGAATTCCAGCATACTTTCACTCTACTTCCCTGTTTTGTAGACGGTCTACCACAACAACCCTATCAAGCTTACCATACCATAGCTTCCGAGGACGGAATCTACATTAGGAAGGGGGGCATGTTAACCTATGACGGACATTGAGACGCACTATGTTTTACATCATTAATTTAAATATTCTGAGTCATGGGCTGGGCTTGTCGGCACCATATGTTAAGGATAAAGGGATTGGGTGATCGCCAATGAGAGGCGCTGTCGTGACGTGTGCGGTACAGCCAGGAAAGTACGAGACTTCTAGCTGTGAGAGTGAATGTCAAATCTAACAAGGAAATTCACGCACAAAATTTTCCAAGAAGTATTGAACATCACTATTTCCAATGACAATTACATGTGTCGATTTACCTCAATACATCCTTGAGTTCATCCTGATGATTGCACAAAATTGCATACCAAGTGTTTGTTCCTTTACTCACTGACTTCTTTCTCGAAATCCTTTGAATCATTCACATGTAGGCATAACAAGGCCTTCAAATTTTTCCAATATACATGTGACCAGTTACATCCTTTACATCCAGTGCCATCAAAACCATTATATCAAGATGCTCTTTTTCACCTGAAAACCTGCCTTAATATTCTAACATCTCACAAGCAAAAGATAGCATTTAGCATAGCTTTAACATACTCGTAATTTCCAAAATTCATTTGAGTAGAAAGTAAGGCCAATTACCCTCGACTTCAATGTATTTTTCACAAATCTCCGAGCTCCAAATTCTTTAGCTTTTTCCCAAAGTCCTTCTATTCATTTCCAAATTCTTTTTGATATATGGGATATACGATTCTCTCTAATCGTATAGAGTGAGAGTAATTTTAAAGAAAATAAATAAAAAAAAATCACTTAACTGATGGTTTACATGCGTGTATCTCTTCATTTATTTCACTAATCGCAAGCTGCACGCCGTCGACTGTTCGATGAAGGTCATCAAGGAAAAAAAACGAAGAACATCTCCCTTTATAATACTCAAGATTTCCTCCAAATCTAACACCTACAAGGCACAAACAGTGTGTGTATTTTTGAAATAAAAAACACTGGTCGATTGGACGCTGTTCCCCTTTTCTGCAGAGATTTTTTTTCCTCACTGAACTTCGCCGCCGTCTGCCTCTGGTTTTTTCTCTTTTTCCCGCGGAGAATTCGGCGCCCCCCCACCACCTTTTGCAGCTGAAAATACGTTTTTTCCCATTTTAAATTTCCACGCTGCGCCTACTATTTCCTTTTTCCTTTATTTTGGAGCGTTGACCTTTTTCCTTTATTTTGGAGTGTTGACCATATATATATATATAAAAATTCAAACTCCTTTTCACCATAACCTTGCTAAGGGTTTTTCTCACGCCTCATCAAAAGAAGCTCCATTTGGCATCCTTATTGCACATATGATTTTGCCATCTAAAGCATACGATCAAGACCCCAACCATTATGTACCATAAAGTCCTCTGTCTCAGTGCTAATATCATCTCAACCATGATAGGCACAGCTTATGAGCAATTCACCATCTCATGGAATCAATAAAGCAGTCAAACCACAAGCATAATCCAGTCCTATCAAGGCACAAGGTATCTGCTAGCTCCGAAATTCTCCATAAGCATAAAAAAAAATCCTCCATAATTCACACCACACTGTCAAAGGCTTCGAAACCTGGCTCAGCCTCAGCTCATCTTATTGAACCTTATCTACAATATGAACATATATACTCAGGCATCATATAATGACTCGTCATGGCACTTAACCTCATGCATCTGGGGATGTGTATTTGATGGCCTCACATGCACGGTTTCACATCATAGACGTGCCATGGCACGACATCCACCCCCTCTAAACCTGCACATCCTCTGGTATGTGCCAAATCATCATCAAGATCTACATATAGCTGGATGTCGTCTTCATCTTCTGCATTGTCAGGAAGATCATCCTCTTCCTCTTCAACCATATCCATACTACCACTGTCAAGCCTCTCATCCTGAGCCTCTTGTGAATCAAAAGGATCATTATCATGCCTTCTTTTAAATATCTTGATTCTTTTGCCTGCCACAAGATTCTTTATTTCTGTTCCATCAAGCTCACACAAAGTATACGTGGCATTTCCATGCGCATGCTTGACAATGTAAGGGCCAAACCATCTTTTTGCAAATTTTCTTTGAACAGTGAATTGGTTGTCAAGGCTACTATCATACATTAGAACCCAATCACCTTCTTCAATAGGTTTTGGCCGGAGTCTGTGTCTACTATCAAATCTTTCTTTATTTTTCAGCCTTGCATCTTTCAGGCGAGCTTTAGCAAGCTCTACATCTTCAGGCCTCCTCTCCAACTGTCTTATTCGCAATGCAAGGAGGTCATCTTTGCTCAATCCTTCCACCCAGGACAATACATTCCAAGTTAGAATTACTTCTTCAACTGGCATCACTGGCTTCTGACCATACATCAATTCTGCAGGCATGTATCCTGTCACTGAGCTATGAGTTGTACGGTCAGCCCACAAGGCATATGGTAGCAGCTTTGGCCACTCTCTCATTCTTTCTCTACATGCCTTAGCCAAAGCTTTAATGATTGGAGGATGTCCTCGCTCACTTTTTCCATTGCCCTCAGGATTGTAAGCACATGTTAGGGACAGTTTGATACCAATTCTAGAGAAGAATTTCCTTGCTTCTTCAACATCTAGCTCACCTCTATCAGCTGTTATTTTCCCAACACAACCATATCGGCAGATCACATCTTCCAAGAGAAATTTGCATACTGTTTCCGTACTCTTTGTTCTAAGAGCACGCCCTTCTACCTGATTTGTCAAATCTTCTCTTGCAAGTGCTATATACCGCATCTGCCAAATTCCCAAAGGCATTGTAACTAGATCCACTACCCATTTGTAGTGCATGGCAGGTGGATAGGTTGGTTGCAAGCCATCACGATGCCGCACATTTGAGTACATTTGGCATACTATGCATGTTTCCACATATTGGGAAATATCCTTGTACATTCCTCTCCACCAATAATTTTCCTTTATTTTGGTAAAGGTGGCCCACACACTTCTATGCCCAGCCCAGAGACTCTCATGGAATTCTTTCACAAGCTTTCCTTGAGTCTCTTTATCACATATGACTCTCTGTGGCATAGCATTCCTCTGCTTAGGATGCTTCCAGAGATACCCATCCTTTAGGAAATAACCATATGCTTTTCTGCGAATCCTCTTAAATTCTAAGTCATACCAATTTTCTTGCCTTGTCAGAGTACTCAAATATTGACCAATAAGCAACCAATCTCCTTCATATATTTCCTCAATAAAAGACTCAAGTGCATTTGATAGGCAAATATGATCCCCTTTTGCATATGCTGTAGTATAGAACTTTGTACCCACATCATCAATGTCACTAATCATCTCTTTCTCATCTTCATACCTGGCTCTTGATAGCATATCTGCAACTGGATTATCTTTTCCCGCAATATGCTCAAACTCAGGATTTAGTGACTTGATATAAGCAATCCACCTAAGCATAGCAATATCTGGAGTGGTACAACTTGTTATCATCCCAAGAAGTGGCAAGCAATCAGTTTCCACAAGTACAGATGCCCCAATAAGATATTCTTTTTCACATTTTAGAGCAGTGACTATCCCCCATAATTCTCTCTTGATCTGTGGATACTTTCGTTGCCGAAAGCTTAATACCTTTGCTCCAAATCTAATTACATATCCTCATCATCTTGCCCTACTGCCCATCCTATCCCAGTAGGACTAGTATCAACTGTAACAATCACAGGCCTGCCACACTCATAATCTGCCTTTCTCAAAATGGGTGATGATTGGAGCAAATATTTCAGCTTCCGCATAGCTTTAATATGTACTGCACTCCACAAATTTTTTGATTTTTCCTCAAAAGTTGATAAAGAGGATCTGCTACATGTGCATAATGTGGGATCCAAATAACATAAAAGACACATGCTCCAAGAAATCTCCTCAGCTCTGTTATACACATGCACTCAAATTAACCCAATATAGCATAAATTAATATAAATTAGTCTAATTAATCAAAATTAATAAAACATAGGATGAAATGATTAAAAAATGATCTTTTCATACTTAGAATGATCCACTTTTTTTTCCATAGATGCATCATTACAAGTACACTAGTCCCTATAGTTTTTAGATAATTTACATTAAAATTTAATTTTACTAATTAGAAGATTATTATTTTCAAGCCTTATCATAGCCTCAAAGAATTTTGGAAAAGAGATCATTAAAAATTCAACTATTGGATTTGTAATTTTGACTAACCTCCACATTCTACTAATCTCTCACTATCTATACCACTCTTTTGATCTACAAGATTGAGAATTTTAAGTGGTAGTTATTGTGGGTGAAAAAAGTGTCATATATTATAATACTTTAAAGACCTTGAAATATTTAATAAAAATAGACAAATAGCTTAAAAGTTTCTCAAAAAATCAAGTTAAGCTCTATATTATGCGAAGATCTAAGTCCAAAGTGAGAATCTTATATGAGTTTATATGCAAAAGATATTAGCATTTTATGGAATCAATCCAAAATTGGAACAAGGTGTATACTTTAACTTTCTACCTAAGGAAATGAGTACTTTAAACTATCTAATGCTTAATCAAATTATGCAACTATATTCCCAATTTTGTGTGTGATGTTCTAAAAAAAGAACTTGAAAGGAAATTCCTACGTTAGCTAGGAGAGATTGGTCCCTAAAGGTAAACAAATGCTTATTGTTTTACTGTTTATAGGGTTCTTGAGTGGACAAAACTAGGCACCATAATCTTGAAACCACCCCTTTATTAAAATTAAAAACTTACAATTTGGCTTCTCCATGCATACCAAGCATGGAATTCAAGAAACATGTCTTTCTTTTCTTGATATCAATTATAATTACACTCCAATGGATCCGACAAAATAGAGAATTTTTTTTTGATAGAGATGTACAAAACGACATAAAAACACCATATTGGGGAATATGGGAATTTCCCAGTAGTTTGGGACACGTGGTCAAATCTTTGGATTAATCATAACTTGAACACCGTTACTCCAAATTGAGCGCTCTATAGCTCACTAGATTCCATTTTCCAAGCGCTTTCCAACAATAGGTCACATGATATGGTTTTGAGAAACTTATAGGCATGTTATCCAGGTCCCACCTTTTTAGTATTCAAAAAATGGGACTTGGGAAATTCCCAAAGTCATGAATATAGTGTTTAAAACAAAGTAAAACATATTTAAAATAAAATACTTACATCTCCCCTAGCCTACATCTCCCCTAGCCTATTGCCGCTTCCCTTAGTGAGCAGGGTTGTGAAAATCCTATCCCTCCCCTACCAAGTTGGCACTGAAAAGAAGCAAGCCTTCCTCTCCCGCGCTCTTTCCATAGTAGGGACTCTACGAAAGTCTCATGGTGAAGCCACCGTCTCACTTTGTTCCTACTGGTAGTATCATCATGCCATACTCACAGGTTTAAAATAACAAGCGATTCACGTAAGAAGGACAATTGGTGTAGGTGAAGGATAGCTAGTGTCTTTCCATGTACGGTCAAAACAAATTATAATAATCCTCACCAATTTATAGAACACGTCAATTATGGCACGTGGCATACGAGAAAAGAAAATGTACAACACGTATCCACACGTGCGAGTGTAAATGCACACGTGTGACAGCCACACACGTGCCACTCACATGTGCGACCATACATCGACATGTGCGTTTCCACATGTGGGCACATTCACACGTGCGAGTGGCACGTGTGAATGCGTGGCATGGCCACGTGGCCTCACGCAGCTATAAATGTCGTGTTAATTAAAAATAAAAATATACCTTCGAGTTTCCTGAGATAACCGTCTTTCCCTTGCCATTGATTTTCCCCCTGATCTGCCTGAGCTGCCCTTTGCCCTAATCTTCCCTATGCCACTGAGCTTCCCTAGCCCCTTGAGCTACTCCACCATATAAGATTTCCAAAGTAGAAGTAGAATATTGCCCCACTATAGAAGATTTCCCCAACTGCCCGCCTTAGAAAGACAGTGCGATAGCATCAATCTAATCATATTGGATTGCGAACTTCACGTTATTTTTCCAAATTACACTCTCTGGCTCCAAATCTCCAAATATTTTCCTAGTTATCCCACTTCTACCCAACTGCCCGCCGTAGAAAAACAGTGTGATACCATCAATCCATCCAAAGTGGATTTCCCATCTTGCATTGTCTTTCCAACCTACAGTCTATACTCCAGACCTCCTAATTTCTTCCTAGATAACCCACCTTCCCTTAGAGAGAGCTCAATACCACCAATTTGTTCATAGGTGGATTGCTTATTTTGCTTTGTGTTTCTTACCTACATTGTCTGCCCCTAAACCTCATAATTTCTTCTTATTTGTACAATCCTTATCTACTGAAAGGTTAGCTTCTATTGTGTGCTCCTAAGCTACACCCTTCTAGGGTTATTTATTGTAAAGAGATGGATTCAAGTGATGAAGGTAATCCTGTGATATAGAGGAAACACTAGTAGAGACAGCTTGCAGGTGCACAAAATTTGTTTCATTTCTATAGGGAATCTTTCAATGTAAGATTTGAAGTGAGTTCAATGAATTGATCACTTCAAGGAGTATTATGAAGAGGAAATGCAAGCTTTCTTTGCATTGACAGATGATAGTGCTATTCTTATTGAAGGTGTGAGGTTTGCTCATCTTAGCATGTTGTCACAGACATCTTCAAAAAAGTCCAGATTATAGAAAAAGAATGACATACTTCCTGACCATGTGAAAGTCACTATGGAGCATTGCAGATTACATATTAGGAAATGCAAGTTTCTTCAGCATCATGTGGCTTTCCTTTTCTATCTATATGTAAAATCAAGAATTTAGGATGCTGAAAAGAGCAATCTTGTTTCTTCAGCATCATGTGGCTTTCCTTTTCTATCTACATGTAAAATCAAGAATTTAGGATGCTGAAAAGAGCAATCTTGACAGTTCCAGTGTCCAATATGTAGCATTTCTAGGGGACATTCAAAATTAAGAAGAAATGTATGATATAGAAATGGTTGTGGATATAAAGAAAGAAAAAATAATGAGAAGGGATTTTGATGCTGCAAATTTTAAAGCAAGTTTAATTCTTCCAGAGGAAAAGGATGTTTCTATAGAGGATAGAGAGAAGGAGATCCTTCTCCCATGCCTACCATCCTTCTCACTAAAGGACAATAAGAGTTTTGTACTACTAACAGATATCCAGAAGCTATTGAATATAAGGGTCGAGGACTATTGTATCAGTTTAATTGCAGATGGATGTCAAGTTGCATCTAACTTCTTAGATCTAAAGGCCATTAATGAATTTTCAGTGCTTGATACAGAAGCAACAAGTGACAATTTCATTGGTGCACTTAAGGCTATAGAAATGTGCATAAAAAAGTTTGAAGAACAAGAAAACACTTGTCCAGAGAGGAAGAATTTTCAGCTATTCAAAAGAGCATGGGAATCTCTAATATGGGAAGGGAGCAACCAAGGAATCCATGCTCAGAAGAAGAGATGCCTCCACAAGGTTCAGTTGACTTGGGGGAGGATAGGCGACTTGTTGATGATGAGAACAAAAGCCTTATTTATAAGAATAAATACACAACATTTTTAAAAAAAGATTTTTAAATTTTTTCTTTGTTTACAGCTTGAGATAGTAGATGAGGATGGATTCCTCGGTCAAGGTGGAGGTAAACGAACTTTTATTAGTAGAGACTCAGCCCCTCAGCCACTAT
This sequence comes from Cibotium barometz, assembly GCF_041138505.1. Taxonomy (NCBI): domain Eukaryota; kingdom Viridiplantae; phylum Streptophyta; class Polypodiopsida; order Cyatheales; family Cibotiaceae; genus Cibotium; species Cibotium barometz. Next base: position 23,898,715 of record NC_141098.1, read on the forward strand.
ATTTCAAGGATACCTCCAGGTGTGCTCATTTACAACTCAAAATATTTAGATGATCCACACATTCCATTGATGGCATTAAAGGTTCTATCAGCATACTTACGATATGGAAGGATATAGCACAATGCAGAAAAGATAATGCTTATAGAGAAGGAGGAAGCTATACATATTGGATATGCACCAGGGCTATGGGCATTGAGGGCAAGGTATTTTTTGTGCTATGCGGCATATGCAAAGGCATATTTTGATTTGAATACCCATGCTCTTGGAGGCTATCAGTGCCAAAGCTATTAAGGTATATAGGCAAACTATCCAAAGAAGACAAGGCTAAACAATTATCCTAAGATGAGGGCAAACAACTATCCAAAGAAAGCCCCAAATAGGAGAGGAGTCTCTTTGAGAAAGACAAATAGTTGAAGCAAAAAAAAAGACGACTTTTTTAAAATTCTTTTCCTACTTGTATTGAGAATAATTTTTATTACAATTTACATCACTTTGACTTTTCCTCCTTCTCAATCACCATCCTGTATAAAGGTACACTTTATTTAGTATGATGAGTGTTTATAATATATTGATGTTAATAACAGTACTGTTCATGTGTTGTATAACCTAACTTAATTTTTAAGAATTTCATTGTATTGTTGGATTTGCCTTCGGTAAAATGTGTTGAAAAGCTCTCGTAGTGCATTTGTTTTTGTTTTTATGCCACCATGTCAAGTTGTACGAAAATAGTTGATACGTGCAACATAGTGTGATTTTTCCATTCCTTAAGTATTTCATATAGCAAAAAGAGGCCCTTGGTTCCTCACAAAGTATGAGCCATGTATAAACAAAATATACTTCACATATAAAAAACATATTAATAAGAATTTTATATCGTATTAATTAGTCAATTTATGAATTATATGAAGCAAAATCTCTTACTAGGTAGAAGGTTATGTCCTTGTTCCCCTAGGCAACTAAAATTGTTTCCACAAGCATCTTGATTGCTATTTCAAACTAACTTACGTAATCACCTTCAGTCATTTGCTTACGTAAGAGATTAATAAAATTATCAAGCTCTATCTAGATCCTTGTATGAAGCTTTTTCATCCTTGGATCACTAGCTTGGTTAGTTGTGTGCTCGTATAGAGATTTCTAGCATTCCCATACTACTATAACTTGTTTATTTTCATAGTTTGACAAGAACCTCCTATGAAAGATCCCTGCCCCCCTCTGCGAACGAATTCGGGGGTGCTGGCACCAGAAGTAGCACTTCTTGCACGGGGCAGGGTCCCTCACTCGAGGCCTTGCCCATGGATATCCGGACAAGAGACTAATCCTTCGATTCTTCCAAAACCAAACCCGAAAAAGCTTCCCCTGTCCGAAAAGCAGGCGATTCCTCCATGATATTTTTGCTCCTCTAACGCAGTCAAGAGCCTTAACTAACTGAACTGATCCGACCGAACCCATAAGTCCTATAGTCAAATCAAGGAAAAGACTTGCACTTGGATCATAGATACCAACGCTTTTTTCCTCATTGAGAGGCACAGCCGTTGATTCTTTTCCATAGAATAATTTTTATCCGAGATTTACTTCATCTATCGTACTATAACAGAATTGAGCCTCATTTTAGGGATCCATCAGTCTAGCCTAACCCCATCTAGTCCCATGGGTTAGCCAACCTCCCACCCACTGTAGTGATGGGATCCAATTAGGAATTTGGTTAGGTTTTGTCCTGGGTACCAGGGAAAAGAGTTCCCAGGCCCCCTAGCCGGCGCTTCATAAGATAGTCACACCACTTACACACCCAATATGAAATTGCCTGTTTCACAGATTCAGCTGACTTTAAAACAATCTTTTAATGAAACCATAATATCACTGATCATAATCCTCCAAAATAACCGGTTGAATTCTAATTTCTAATAATTCCTTCATCGGTGTACCTATGGCATCATTGGTAACCACAACGCTCACCACTTGTCCACTTAGGGGCCTTTTCGATAGTTCCTAGCTCATAGTACCCGGCAATATATTTACTTATAAAAATCCAGATGGAATTTTCTTTTGAAGATCAGCAAGATCAACCAACAGATCCATATAAAAGAGCTATGGACTCATCCATTGAGGACCAGCAAGGTCAATCAACCAGGTCCATGCCCGGTTTCAGAAAATAACTCTAACTCCTTGTTCCATTATCTTCCTCGACGCACACGTGGGTATCTTCGGCCACCTAGAGCCCGAACACCGTATGGTGAGCACCCTCTAGGCCCTCCTTCGCAGGTCACCTAGCACTTCACTCATAGGCCGCTTCCTTGGTCCCTCATCCACCGTACCGGAAGCTCACCATTTAAATCAAACCGAGGTTGGTCAAGACCTTGGCTGACCTTGCTACGTGAGATGTCCTCCGTTGACTCTCCATCAGCTATTGCAACTTTATCGGCGGTTAGGTCTCCACGACCTCATTCACAAGACGATCAAAATGCTTCCCTAGCATTATTGACATAAAACAGTCATTTAAAAACAGGTCATAAATACAGTTTCTATAACGAACTCTCGTCTTTCCACATTATTCCACATCAATTCCACATTACTTGATCCAAGTCCAATCATATGTATTCCCATCGTCCTTCATCCATTCTCATCCAATCACATCCAATCACATCATTTTCCATTTCATCACATCTTTCCACATTTATACTCATCACATCTTTCCACATTTATACTCATCACATCTCATCCACTCGCATCTACCCATATCCACATCTCATCTACCCAATTCATTCACATCTCATCCATTCATATCTACCCCGATCCACATCACATCTCATCCACTCGCATCATCTATCCGTATCCGCATCTCATCTACCCAATTCATTCACATCTCATCCATTCATATCTGTAAGATTCCTCCCCAGCCTCTCAAAATATCCAGCATCTTCCCCCTGTAATCAATTCCCTCTTCAGAAACATAAGAGATCTCGTCTCTGTCTGTTTTGACATAGAGAGAGAAAATATTCTAGAGAGAGAATATTCAGATTATGAATATTTTTGGATAGAAAAATAACTCATCTTATTAAAATAAGTTCCCCTGAAACAGAAATTCAAAAAGAACTTTCCGATGTGCAATTTGGAATTAATTGGAAATGGGTATGAAGGACCTTAGCCTAAGGGTCTAGATTTTCAGAAATTTTTGGATTATGGTCCAATTAAGGCTCTTATGGACCAATAAGATTAATCCATATGTGGGGAGGAGATAAATCCAATTTTGTAAAAGATGATACCCAAAAATGAGTAAATGCTCACATAAGATGAAGAGTTGACTATAAACAAGGTTTATTAGTAAGAAACTATGAGTAATATAAAAAATATGAGATATTTTGGGTATCCAAAAATGAGTAAATGCTCACATAAGATGAAGAGTTGAAAATGTACAAGGTTTATTAGTAAAAAACTATGAGCAATATAAAAAATATGAGATATTTTGGGTATCCAAAAATGAGTAAATACTCACATAAGATGAAGAGTTGAAAATGTACAAGGTTTATTAGTAAAAAACTATGAGCAATATTAAAAATATGAGATATTTTGGGTATAATGATTCCATTTTGACACATATGTAAGGAAGGGGAGTCCATTAAAGGAGGTGCATATTTCACATGCTTGAATGAGTTTTAAACTCATAAAAATTGAGATATTTCATCTCTCCTCTCTCCTAATTCAAGTCTAGTTGCAAAAAGTTAGCTTATCTGACCTAAAAATGGTCAAAAATTGACCAAATTGAGTTGGAAAATTCTAGAATCAGTTTGTTTGGTTAGGAGCTAACTTTTTCCTATAAATAGAGGCCTTCCCCTTTGTTGAAACTTAACAATGTCTAATGCATTGTTACTCTACTCCACTCAAGCCAAGAACTATGAATTTGTTAATAATTCATTAGTTTTTGACATTTTCCTCTTCCAAAGATTGGTTGGCCACTCTTGTTCAAACAAGAGTTGAACCATCAAACCATCAAGCCAAAGGAAAGCTATCAAAGTCATTAAGTAAGTTGGTGATTCTTCTTTCTTTCAATTATTTTATGGATTTTTATGGTTTTAAATGGGTTTTATGCTTTATGTCTTCTCTATAATGTTAGGCCTCATTACAAAAGGCATTCCCCTCTCTTCTCTAACAAAACCAACCATTCTCTATCCTAGGTGAATGGTTAAGTGATTAATGTCAAATTTTTATAATGTTTATCTCAATTAAGTGAAAAAAATGTTTACTCTAATTTCAGTCCAGGCACCAGGTACACGGCTCCGGCCTTGCATTATACCTATTTTCTGCTCTTCCAGGTTGCAGGGTGAGTGTAGCCATTCGGCGGCTATACTCATTGGCATGCATTGAGCAGTCACATGTATGTTCCTGTGGTATGCATGACTAACAGGGTTTGTCACAGTGATCTTGCTTGTGATGCGTTATAAGCATTGAGCGCATGTGCGTGTTCTCTCCAGTTACAGATTTTCTCTACAGGCTTTGACTCATGTATGCGATTGTGGTACACATTGCTCGTTTGTGAGCATTCTTAGGTCTCGTTTTGTGTGCATATGCTCTACGTGAGTCACAGGTCTTTTGTTTGCCTTCCGGATTGGCAGACATTTTGAGCTTTGTTGCTCGCATGTATGTGACTTTGGATATATGCCCATGAGCTTGAGTTACGCTGAGAGACAGGTACTGCGGTTTGGACACAGATTTGCAGAGGTTTATGCATGTATATTGAGTGTGGTTTGGATGCTCATGGTCTTGAGCTTACACGCCGTACTGGTTATTGGGTTTATAGCCGTTTTGCTGCCAGAACTCTGGCAAAATTTTTCCAGGAGTTTTATACGCATTGGTTGATGCGATCGAGGTTACGATTGCGATAGCACTTAGGGTTTACGTGCGGTGTTCTCTGCAGGTGGGAGATTAGTACGTGTATGCATCGATACCGCATAGCATGAGCTTGGCGATTAGCTTACGGGATTGCAGTGTTGTGATAGAGCAGGTACAACAGCTCATGTATTGACACTATGCGCATTGGTTGATGTGATCCAGGTTGTGATTGCGATAGCACTTAGGGTTTATGTGCGGTGTTCTCTGCAGGTGGGAGATTAGTGCGTGTATGCATCGATACCGCACAGCATGAGCTTGGTGATTAGCTTACGGAATTGCAGTGTTGTGATAGAGCAGGTACAACAGCTCATGTATTCACACTATGGGAGCTTTACGCTCATTGACAGAGATTATCTCACGATTTTGCCTGCTAGTTGCTACGTTGTTCTCATGGCAGAGACAGGTGATCGATTAGATTGTGACCTCTCATAGATGCGCATGTTTGATGGGTCAGACTTTGCGGCATGGCGAGAGTGTATGCTTTGATGCATTGACACAGCGAGGGTTGCATGGACCATTGAGTGGTGATGCAAGTAGACCTTCTAGTATGTCTGACGACGATCAGTGGCAGGAGCTAGATAAGCTGGCATTATCTACGATCCGCTTGTTCCTTGTGGAGTCTATTTTTGCTCTTGTTATGCATGAGATGACTACGAGAGCATTGTGGCAGAGATTACATGAGATGTATGATGGATCTGAGTCATCCAGGACTCATGTGAGACAGAGGCATTCACGTATACGTCGACAGGTTACATGTTGGCATTGTGGTCATTCAGGGCACATTCGATGGCGTTGTTTTTGTCGTATGCGATATTCTCGGAGATGCAGTTAGCTCAGTTGATTTGACAGTTGAGGGAGCAGATGCAGTGTCTGAGTACACGAGTGACGGCGATGTCACATTTGCTTCATGTTATGCACTAGATGCTATTATGCATGAGGATCGTGCACTTCCTTCACAGTGGTGGTTGCTAGATGCGGATGCTACGTTTCATGTCACGTCATGTCGTGAGTGGTTTTGTAGCTATTCTAGCGGAATGCTTGGCAGTGTGCACTTGTCTGATGGTTCAGTGCATGACATAGTTGGTGCAGGAGACGTGAGACTGTCATTGTCGAGTGGTGCATCATATTTGCTGACATGTGCGATATGTACCAGACTTGAGTTGGTCAGCTCAAAGATTGTGGGATGCCGGATTTTGCTTCGAGAGCGATCTTTTACGATGCAATTGGGTTCGCTGGTCATTGCGAGGAGAGGTGCCAGGGTTGGCATGCTTTACCCTATGCACGTGGATCAGGTACGAGACGGCATAGTCTGGATTGCATTACTGACATGTGAGGAGCGAAAGACGAGATGTGTCTCATTTGCGAGTACGCTTCAGTATGCTCAGAAGACAAAGCATGTAGCTGTGCAGGACATGTAGTAGACTCTGTGGAGACAGAGGTAGAGTAGGCTAGCTTTAGTGAGTCACAGCAGGATGAGACGTCAGACATGGATGCTGAGACATTAGCTGTGATTTAGTCATTTCTTGAGATGCTCGAGGTTGAGCATGATGCTATGCAGGATATATCTGCAGGTGCAGAGGTAGAGCGGGATTGCTCTAGTGAGACACAGCAGTTGTCAGAGTTTGTGCATACAGAGGTAGAGCGGGTCTGCTCCCTACAAACACAGATTGACAGGATTGACTTGACTGCTAGTATAGATGTTGATGCGACATCTGTGACAGTCTGACTTTGATATGCGTATGCTAGAGGCTGATATGGTTATCTCGGGACATGTGGATCCAGTTGTCCTGGTGGATGTCAGGGAGGTGACGACCATCCCAGAGTCAGCTATTATGCAGTCATTCTTCACTATGTTTGACAGTGAGCATGAGGATTTTGTTGTGCAGGATTCGTCTTTGACTAGACACCTAGAGCAGCAGGCTTGCTCTGAGGTTGCACAGTAGGATTATGCATCTTTTGTAGACACTCAGGAGATGCATGGGGTTGACATGCCTAGTCAACCAGAGATGCCTATTGCCAGGGACATTCATGTTGATGCATGTTCAGTATGGCTAGCAGGTTTAGCTAGTGTTGCATCAGCATTTGGTGGTCTCATGTACAAGATGTTGATCTCGAGACCGGATTTAGCAGCTTCAATGGGAGAATTTGCTATCAATCTTTCGGTGTGACTGATACTGGCATAGCGCATGGGGGAGTTATGCAGGTATTGTATACATACTTGCAGGATGTGTGCGGTATGTCTAGTGGTGTATGGACTTACACGAGAGCAGGACAGCCGGATGCACACTATCATAGACCATCTGTGGGCATTGTGTGTGTGGTTCTCACTCATCAGTCTTGTACATTAGTCATTAGACTAGGTGCTCTTATTCAGAGGCACATTCGCCTCTGAGTGGGAGGTTGTTGGGGTCAGAAGCGCATTGCCTTTGCTCGACCGCCCATGCCTTGGGCGGGCGCCCACTAATGATTGTACCTTATACATATATATACTATAGTGTGTATAGGGGGTTGCCACTTTGAGGTCTCCCCACCCACATTCTGTGTGTTCCTCTTCTCCTTCATCTCCTCTCTCGCATAGCACAGCATCCGCGCACACCCCGAGGTCCCTTCACATCCTCCATACCTCCCTTACGTTGGAAGGTTGTGGAAGGTCCATAATTGCTTGTACCTTCTTAGGGTCCATCTCTATGCCTTCCTCCAAGATAACATGTGCCAAAAGAACCACCTTCTTTTGTGCCAAGCGGCATTTTCGAGGATTGAGACAACCCTTTGCATCATTAACACTTTGCAAAGCCATCCTTAACTTTTCCAAGTGATCCACACGGCTTGAATAAATGAAAAAATAATCCAAAAAGACTCTTATAAACTTTCCCAAGTAAGGTGAAAATACTTGACTCATGAATCGTTAAAAGTTGCAGGTGCATTGGTTAAGCCAAATGGCATCACCCTATAGGCATACACTCCCTAGGGGGTAACAAATGAGGTCTTCCTTTGATCTTCCTCACAAATCCGGATTTTAAAGTATCCAGAGTATCCATCACACATTGAATACAATTCATGGCTTGCAACTTGGTCCAAGATCTCATCTTGAAAGGGTAGAGGAAAATAATCCCTCTTTGTACATGCATTTAAAGGGAGAAAATCCACACAAATATGCCATTTTCCACCCTTCTTGGGAGTGACCACCACTAGTGAAATCCACTCTATATTTTCTACTGGAAAAATAAAACCAGCTTGAAGTAAGCTAGTTACCTCCTTCTTGAACACCTCTTCTTGCACCACTCCTAATCGCCTTAGCCGTTGCACCAATGGCTTGCTTTGGGGTTTTAGATCAAATTTGTTCTCTATAAAGGTAACTTGACATACCTATGAGTAGATGTTTGCAAAACGGTTAGGAAAACCATCCAACATTTTCAAGTAATTCTACCTCTCAGTACCTGTTATGGACTCATCAAGAAGAAGCTCATTTTGCTGGCGAAGATTGGTGAGTTCCTCTTTCTCGGGCATGATTGAAGAAGCTTCTTCCACCAAGGTTTCTCTTTCTCGGGCATGATTGAAGAAGCTTCTTCCACCAAGGTTCCCTTCCTTCAGTGTCCCCCCAAAGAAAAGGCAAAACACAACTCCTTCCACCTCTCCTTTTGAGATGGATGCCTCAGAGCTGCCACTTGTCTCCTCATCATTGGATGACTCTGACTCTGATCTCTCATAAGTTGAAGATTCATCTCTTACTACTTTCTTGTGGCAACTCTTGATGTTGTAGCGGACCTTCTTATTCTCTCCTTGAAGAATGAGATCACCTATCTCCCACTTCTGAACTGCCCTCACATGGTGAAACCATGGCCTTCACAAGATCAATGGTGGGTAAGTCCTAGCATCTAGCTTTGTAGGAATAACCTGAAAAGTTGTAGGCACATAGATACCATATACAGCCACCACTGCCAGATTCTTTACCACTCCTAGCATTTTCACCCTAGTATTATCAGCAAGTTTGATACGATGATAGGGAGAGTTAACAGAAGACAACTTCAAATCAACATCATTCATTGTTTTTTCACTCATGACAAATGTATGCATTAGAAATTGTTTGCCCATCAATGATGATATCAACAGGAACATTATCCCCTATATCTATGTCTACATTTTGAGCCATAGGGATCCCATTATCCTTCTTCTTATTTTTCTTGGACTCTCTTGTGTTGGCTAACTTACACCCCATTCCTTCCTAACTTTTGGAGAGAGTTCCAAAAGTTGCCCAAATGTGATTTATGCAGTTTTCTCCGTAAGGTCCGTTAAAAGGTCATAACTAAGAGATCCTTGTCCAAGAGGAAAATCCGACTGTCTAATTTTCCTCCTAGATAATTTTTTCTTCTTCTTTTGTTTCTCCTCTTTCTCTTCTTCTTCTTCTTCTTCTTCAACACTCCTAGTTCTACGATTCCTTCTTGCCATCAATGGCATCAAGGTTTCTTCTTCTTCTTCTTTTGAACATATTTCTTCCAAAAGTGCTACACTTTTATCCTCTCTTTTCCTTAATTTTGGACATTCAGGATGATAGTGTCCCTTTTCTTGACATTCATACCACGTAACATTACTTTTATCCCTAGGCTTATCCTCAATACGTGGAGCTTTAGGCGGCCTTGCATTGACTAAGTGCAACTTCAAATCAGCAAATTCTGCCATAAGTTTTGCAATATTGTGATCCAGTGTGACGAAGTTGGTATCTGAGATGTTGAGGCTACCTCTACCCGAGGTAGTGGAGTTGGCACACTTGCAGAAGGTTAGAACGCGGCCTCAATTTGAAGGGAAGCCTCCTTTTTAAACACAATGTGAAGCGCCTCTTTGAAATTACTAGGATTCTTGCTAAGAACTTTTCCCCGCAAGCCAGGATATCGAAAGCTATGACAAACTTGCTCATTTTAAGGTTCTCCATTGCCAAAGAACTTTTAGAGTCCCCTGTAGAAGATGATGAAGAAGAAGCAACAACACATAAAGCATCCGGTTGATACTTAATGAACAAGGCCTCATACCTTACTGAGAAGGAAAAACTTACGCTTCTTCCTTTTGGGAAATCTGATCCAGTTGCAATAGTAAAGCATTTGGCAACTCCACTATCCCAAATATCTCCTTCATTGCCCCAATCAAGTTGTCCCAATCACTATTGGTATCTTCTCGCAAATCCTCATGCCAAGTTAAGGACATGCCCTCCGAGAAGTCTGGAATAATTTCAGACCGCTCCTTCGTAGACCAACCCGTCTAGCGGCATGCTCGATTGAACTCTCGGAGATAACTCCTCGGGTCTTCTCCTTCCGATCCACGGAACATTGGAATGTTGAACATCTTGCACCGAAAGGTGACTAAAAGCCAAAAAATAATTCTTTCAAAGATGATCTTCCCTTCTTCAAATCAAGCAGGATCGTGAGGTTTTGATAGAAGGAGTCTAATTAAAGCCTGCTCGCTGTCTCCATGAAAAGATGTGATACAAATTTGGGGATTTAACTTTGGTCACGTCTCAAACCCAAAGGTTAAAGAAGGGGAGGTGGTCTCGGTGTGTCAAAGAAAGCAACAGGAACAAAATCTCACCCTATATCTCCCTAGATCAAAACAAATACATAGACATTGAAGGTGAGATTGTAGTCCAAAAGAGGAAATAGGAAAGGCTCTAGGGAAGCATTAATTTGAGCCAAGCGATCAGCTCCAAAAGTGAGGGCAAGTCTTTGCTAGAAGAAAATATTTTGGCTCAATATGATGTGATTGAAGTGAAAGGGGTATATTAATATGGCTCATTTGGACGGATCACGCATCATTTTCAAAAAAACGAAAGAAACCAATAAAACTTCCCAAAGTGAATAATCTACTCTGATCAGACAATTATATAAAGTTCTCTTTGCTACTCAAAACAAAGTCTCAAAAAAATCAATGGATAGATCTTGAAAAAACAAAGATTTTGATATAAGTTTCATAAAAATAAGAGAAGTGAGCACAAAGTTATGAGACTATTTTAGAGAGAAGTGTCAAAACTGTCCCAAACACACAGTCTATTTTGATCAGACTACCATAGCTTTTTGTTTTCTACTCAAAATAAATCATTGAAAACATTAATGGATAAAATTGAAAAAACAAAGATTTTGATATACGTTTCATCAAAAGCAGAGAAGCGAGCACAAAGTTATAACTATTTTAGTGAGAAGTGTCAAAACTCTCCCAAATACACTGTCTTCTCTAATCAGACAACCATAATGTTTTCTGTGCTACTCAAAACAGAGTACTAAAAACATCAATGGATAGATCTTGAAAAAATGAAGATTTTTATATAAGTTTCATCAAAAACAGAGAAGCGAGCACAAAGTTATGACTATTTTAGTTAACAGAACCAAAACTATCTATACCCGCTTGCAGCTATGGGGGAGAGAGGCAATGATTTCCCTCACTAGAGAAGTAACTTCCAAGATGCATGGTGGGTTGAGGTCACCCAAGGGAGTAGAGGACCCTTTTATAACATATCTGGAAGAAAACTACTCATGTGGACACACTAAGCTCTGAAGCAAAGAGGGAAAAGATAGAGAAAGGAAGCAAAAGCTTGATTCATGAAGCAAAAGAGACTTCCAATTGGAGAGGACTACAAGAGTAGGAGAGACTACTGCTTAAGGGAGATGAAAACGCATAGGAGAAGCTGGAAATTGTCCTTTTAACAAGTGTCCCATCTAAAGATTCTCATGAATCTTTTAAAATTGAAAAAGTCAAGAGTCCTCTCACATGGAGCCCATAGGGACCCCTCTTTTCCACATGTCAACATCCTCCATATTCCACTTAGGATTTCTAGAAGGATTCTTCTTGATCCCACACTTCTCCACACTCCTCCACATGCCCTTCATGTTCTTGGCATGTGGTCTCCATATTATTGAAGTATCTTATTGAGTCCATGTAGACATTTGGCCCACCCTAAATACATGACTCATTTCTATCTTCCCAATACAATCCAATAATATTTCCCTCTCAAACTAGTCTATTCCCATACCAAGGTATTTATAATTCATACACATGGTATTTATAATGATTCACTCCACTCATACTCACATCCACAATCATTCTACTAATTATTCTAATTAGTATCAAGCCCATATTTATTGTTACATGAGATAAAGTAGTTGTTATTAAATGATTGACAAGCTGCAATGAGATTAGCCTGCCACAAAAGCTTTCTCCATCACGCTTCTCGGTTCCCATGTCTCCATGGCAAGCTTCTCCATCACATTGTGGGCCTTGCAAGATTCTCCCATAAGTTTCCACCTTATTGTTATGCTGGAAAAAAAAACAATTTTTGTTGTCATAGTACCAAAACAGTGAAGACCAAGCATTGTTACAAAAGAATTCCAAAACTTTGAAATTATAGCAGAATAATACCTTGATTGATGCACTCCATGAAGGCCTTCCATCTGTTGTTGCCATCCAAGATATGCAACATATTTCCACTCAAGAATGGGTCCCATTCATTGTCAGTACGTAGGAGTGCCTCAAATTGGTCATTCACTGCCCTCTCCAAGCATCCGTCCAAGACTAAATATGAGCCGATGTGATAGGTGATTCTTCCCCTTCTTCTAGGTCGATCATAGACACAATAAAGGATCCTCTACTAGGAATGTACCCACCCATCTTCCTAAATGACCAAGAAATTGTCATCTCAGTGTTCTCGCTGAGATTTCTTACTACCTCTGTGGTGGGCACCATCCTACAAAGTGGTATCAATGGGGGATCGGTGGTGAAATCAACTTTGATCCTCGAAAGGAATCCTATGGGCTTCTAGTTATCATCTTCCCAAAAATCTCTATTTTTTTGACCTGGTTGGAGGTGTCCTTTTTGTGCCTGTGCCCTCTCTTTGGCTGATTTGTGTCTCATCTACACCTTCCCTTTCAAGACCATCCTCCCTCGGACCCTCTGCATAGCAACCTCTAAATCCTGCCCTTTATTCTCCTCATAAGTGGTCCCATGGCCACTATCATCCTCATAAAGGCTGATGTCATCTCCCTCCATTGGTTTCTCCAGAGGTCCCATTCCATGGGCTGCAACATAGGTAGTCCTGGCATGATTAGCCCCTTCTTCATCTCCTTCTAAAATCACATTTCCAGGCTCTTCAAAAAGACCCCTTTGAGCTGGAACCGACGTTGTGGGTCTCTCCTCACTTCTGGTTCTATGATTTCCGACCTTCACAATAGATTTACGTTTTTTGCATCCTCGAAGAAGCTGAGATTCTCCCTCCATTTCACAAACACTTGAAGACTGGGAGCAGAGATGACGGAGTGGATATCTAGAGGATTTGTTATCAATATTGCTTCCAGATGCAAGGCTCATTTTTTACAAACAGTATACGTCCACAATGGTTTCATGTTCAAGATACTAACGTTGTACATTCATTCATAAATAGATAAAATAAACACAACAAAATATTCCCTTACTGACACTCGAGACCAACAATTGCCGCCAGCTACCAAAGTTTTTAGAAAAATAACATTCTTTAATGCATAAATTTAATATTAACCACCTCCCCAAATGAACAAAGTTGGAAGGCCACCAAGTGGCACCTACCAAATTCAATCCTATCAACAGATCATCTACATATCTTCCATCATTTTTCAAAACAATGGATCTCACAAAGTGCAAGTGGCTTTCAATAAGATACATTGTGTACATCTAAATGTAAGTATTGAACTCAAGAATTGTCTTCTTTACTATGCATGTGCTAGAAGTTCATTTTTTAATTCCTACTTTCAGTGGGTTTTCGACCTATCCAGATCTCTTGATTTTCTGGTGGGTTTTGTTTTGCTAGATTTTATGGCTAAGCCAAGGAAAAGCCCATATTGTTGACCCACAGGCCAATCTAGATCCCCTCACAGGATGACTATAGGTCGGCATCTTTCTTTCATGCTGAGCGTGAAAGAAAGATGCCGACCTTTATTTCTCCTCATAGGCCGCCGACTATAGGTCGCCATCTTTATTTCATGCTCAATGTGAAATAAAGATGTTGACCTTTATTTCTCCAAGAAGGCCGACTTTGGAGACGCCAGAGGCTACCACTAGCAATTTGGGGACTCCAAAGGCTGAACACCAATGTGGGGATGTCAGAGGAGGCTGACACCGGTGATTTGGTGATTTGGGGTAGACATCTTTCTTTCACGCTCAATGTAAAAGAAAGTTGCCTCCTGAATCAGCCCCTCCCGATAATTTTCAGAGGAAGTTTGCCGAAACCATGGAAAATGCGTCCAAAAATACATGCAAAACCATGGAAAATGCCCATGCAATCAACATGGAACTGGGCACAAAACACAATCCTGGTTCCTTTGTCTAAACCTTGTGGGCAAACGAGTACGTTAGTAAGGACAAGGCTCAACGGCAGTCTCTGAGGAAAGCAATTCAATACATTATTATACAGTCTTCGCAACCATGCTACGCACACAGCATAATTTTTGGCTGCTTTCCGCTGACTTTTAATTAGCATAATTTTTGGATGCCTTCAATGGATTTTTCTTTGATTAAGTATCTAGATTTATGTGCGTCATGGATTCAATTGTAACGATCTGAGAAGACGACGACGGCGACTACCACGACTAGCTGCACTCTCCACGTGAGTGCATTAGATGCATTAGCGAACGTTAATTCGCTCTTCTCAGGATTAATGGGCTGAATCTCGATAGTGGGACAACCCTGGTTGAGCCAGGGGACCCTTGTGCTGCGCCGGCTAGTCTGGCCAGAAGCCTTGTATTGTTTGAGCCTTGAGGCTCTCTCCTTTGCATTCTACTTGCTGTCTAGCCTCATCGCACAAGGGCTCAAGCTGCAGCTCAACCTCGTATGCGCCAAGAAGACCCTCGTGGCCACCGTCTTCCTCACTCTCTCTATCGTGGCTGTCATTGAAATAAGGCTTGGTTTGCTCACCTGCACAACTAGCCACTGGTCCCAAGCGGCCATAATTCCCCTTCTCATCTCTGTCTTCGCTGGGATTTCCACTTTCGTCGCCACCGTCATTTACGCCTTTCTCACACGCCCATGAACGAGCTCAGTGCATGTTGCCGCTACACTTCTTGTTTTTTTCAGAAGAAATAATTTACTTAGATACATGACATTGCATCGAGAGCATATAGTGTCTATTTTCACAATTTGGGAGATATTAACCATAAAAGGACATAAACACCCAAAAATCTTGGGGTTGCAAGAATTGGTTTTTTTCCTCTAGGAGGTACAGATGTTCTTTTACATCATCCCTTTTTGAGAGAGCCTGGGGTGGAGCCCGGTGAGGGCGGGAGGGACGAATCTAACCCCCATCCCATGAAAGGGAGAATGCCACCTTCATCCCTTGGGAGTGGGAGTGGGTCTAGAGAGAAAGAAGAGTAGGTGGAGGAGAGGGGGGAAGGTGATTGTCAAACCCGCATCCTATAAGAGGGAGGATGCCACCTTTTAGTCTGTGCCCCTAGGGGTGGGGGTTATATCTTGAGAGAGAAGAAGGGGGGGGGGGTGTGTTTGCAAACTCACAACATATGATTTTGAACTATTAAAGTTGCAACTAGTTACCAACCATGCCCATTTTATCTTAAGATAATTTTAGGGGGGGGTGTCAAGGGGGTTGTAGAGCTTGTAGCGTATAGCTGGAGGCAGGATGCAACCTTCACCCCTTAGTTAGTCCATTCCCTCAAGGGGGAGGCTTGGATATTTAGAGAGAAGAAGGGGCCGGATGGGGGGTGGGAGATGGGGGTGGTGAGTTTACAAACTCACAACATATGATTTTGAACTATTGAAGTTGCCAGCCATGCCCACTTTATCTTAACCTAATAGGTGTTTGGATTTAATTGAGAAGAGACCTTATGAGAATATACTACATGACCTTTATGTTTAAGAAAGTGGGCATGGTTGGCAACTAGTTGAACCACGCCCACTTCATCTTAACCTAATAGGTGTTTGGATTTAATTGAGAAGAGACCTTATGAGCATATACTACATGACCTTTATGTTTAAGAAAGTGGGCATGGTTGGCAACTAGTTGAACCACGCCCACTTCATCTTAAGCTAACATGTGTTTGGATTTAATTGAGAAGAGACCTTTTCATTGTGCGTTTGATGACCTTTTAAGTTTAAGAAAGTTTATAAAAGGTGTTTGGATTTAATTGAGAAGAGAACTTATGAGATAATACATTTTGAGTTTGATGACCTTTTAAGTTTAACAGTTTATAATGGGCTTATAAAATCTTTTAGTATACTTTCTAAAAAAGAAAAGTGCATTATGTTCCTTTTTAGATAATAGACTTTGTTTTGGTAACATTGATTTATAGTCCACTCCTACTTTGCAACTTACTACTCTCTCCATAACCACCTCTCATAGCATATGCTCTCTCTCTCTCTCTCTTATATATATACATATATATATATATATATATTTCTACACATACACACATGTACATATATTTAAATACAAAAATATATATATACACACATATATGTACACACACACACACACACACACACAACACACACATATGCACATATATATATATACACAAACATATATATACATACATATATGTACATACACATACAAACACACACACACATATACATACATATATGTACATATATATATGCATACATATATATAAAAAAAAAGTGTTTGTGTATATATGTATGAATATATATATGTATATATATGTACACACACACACACACACACATATACATTTAAGATTTAGCATTGGTGTCAAAGCCACAGCTTTTGGTCTCACTCCATCTTTAGTTAAGTGTTTGATAGCTTGGCTATAGAGGCTTGTGGTGCATGTTTTCTTGAATTCAAAACCCAAATGTAAGGGTTCCCTTCATAGAAGCCTTGAGATTCTAATAGCTAGTTGGGAACCCACCAAATGTGGGCATCTAGGCTCAAAATGGGTTCAGGGTTGCCATTTGACTCTCTTTAATGTTGGATATTGGAGTGTCGACTACTATAAGGGTTTTGGGCCCAAACATAAGGGTTTTCATCACATAGAAGCGTGTGAGCTTGAGGAGGGTTCAATGGGCCTTGGGGTGTGTGTGAAACTATGTTACTTAGCGATACTGCATCTCGTACTTTCCTGGCTAGATGGTGTCTACTAGCGAGGGTACAATTCCGTACCCACTCCTTGGTGACCTCCTCAAAGGCTTGTTGAGGAGGGCATGATAACCATTCCATGGGGGAACCTTGAGTTTTTTTTTTTTTTGCCAATTGACTATATAATCAATGAGAGTGCAATGATGATCTCTTTCATTGTACTTTTGTGATGGTTGCATAGAACTTACAAGATGAAGATTTCGTTCCAACAAAAAAAATATCTTTCAAAATAATCGGATGATTATGAATTAGGAATTGTTCATATAGTAGATATGGATGTTGTGAGGGGGTGAGGTCCATGTCTCTTAGGAAAAAATGTTATTACTAGCCCTGATGTCAAACAAGGATATCCATGCAGCTAGGTGGTCTTTCTAAGGGAACTCTAGCTAAGTCCAAGAAGGTTCCACCACTATTCTATTTCAAATGTGTCTAGCCACACAAACATGGATGTGATTTTAGAATAGCACACTATAAGAAATATGGGGATATAGCCATGTTTCCATCCATAAAGAAATAAAACACTACATTAGGTTGACCCACTACTGACATTTGTTCTGATGGCATATACTTAGACATGTTTTTGGTGTGGAGGATCTTGTCATCAATGTAGGTGTCAGTAAAATCATCGGTACCCATCCATATATATAACCGTATATACGTTGGGAGTGCCAATGATATTTTTGATGTTTTATTACCTTCATTGGGACTTGATGATTATATGGATGTTCTATTTTCTCTGAAAAGGTTGGTATATGTATCAAGATTTGATGTATATACTAAAGATTATACTAACACTAGCGAATATATCGATTTTATACTGACGACACTATCAACACAGTAGGAAATATACTAATGCTTATATTGATGTATATATTACCACTAATAATTTTTTAAAAAGGGACAAAATGAAAGAGATTGGGTGAGAATGTCCCAACCTATCCCATTCTACCACTTACACCTAGCTCGGTGCTCAGAGGAGGTTTAAAATCTGATGAAAAACATTATCATCATATTGTATTAAACTTCAAGGTAATCAATCAATTTGCAAGTTTATGCTAGATTGACACAATGCTTGGGGAGAAAATTTGGGGGGACAAGGTACTTCAAATGAGATCAAGAAACTAATAGAAAATACACATGCACTAAAATTAACCTAAAATAGCTTAAATCAATACAAAAATTAGTCTAATTAATCAAAATTAATAAAAAATATGATGAAATGATTAAAAAATGATCTTTCCATACTTAGAGTGATCCAATTTTTTTTTTCATAGATGAACCATTACAAGTAAATTACTTCCTGTAAGTTTTAGATGATTTACATAAAAAATGTAATTTAACTAATTAAATTAGAAATATTTTTTGGCCTTTTATAGCTTGGAAGAATTTTAGAAACAAGATCATTAAAAATCCAACCATTGGATTTGCAATTTTCACTAACAACCAAATTCTACTAATGTCTCACTATCTACCATTCTTTTGATCTACAAGATTGAGCATTTTAAGTGGTAGTTATTGTGGGTGCAAAAAGTGGCATATATTATAACACTTTAAAGACCTTGAAATATTTAAAGATAATAGACAAATAGCTTAAAATGCATAAGGGCTATGCATAACCCTATGCATAAGGACAACGCATAAGCCTATATTCATAAGGGCTATGCATAACCCTTATGCGTAAGCCTATTGCATAACCCCACGTATAAGGGCTATGCATAACCCTACGCATAAGGGCTGTGTATAACCCCTCCGCGCATAAGGGCTATGCATAACCTTTATGCATAAGGGCTATGCATAACCTTTGTACATATGGGCTATGCATAACCTAACCCTAATCCCCAGCACCCAAGGCTGCAAAAATAACAAAAGAAGAAGCATATATAAAAAAATAAAAAAAGAGGGCTTACCTCATCTTTGAGAAGTCGTATGAGTTCACTATCCTAGACACTTGATAGTTCGAGGCGTTTATAAACCTACAAAAAGAGAAGAAGCATAAGCCTAAATACTAAACCCTAAGCCTTTACATAAACCCTAAGACTTGTTGCATAAGGGCTATGCATAAGCCTTATACGTAATCCTACGCATAAGGGCTATATAACATAAGGAGATATTACATAACCCTATATGCATAAAGGGTTATGCATAAAGGCTATGCATGAGGGTTATTGCATTAAGCCTATATGCATAATAAGGGCTATGCATAACCCTTATGCATAACCCTATTGCATAACCCTATGTGTAAGCCTATGCATAAGCCTATATGCATAAAGGCTATGCATAAGGGCTATGCATAACCCTATGCATAAGGGCTATGCATAACCCTATATGCATAAGGCTATGCGTAAGCCTATGATCTAACCTTAATCCCTAGTACCCAAGGGTGCAAAAACACAAAGAGAAGAAGAATAAGCAAAAAATGAAAAAAGAGGGCTTACCTCATCTTTGACAAGCCGTATGAGTCCCGTAGCCTAACCGCTTAATAGTTCCCGGCTTGAATAAACCTATAAAAAGAGAATAAGCATAAGCCTAAATACTAAACCCTAAGCCTATACATAAACCCTAAACCTTAAACCTATACATAAGCAAGAAACGTGAATCTCTATGCATAAGCTTCAATCTCTTTGTCTAAGCTTAAGCCTTTTGCATAGAGCTTAAACATAATGCTCAAGCTTATGCACAAGCCTTAAGCATAGCCTCAAGCTAGATGTATGCATGCTTAAATCTAAGCTAAATTTAACCCCAGCACCCAAGGGTGCAATTATTAAAAGCAAATCAAATGAACAAAAAAAATAAAAGAAAGGTGAAGAGCTACCTAGAATCTCAGCAAATCAAAAACTGCAAAACAAATATATAATTAGAAGCTGCATATTAGAGACAAACACAAAAAAACAAAAATGGGAACAAGAGATGGATGGGGGAAGGGAGAGGACACAATTAGAAGCTTCATATTAGAGAAATAAGAAAGGAATAGGGGAGGGGAGAGAAGTGGGTACCTTTAGCTTTTTGAGGAAGGGTTTCCTGCAATTTTTGAAAACACTAAAGTGACGCGTCATGGTTCTGTTAAAAACCCCTAGCACCGATACAAGTGTCCGTACACATGTCGATAATAATGTCGATAATACAAGCGACATAAAGTCTTATTTTGACATGGGTTTTGACATCTATATCGATGCTTATATCGACGCCAATTTCAACATGGGTTTCGATGCCTATTTCGATGCTTGTATCAACACGGATATCGACGATCATTTAACTTCCATTTTTTGGATCCTTTTCACATTCAAATTTTAAATTCTTTGCAACCCGCCACCTTTCCATAAAACAAGAATATACCCATCCATGCATGAAGTATAAAAGAATCTCCACCTCCCCCTCATTTTTCCCAAATTCACATGCGTATTCAACATACATGGAGACCATGAGTGCTATGAACCTTTCAAATTTGTTGATTTAGAAGAGAAAACATTGTGCCCATGTAATAATTGCAAGTACCAAGTTTCCCGACATTGAATAATTTTCAATGAGCATTCCAAAATTGGGGGGTATTTGTAGTAGAGCACTTGCAACATCTACTTACTGGCCTCAATTTTTGCTCAGACAACAATGAGCCGGTGGATATCCCCAACTTGAAAAGAGCAAAAGAGCAAAAGAGCAAGGGTAGAGGCAACCTGGATGGGATTGGAACACGAGCAAACTTTTATGGACTTGGATCAAGTTATAGAACATGACATGGCTGGACATAATAGATGCCGCACGACACAAGCCATGAAGTAGATGATCATGAAGTAGAAGACATCAGATGACATGGGGAGCATGCTTCTCGAGAGAAGAAAGAGCTACATAGGCTTGCCCATCTACCACTTTACCATGCAACACATGTTTCAGTTCTCCGCACTTGCCTCTCTATATTGAACTTGTAATAAATATAAAGGTGGTATGATATGAGCATTTCAAAACTTATGGGGTATGTGTTCCTTCCCCTCTCTATGTTTCACATGCTTCCATGAATGAATGTCTTGTCTTTCTCCTTTACTATTCATTCTTTATATCATGTAGGTTATTGAAGGATCAAATTCTACCAGAAGACAATGAGATGCCTTCGGACCGTGCACAAGCAAAATCAATGTTACACTCCATAGGGATGGACTATAACACACACCATGCTTGTCCGAATGATTGTATTCTCTTTTGGCATGAGTAAGCCACTCTTCACAAGTTTCCAAAATGTGGTTCATCGAGATATAGGCAAGATCTCCAAGGACAAAGGGTCCGTGTGCTAAAGTCTTACGACACTTCCCTATCATTTCACGTATTTAAAGAATGTTTGGATGCAAATCCATTGCATCTTTAATGACTTGGCATCAAAACACTGAATCCACAGATGACGTTATGCATGTGCCTGCCGCGCTAATTCTCTAGTATGGAAGCATATGGAAGAGAAGTGGGTGGACCTTGGGGAAGACCCTCATCATATTCCTCTCGGACTAGCAATGGATGGAGTCAATGCATTTGTCTTACAAAGTTCATCATGGAGTATATGGCCCGTTTGCGTAGTGAACTATAACTTTCCACCATGGTTAGCAATATAGAAGGGGCACCTTTTACTTTCCTTGATAGTTCCAGGAAAGTGCACGATCAAGAACATGAACATCTACTTGGCTCCATTAGTTGACAAGCTACATATGTTATCGGATGGTATCCAAGTTCATGATACGTCTAAGCATTTTGGAGAAAAGGATGCAACAGTACGAGAAATACCTATGTGGACCATGCATGATTGGCTAGGATATGGAGAGTACTTTGGTACTCTCCATATGTGGACCATGCATGATTGGCTAGGATATGGAGAGTACTCTGGTAAGTTAATTATTCTAAGATTTCTTGATGTGTTTTAATTTCACAATTTTGATCATTTTGTATTAATTGCATATCTCATCTCACAATGATTAGCATGTTTGGTAGGGCTTTCAATATCTGGTTATAATGCATGCCATATATGTGGTCTTGGATTCGAGCCTTGGTACTCAACATCTTTGAAGAAGGTTTTCTATGGTCACAAAAAGTATCTCCCTGACAACCATGAGTTGCGAGAGAGATTTCTAGGGAGGCCTCCTCGTGTGCTAAATCCAAGTGATTAGAGGAGGGCATGGGAAGTGGATCCAAGTTGTTCACCCCCCAGAATGAAGCAGCTATCCATCTTGCATCTACTCCCATACACTGGAGTGATCTTTTAGTCAATCATCTTCTCGACCCTATGCACATTTTCAAGAAAATAACCGATATGCTTTGGAAACCCATCACATGTGCTAAAGAGAGCAAGGCACAAAGGGATGATCTACAAGAGGTGGATCACATGCAACACTTATGGGCACGGAGGAGCAGACTTGATGGGAAGGTGATTGTCCCTAGAGCACCTTGGGTCTTAACCAAAGAAGAGCAGTGGCATGTAAAGAAGTGCATAAGTGAGTTTCGTACTCCCGCTGGTTGTATGCATTGCATGAAGGGAGAATTCACAAAGGATGAAGAGCTTAGTGGCTTGAAGTCTCATGACTGGCACAAAATCTTACAGTTTGTGCTGCTAATAGCCATTAAGTTTTGCCTTGGCAAAAAACATAAGAGCAAATATTAGTGCAGTGGTACAATGGATATCAAACAAGGAGATTAGAAGAAATACGTTGGAATCCGCTCATTTAAACTCCATTGGAGTAGTTACAACGGCAGAGAAATTCTTTCCAACAAGTTTCTTGACCATTCAATTGCACCTACTTGTTCATGTGGTTGACGACGTTTCTATAGAGCAGGTGGTGTTCATAGTCGATGGATGTTTTTCCTTGAGAGATTTATGAAGACACTGAAAGGTTTTGTTCATTCAAAAATCTCGACGTGAGAGTAGTATGGCAATGGAATGGCTTGTTCAAGAATCTCTTGTATACATAACAAATTTTCTTAGTATGTCAGACCCTATTATGCCACGATTGTGGACACAAGAAGAGGATGATCGGCTCGTTGTTGGGGAAGAGCCTCAACGACAAGGGCTTGAGAAAACAATGGATATGGCATTGTGAGAGAAGATTAATAAATTTTGCATCCTCAACTCAAGTACTATGGAGAAATGGATTGAGAGATATAGCCTAGCAAAAAAATGGATCCTCAACTCAAGTAATATGGAGAAATGGATCGAGCAATATAGCCTAGCAAAGAGGTAAATAGACCAAGATCATTTGAATTTTAGAAAGAGTCGAACGACTAGAGCATTGCCATATCCAGATTCACTTGCTGAACTTCCAGAATTTCCTTCTAGTAGATGGCTTTAGCAAATCATACAAACTTTAAAAACTTTTGGTGGTAAATAATTAAAAGATAGAATATTTGACTAATTTTACTAGATTTTAGGTATAACCTTCACGAGGAGGGGCTATTTTATGAAGCAATTATCTTTTTGTGTGTTTAGAATCAGATTTTTACATAAACACAAAAGTTTAAATGATGGGAAACTCTATAAGAGTGTATAAGACTCTAGAAAGCCAAATCCTTTTTTTTTTGTTATTCGAGTGCAAAGTGGAGCATTTGGTTATTTTTGGGGCATTTGGTTATTTTTTAAAGTTTTATGCTGAAAACACAACTTTGGTCATTTTGAACGCTCTCAAAAAGACATAACTCATTTCTAGAGAACCGTCATAGAGGTAGGTCCTATAGAGAGTTAGGATTTCTAAAACTTTGTAGTTTTAACTTTTTCCTAATTACAAATAGATTGGAAGATATTACTCCCCTAATAAAGAGACTAGTTGTCAAGCTTTGCCTTAGAAATTACTATCAAGATTGACTATCTTGTATGTATAGACCGGATGGTATAAATTCTAAGCATAGTTATGACTTAGCTATAGCAACTAGAGATGATCTCACTGGTTGGAATGTGATAATTGATTATATTAAAAATAGAGATTCATGTATGACTTGAAAGAAATATAAGTTAAGGGATGTTTGATCAAAAGCAGAGAAGCGAGCACAAAGTTATAACTATTTTAGTGAGAAGTGTCAAAACTCTCCCAAATACACAGTCTTCTCTAATCAGACAACCATAATGTTTTCTGTGCTACTCAAAACAGAGTACTAAAAACATCAATGGATAGATCTTGAAAAAATGAAGATTTTTATATAAGTTTCATCAAAAACAGAGAAGCGAGCACAAAGTTATGACTATTTTAGTTAACAGAACCAAAACTATCTATACCCGCTTGCAGCTATGGGGGAGAGAGGCAATGATTTCCCTCACTAGAGAAGTAACTTCCAAGATGCATGGTGGGTTGAGGTCACCCAAGGGAGTAGAGGACCCTTTTATAACATATCTGGAAGAAAACTACTCATGTGGACACACTAAGCTCTGAAGCAAAGAGGGAAAAGATAGAGAAAGGAAGCAAAAGCTTGATTCATGAAGCCAAAGAGACTTCCAATTGGAGAGGACTACAAGAGTAGGAGAGACTACTGCTTAAGGGAGATGAAAACGCATAGGAGAAGCTGGAAATTGTCCTTCTAACAAGTGTCCCATCTAAAGATTCTCATGAATCTTTTAAAATTGAAAAAGTCAAGAGTCCTCTCACATGGAGCCCATAGGGACCCCTCTTTTCCACATGTCAACATCCTCCATATTCCACTTAGGATTTCTAGAAGGATTCTTCTTGATCCCACACTTCTCCACACTCCTCCACATGCCCTTCATGTTCTTGGCATGTGGTCTCCATATTATTGAAGTATCTTATTGAGTCCATGTAGGCATTTGGCCCACCCTAAATACATGACTCATTTCTATCTTCCCAATACAATCCAATAATATTTCCCTCTCAAACTAGTCTATTCCCATACCAAGGTATTTATAATTCATACACATGGTATTTATAATGATTCACTCCACTCATACTCACATCCACAATCATTCTACTAATTATTCTAATTAGTATCAAGCCCATATTTATTGTTACATGAGATAAAGTAGTCGTTATTAAATGATTGACAAGCTGCAATGAGATTAGCCTGCCACAAAAGCTTTCTCCATCACGCTTCTCGGTTCCCATGTCTCCATGGCAAGCTTCTCCATCACATTGTGGGCCTTGCAAGATTCTCCCATAAGTTTCCACCTTATTGTTATGCTGGAAAAAAAAAACAATTTTTGTTGTCATAGTACCAAAACAGTGAAGACCAAGCATTGTTACAAAAGAATTCCAAAACTTTGAAATTATAGCAGAATAATACCTTGATTGATGCACTCCATGAAGGCCTTCCATCTGTTGTTGCCATCCAAGATATGCAACATATTTCCACTCAAGAATGGGTCCCATTCATTGTCAGTACGTAGGAGTGCCTCAAATTGGTCATTCACTGCCCTCTCCAAGCATCCGTCCAAGACTAAATATGAGCCGATGTGATAGGTGATTCTTCCCCTTCTTCTAGGTCGATCATAGACACAATAAAGGATCCTCTACTAGGAATGTACCCACCCATCTTCCTAAATGACCAAGAAATTGTCATCTCAGTGTTCTCGCTGAGATTTCTTACTACCTCTGTGGTGGGCACCATCCTACAAAGTGGTATCAATGGGGGATCGGTGGTGAAATCAACTTTGATCCTCGAAAGGAATCCTATGGGCTTCTAGTTATCATCTTCCCAAAAATCTCTATTTTTTTGACCTGGTTGGAGGTGTCCTTTTTGTGCCTGTGCCCTCTCTTTGGTTGATTTGTGTCTCATCTACACCTTCCCTTTCAAGACCATCCTCCCTCGGACCCTCTGCATAGCAACCTCTAAATCCTGCCCTTTATTCTCCTCATAAGTGGTCCCATGGCCACTATCATCCTCATAAAGGCTGATGTCGTCTCCCTCCATTGGTTTCTCTAGAGGTCCCATTCCATGGGCTGCAACATAGGTAGTCCCGGCATGATTAGCCCCTTCTTCATCTCCTTCTAAAATCACATTTCCAGGCTCTTCAAAAAGACCCCTTTGAGCTGGAACCGACGTTGTGGGTCTCTCCTCACTTCTGGTTCTATGATTTCCGACCTTCACAATAGATTTACGTTTTTTGCATCCTCGAAGAAGCTGAGATTCTCCCTCCATTTCACAGACACTTGAAGACTGGGAGCAGAGATGACGGAGTGGATATCTAGAGGATTTGTTATCATTATTGCTTCCAGATGCAAGGCTCATTTTTTACAAACAGTATACGTCCACAATGGTTTCATGTTCAAGATACTAACATTGTACATTCATTCATAAATAGATAAAATAAACACAACAAAATATTCCCTTACTGACACTCTAGACCAACAATTGCCGCCAGCTACCAAATTTTTTAGAAAAATAACATTCTTTAATGCATAAATTTAATATTAACCACCTCCCCAAATGAACAAAGTTGGAAGGCCACCAAGTGGCACCTACCAAATTCAATCCTATCAACAGATCATCTACATATCTTCCATCATTTTTCAAAACAATGGATCTCACAAAGTGCAAGTGGCTTTCAATAAGATACATTGTGTACATCTAAATGTAAGTATTGAACTCAAGAATTGTCTTCTTTACTATGCATGTGCTAGAAGTTCATTTTTTAATTCCTACTTTCAGTGGGTTTTCGACCTATCCAGATCTCTTGATTTTCTGGTGGGTTTTGTTTTGCTAGATTTTATGGCTAAGCCAAGGAAAAGCCCATATTGTTGACCCACAGGCCAATCTAGATCCCCTCACAGGATGACTATAGGTCGGCATCTTTCTTTCATGCTGAGCGTGAAAGAAAGATGCCGACCTTTATTTCTCCTCATAGGCCACCGACTATAGGTCGCCATCTTTATTTCATGCTCAATGTGAAATAAAGATGTTGACCTTTATTTCTCCAAGAAGGCCAACTTTGGAGACACCAGAGGCTACCACTAGCAATTTGGGGACGCCAAAGGCTGAACACCAATGTGGGGATGTCAGAGGAGGCTGACACCGGTGATTTGGGGTAGACATCTTTCTTTCACGCTCAATGTAAAAGAAAGTTGCCTCCTGAATCAGCCCCTCCCGATAATTTTCAGAGGTAGTATGCCTATTAATATTTATGTTTTTTAGAGGTGTATCCTTCCTACACAATAAGACCTCACTGTATGATTAAAAACGCAAACTATTAACCGAATTATTTGGAGCCAAAGATTTGCGTTACGTTTGCATGGAGTCAGTTTCTTGTGGATTGGAGACCACTTCACTACGGGGGACCATGATAGATAAGCTCATGTTCAGGAACCCTAACTCAGTGGAGGTCATCCAAAAAAGCACAAGTCCTATTCAAAAATCAAGAACCATGACAATACACCTAATATAGCAATTGAGAAGGTAAAAAAGTAGACGTGAAATTTCCTTAACAAGAAAAACGGAATAATAAATTGGCACCGCCGACTCTTGATTCTCAATGGAGATGCAATATGATAACCGTGATTCACACAAGAATTTGTCCAAATTTCTAGGATTTATAGCTAAACTATCTTATTTTCAACCTTGAAAATTAATAGCCATATATAATAATATAACTGAGATTACCAAATCTTAGTAAAGATATTTACACAACTTAATTTGCAAATATGTGCATAGGACCTTATTTCCAAATATGTGCACAGGACCTTATTTCCAAATCACATAAGAATACTCAAAAATTGAGAAACATAAGCCCCTTTGTATTGCTTGGATAACATAATATAAAAGAAGCTACACAATCCTAATCACTATTATCATCATCAGAGTCATCCACATCTTCATCTTCCTCAGCATCTGCCTCATCACCATCATTGTCTGAGTGTGATGTGGAGTCATTGGGAGTGCGGGGGTGGTTGGGATCATCACCGGAAGTAAGGTTGTCTCATTTGCCATGGGCACCTATTCTTCCTCCTCCTCCTCTTCATCTTCAGACTCATTCTCCTCTTGTGCAGACTTTGAGAAGCCTAGTAGAGTCTCATTCGGGAGGTCGCTTGGTGAGGGAGCTTTGGGGCGAGGTGTCACTTCTCTCTTTTTGAAATCCTCCTCTGATCATCATTGGAGTTGAGGTTTAATGATGAAAAAGAGGAAGAAGATGACATGAATAAAAGCCAAAATACATAAAAGGAAGGAGGAATGAAAACGTTTAAGACAATAGGTGTTTTATGTAGAAATCAGTTCCACGTTCTTCTTGTGAAATTTTTTAGGATAAACAAATGTAAGAATATTAAAGACTTTATTAATGGGTTCATTTTTAAATATTCATCTAGATTTTAATAAGATTAGTGAGTCCTTGAAAATGGGGGGGAAGATAAGTTGTGCTTTCTAGATTTGAGGAGGAGGACGAGTGATGATTTCTTGAACATTGACTTTGTGCATATTATACATTTTTTCTTTTTATTTCCAATGAGAATGAGTGATATAGAGTAAAAAATTAAACTGCATTGCATTCCAAGAGTTGTCAGTTCTTATGTTAGTTTAACTTATTCTATATTTAATTTCTATGAGAGTTGTCAGCTCTTATGTTAGTTTAATTTATTCTATATTTAATTTCTATTGACACAATCCCAAATGTTCAAGCATATTAATTCTAAACCAACTTTTCTACATAGGGACGTGATTAATGCAACCATTTTTTTGGGTGAGACTGGAGGTGCTTCTTTGGAGGTTCCTTTCCTAGGGGGTGGGGCAGAGGGGCTTCACAAATGCCATTGTAACCTATCTTAGGGGTCTTCTCAAACATCACGATGGAAGTTCTTTTGAAAGTTACACAAGATGGTTTTGAGATACTAGGTCTCGCAAACAACCACAGTGTGCGGAATTGAGGGGGGGACAAGTACTTTGTTCTTGAACAAAGTCTGTCTAACTTCTACCTTACACGTGGTGAGGGGAGGTTGTTATAGGGTCAACGTCAAAGACTTCGAGGAGTGCAGCATCACCCATGTATGTTTTTTAAATTATGTTATTATTGCAAGTCTGTGATGTTGCTAACCATGCTATTATTTCAAGTCTGTGCTATTGCTAACTTGTAGTCCTATGCTATGGATTGGGTACTAAACAGTGCAGTAGAAGATGAAGAGATGCAGACCCCTTACAAATCCTTTCACCAAGATTTCATTGATATTGACATGGATTCTTCATTTCCAGAACCGGCATCTGCATTCCAAATCATAAGGGTCCTTCCACCCAATGACGTGCTACACACTTTCATGAGAGACTGTGAATACAAAAGCAAGCTAGAGTTCCTACCCAAAGAATATAATGGAAATTGTATTTTTGAGCTTACGAATGGAATAAATTATATGGGGATTGAGCAAAAATATGAGGGAACTGTTTGGACAAAGCCTCAAACACAGACCAAGTCAAACAAGTCCTTTGTATTGAGAAAGTCAGTTTGTGGTGGCACTTTTCATTGCATGAACAAGACGTGTGTGTTCTTGCTACGCTCCTCTAAGCTGAATAAGCTTTACTCGAAAGGAAAATTGATAAAGTCACCACCTCAAGGATCTCTAGCAATGGGTAGTTATGGGGAGATTAAATGTTTTTTGCAAGCATGTACCTATATGCATGGATACATGCTTTGCAAGTGCTCACTATTTCATGCCAAGACAATCAACACATACATGATTTTTTATACATCGAGGATTCCACTCCCACTAGGTTCAACGAGGCATGTGCAAAGCGGCCCTCCGTAACACCAAGATCCTAGTGTAAAAGTTGTACAGATGGACCATAATGCAGGCCCCCGAAAAGTACAAATGCTTGTTGCAAGGGATCTCATTATGAAGGCATTCAAACTAATGAAGATAGATTACAAGGAGAGCATATGTTTGAGCTAGAGTTTGCAGAGATGGTGGACAAATTGGGAGGCTTTCTCCAGCTAGACAAGTAAGGATTCATACCATGCTATTTAAATTCCCCTGTTGCATTCACTTTTGATCTGATGTAACTACATTTCAGGTTGAAGCAAATGGTAATGCAAGCTAGAAAGGACAACTGACTTACTGGGAGTGGGCTTGAAGCTATCTTAGAATTAAAGCAAAAGTGCCATTTTGAGTTCTTCCATGGAGCCAATTTCCTCTTCAAGCGCAGTTTGAGTTGGAACATAGCTACATTTTTAAAATGTCCACCACAGGGGGCCTAGTTCAAGAGTTGATATTGTTCAACGCATGGACACTAATCAAAATGGAGACCTCAAGGATGCATGGGTGTGTTTTGATCATGTTCATTAAATAGATGGATAGTAAACGATGGATGTACATGCAGATAACCCGAAGTAAGTATCCATCACCTTCCCTAGAGAGATGGATTAGCTCTCTAACTTGTATTCCCACTAGAATTGTTGTTTTCTTTGTGGGCAGTTTGCAGCAATTATTGACAATAATATGGGCATAGTTTCAACAGGAGGGTGAGGTTGCCCAAGAAATGTTTTGGGATAATCTAAATGCTTTAATGGTTGAGCACACAGGCAACCGAGCTAACTTTTATGGTCTTATGGTGGCTGATGAGGCAGCTGCTACCAATTGGAATGCCATTCGACGGGTGTTCAACAATGGAGAGACAATGCCGGATAGGGAGAGGTCGTGGCTTTTTCATTGGCAAGACAACCTCAATAGTCACACGAAGAAGTATATTTTCTCACGTCATCTTGAAAGACACATCAAAATGTGTGAAGAATGAGAACATGTGCTACTGTTAAATATGCATTGGTTCAATTTAGAAAAAGCTATGCTTGGTGGGCCACTAGTAAGGCGACAGATTGCAACCTTCCCAAGCTTGATTAGTTGGCTAAGCTAGTGGCACTAAAATGTAGGGCACTGGGGACACTTTATCATTCAGGGTGGGGACCCAAAGGCAAATGTGATGGTGCCACAGACAAACCTAGATGAATCCAAACATGGGAGCTGGCTTGCTGGAGAGGGATATAAGCATGAGATATCCTTATATGATGTATGCGTCACTGACATGATAAATGCAATCCTGCAAAGTGCTCAACAACTTGCATTCATGGAGGGCATGTACATTGGAAGCAGCCACGATTTGCAAGTGCTCATGGATAGGACCATGCCACGTCAAAAAACAACACCTTCCCCTGGTGTAACCTCTCAGGTGGTGGGTGATGCTATTATGGAAACACCCATGTTTGTTGATCAAATGAAGTTCAAATGACAGAAGAAGACGATGAGAGCAAAGAGGCCTCTAAGCGAGGGGAACATAGAGAATGCTGAAAATTGTAGCCATAGACCTGATTATGTATGTGTCACTGTTGATCATGTTGATGTACAGAGTAGGGAAGATGAGAAAGATAAGGGGGATACTGCAGCTATCATTGCCCTTCAGGCAAACATCCTTGACACCAAATGGGCTATAAGACAAGTACCAATGGGTAGTAGAGTAAAGTGCTAGCATTGGTTGTCTAGAAGTAAGTGTGATGCTCCTTTAAAAGCTAGAGATGTGGTCCCATGTTTCTCAAGTGATTTCCAGCTAGGACAATGGAGGAGAGAGAAGATGTGTTTTTTTTACAACACTGATGTGTGTCACACATATAATTCAAGCAAGAAGATATTACATAAACCAGAAGATGTCCCTCCAATATGGCCGATAGCATTGGGTAGCACTTTATCTAGTAGGGAAATAGGTCTAGTGAAGGCGAACTTTGACATTGGCATGAATTTGGAAGAGTTAAAGAGACTAGACAAAAGCGAGATACAATCAGATGCCACACAGACTAATGTTGAAGAGGGTATTGGCATGAAAAAAACTTATCGCATGGGTATTTCAAATGTAGCATATGAACAAATACAAGCAGCACTGAAGTTGAAGGCAAGAGTTTTCCGCTAACATGTGTACAAAGAAGGTGCTAAAGAACTCTTCTGTCTGTCAGATGAGGAGAAATAGGGTCCACCTTTTTATGTATTCATTCAAGGACAACCATCATGTTCTTACCTCAAGTTTGTGCAAAGAACAAGTAATAAGAAGAAGTATCTACCATGCAAGCATATATACTATGTCTTTTTGATGGTTCTTGGTCAAGATATGAACAATAGCATGCACATCCACCAGCCTAGAATAGCTTAACATATCTTGAAAAACATGCTTATGAAGGCTGTGTAGGCTCTCAATCAGAAACCCAATAATTAGTGGCTGTGACTTTTGTCTCCATGTTGTATACAGTCTTTGTCAAGTTATGTTTCACATGTACACTTGAACTTTGTCAAGTTATGTTTCACCTTGTACACAGCATTTGTTTGATTATGTTGCCTCTTCCCTACACCCTTTTTGTTTCACATTGTACCCAGCTTTTGTCTAATTATGTTGCCTATTCCCTACACCCTTTTTGTTTCGCATTGTCGTCAAATCTTGGGCATATTCATAGATTTTTGAACCTTCCTATCATGAACTAGCCATAGACCACACCCTAAATAAAATAATGCTCGCTACTCTCTCACTTGTGCTCGCTCCCTAGACACACCTAGCTGAACACATGAAGACGATGAGGCTTCATACCTTGGATGAGTAGCTTTAATGTATCTATGTATCCCTTTCTCCTTTATTGAAACCTTGTCACATGCCTCCACCACCTCATCAGGCTTGACCAAGTCACGAAAGTCATTGCAAACTTCCTTGACTACCTTCCTTCAAAGCCATGCACACTACGAGAGCTTGAGCGTTTCAATCATGTCATTGTTTTTTATAGAAGACTTTATCATAGAAATTCAGATTATCCAAGCAAAAACCTCCCAGACTATTCATGTAGCTTTGAGCAAGCCTCAACTGTTTCTTCTTAGCACCTCCATGTGACTAGGCATGTAACACTTTTAAACTATCTAGATCGCACTATTAATGAGTGATTTTTAGTTGGATTTCTGGAGTGCATGTTTCTCCAATTTTTGGTTAGTTTTTCTAAGCTTTGTTACCTCTTGAGATGACTAAAGTAGCCTTTCCAACACATTTACACATTGAGTTTGTGAGATCACGATGTCTTCTAGTCCTTTAACAAATTACTTATACACACTAGGAATATTTCTAGCCATATTTATGTGTTCATAATGGAAAATAGTAGCTTGGTTATTCAATCTTGAGCAATATCCAAATAAGTCTTCTCTACCATCCCCAATGAATCGAACAAGATCATGCAAGGTGCTAAATGATGTAGGCTTACCAGTTGATGGTTCAAGCAAGTATAGACCTCCTTGAACCCACAAATCTACATGCTTCTTTCCTTCTGCACATTGCCTTTGAGCTTCAGTCTCATCACATTAGGGGGCATTTGAACATGAAAAGGGCCTTGTAAGGATCCCTAATTTTAAGGAATTAAGACTAATTTTATTGAGGCTTAAGGAGGCAAACCTCATAATGACGCCTACTTTTGGCCCTAAAAGTAGGGGATCTTTCTATTTTTCCCTCTCTAGGATTTTCACTCTAGGATTCTCATTCTATTCACTAAAACTCTAGGATTCTCATTCTATCCACTAAAACTCTCGAAATATCATCAATCTCATCCATATAGGGGCCCAAAAAATATTTTTTATTACAATTCAAAATAATTGCCTCAAAATAACTTTCAATCACATTTAATGCACTTTCATTGCATTTCTGAAGTTCCCTCTAAATTTCATATCAACAGTCATTAAAAGATAATCTCGTTTAATACACTTTCATTGCGTTTTTAAAGTTCCCACAAATTCTAAATCAAGAGTCATTAAAAAACAAGGAAAACTTACGTTTTTTTATTTTTTTCACTTTCAAATGCATAAAAAATAAAAATTTTAATTTAAATTTAAATTTTCAGATAGGCTAGCAATTTAAAATTTATATTTTATAGCAAACCCACCTAAAAACGGTTTTCTTCATTGATAACTGTGAGATCCCCCTGTTCCCACCGAGCAACGGATTCGGGTACTAGCAGCGGAAGTAGCACTTCTCGCGCGGGACAGGGGTCCCACATTCGGGGCCTCGCCCACGGATATCCGGACAAGAGACTAATCCGTCGGTTTGTCAAAAACCGAAACTGGAAAAACTTCCTTTACTCGGAAAGCATGGGCGATTCCACCAGGATAACTCTTTACTCTAACGTAGTCAAGATCATTACGGATCAACTGATCTGACTGCACCTTTAACGGTACTTGGTCAAATCAAGGTAGAAACTTGCACTTGGATCATTGGGATCAACGCTTTTTTCCCCATCAAGAGGCACAGCCGTTGATTCCTATCCATAGAACAATTTCTATCCGGGATTTACTTTATCTATCGTAAAAACAAGTTGAGTCTCGATTTATGGATCCATCAGTCCAGCCTAACCCCATCCGATCCCATGGGTTAGCCAACCGCCCAACCACTGTAGTGATGGGATCCAATTTGGAATTTGGTTAGGTTTTGTCCCGGGTACCAAGGAAAAGAGTTCCAAGGCCCCCTAGCCGGAAGTTCATGCAAACATAAAACTAGCCACACCACTTACACACCCAATATGAAAATTGCCTTTTTCTTAGCATCAGCTAACTTTAAAACAATCCTTTAATGAAACCATAGTACCACTGATCACAATCTTCCAATTTATCCAGTTGATTCATAATTTCCCATCATTCCTTCATCAGAGTATCTATGGCATCATTGGCAACTAGAACGCTCACCACCTGTCCACACAGGGGCCTTTTCAATAGTTCCTAGCCCATAATACTCGGCAATATAATCACTTATAAAAATCAAGATGGACTCTCGTTGAAGATCAGCAAGATCAACCAACAGATCCATATAAAGAGCCATGGACTCATCCATTGAAGACCAGCAAGGTCAATCAACCAGATCCATGCCCGGTTTCACAAAACAACTCTTACTCCTTGTTCCAATATCTTCCTCGATGCACGCGTGGGTATCCTAGGCGACCCAGAGCCCGAGCACCGTATGGTCAGCACCCTCTAGGATCCTTCGCAGGTGACCTAGCGCTTCACTCATAGGCCGCTTCCTTGGTCCCTCATCCACCGTACCGGAAGCTCACCATTTTAATCGAACCGAGGCTGGTCAAGACCTCGGTCGACCTTGCTACGCGAGACGTCCTCCATTGACTCTCCGTCAGCAGCAGTTGCAACTTTATCAGTTAGGTCTCCACGACCTTAATCACAAGACGGTCAAAATGCTTCCCCAGCATTCTTGACATAAAACAGCCATTTACAAACAGCATTTACAAACAGTTTACAAATACAGTTTCTATGTTAACTCTCATTTTTCCACATTGTTCCTCATTAATCCACATTACTTATTCCACATTCCATGTATATGTGTACTCATCCAATCACCTCCTTTTTCCATCTCTTCACTTCAGATTCCTTCACATCACATATCATATATTCACATCCATATCCACATCCATACATCCACATCCACATCCACATTCACATCCATACATCCACATCTACATGCTTATCTCCATTTTCACATCCTCATTTATACATCCACATCCCATATCCACATTCATACATACACATCCATACATCCACATCCACATCCACATACATACATACATCCACATCCACATTCCACATTCACATCTATACATCCACATCTACATTCACATTCACATACATCCACATCCACATCTATACATCCACATTCCACATTCACATCTACATTCACATTCACATACATCCACATCTACATTCACATTCACATACATCCACATCCCCATTCCCATTCACATCTATACATCCACATCTACATCCACATACATACATACATCCACATCTATACATCCACATTCCACATTCACATCTACATTCACATTCACATACATCCACATCTACATTCACATTCACATACATCCACATCCCCATTCTCATTCACATCTATACATCCACATCTACATCCACATACATATATACATCCACATCCACATTCCACATTCACATCTATACATCCACATCTACATCCACATTCACATACATCCACATCCACATTTCCATTCACATCTATACATCCACATCCATTCACATTCACATACATCCACATCCACATTCCCATACATCCACATCTATACATCCACATTCCACATTCACATCTACATTCACATTCACATACATCCACATCTACATTCACATTCACATACATCCACATCTACATCCACATACATACATACATCCACATCCACATTCTACATTCACATCTATACATCCACATCTACATCCACATTCACAAATATCCACATCCACATTCCCATTCACATCTATACATACACATCTACATCCACATACATACATACATCCACATCCACGTTCCACATTCACATCTATACAACCACATCTACATCCACATACATACATACATCCATATCCACATTCCACATTCACTTCTATACAACCACGTCTACATCCACATTCACATCTATGCATATACATCTTCATGCATACATCCATTTTCACATGCATACATCCATTTTCACATGCATACATCCACACTCCCATCTCCACATCTACACATCCACATACATACATCCATTTTCACATTCCCATTCATATAACCCCATATGCCTTCATATCTAATCTTTTATGTCACCTCCATTCTCACCCTATCACAACCCATATACATCTTATCTCATCTCATACACTTCTTATCTCATCCCATACACATCTTATCACATCTTAACTCATCTTATATGCATCTTATCATATCTTATCACTTCTCATCTCTTATGCGTACCTCTATGCATGAAATTCAATTATGCTAAAAGTAACACTTTTGATATAAAAATTTATCCATTATGCATACTTCTATGCATGTAAATAAAAATGATAAAAGTAACACTTTTGATATAAAAATTTATCCATTATGCATACTTCTATGCATGTAAATAAAAATGATAAAAGTAACACTTTTGATATAAAAATTTATCCATTATGCATACTTCTATGCATGTAAATAAAAATGATAAAAGTAACACTTTTGATATAAAAATTTATCCATTATGCATACTTCTATGCAAGTAAATAAAAATGATAAAAGTAACACTTTTGATATAAAAACTTATTCTTTATGCATAATATAAAAAATTCAATTTCTCTATGATTATAATGAAATTCTTTCAATTAGTCTAGGATGATAATTCCTAGAATATGGTAGGAAGTCCTCTTTTTATGCTTTGAATGAAATTATTTTATGCATAATTTTTATAAAAATTTTGCCATAGCTCCGCTGCTATGACTGATAAATCTCAATTTTTCTAAGGGATAAAGCTTATCATTAAGGAAATAATTAAAATGATCTCTAATTGGATCATTAATCCATAATGGATTGAATCATCAATATGCATAAACTAAAAGCATAGAAAAAAAACCATTAATTTGGCCTCAAGCATAGCTTAATCTTGGATTAAGGAAAAGCTTTATGAAAAGCTTCTTTTGGATTGAGAATGGGTCATGAGTATGACCATTTCTTGAGTGAGAGAGAGAAATTACATAAAAACCATTAGAATTTAAACATAAATGAAAATTAACTTCAATAGCATTTATTAAATTATGTAACTCTTCACTACTATTCACCAATTAACTTCAATAGCATTTAAAAAACCATACCAATTAAGCTTCTCAAGCTTGAGAGGGGTTGAGAAGAGAGAAACATTGAGAAATTATAGAAAAGAGCAATATTCGCTAATTACCTTACAAGTTGCTTGATTCTTTGTTCACGGTAGAGGCCCCCAACCAATCAATTGGTTAAGTATGTTGATGGAGCCACTAATGGGGATTGAAGAAAGAGGGAAGCTCCAAAAACTAGTGAATTATTAAATGAATTCACAGTTCTTGGCTTAGGTGGAGTAGAGTAACGATGCATAAACACTATATATTTTTCAACAAGGGGGAGGCTTCTATTTATAGGAAAAATTGAGCTCCTAACCAAACAAACTGATTCTAGAATTCTCCAAATCAGTTTGGTCAATTTTTGACCATTTTTAGGTCAGTTAAGCTAATTTTTTGGAACTAGACTTGAATGAGGAGAGAGGAGAGATGAAATATCTCAATTTTTATGAGTTTAAAACTCATTCAAGCATGTGAAATATGCACCTCCTTTAAAGAACTCCCCTTCCTTACATATGTCATACTTTTAATATTGCTCATAATTTTTTTTTACTTATAAACCTTGTACATTTTCAACTCTTCATCTTATGTGAAATATGCACCTCCTTTAAAGAACTCCCCTTCCTTACATATGTCATACTTTTAATATTGCTCATAATTTTTTACTAATAAACCTTGTACATTTTCAACTCTTCATCTTATGTGAAATATGCACCTCCTTTAAAGAACTCCCCTTCCTTACATATGTCATACTTTTAATATTGCTCATAATTTTTTTTACTAATAAACCTTGTACATTTTCAACTCTTCATCTTATGTGAAATATGCACCTCCTTTAAAGAACTCCCCTTCCTTACATATGTCATACTTTTAATATTGCTCATAATTTTTTTACTAATAAACCTTGTACATTTTCAACTCTTCATCTTATGTGAGCATTTACTCATTTTTGGGTATCTTCGTTTACAAATTGGATTTATCTCCTCCCTACACATGGATTGATGCTATTGGCCCATAGGAACCTTAATTGGACCATAATCCAAAAATTTTTGAAAATCTAGACCCTTAGACTAAGGTCCTTTATACACATTTCCAATTAATTCCAATTGCACATTGGAAAGTTCTTTTTGAATTTCTGTTTCAGGGAAACTTATTTTAATAAGATGAGATAATTTTCTATCCAAAAATATTAAAAATCTAAATATTCTCTCTCTAGAATATTTTCTCTCTCTAGGTTAAAACAGTTAGAAACAAGTCTTTTATATTTCTGAAGAGGGATTGATTATAGAAGAAGATACTTTTGGGGAGGAATCTTACATTCTACCCCACTTAAAAAACGCGAGATGTCCTCATCTCGCAAACTGGGATAATTTCGCAAGATGCACGAATTATGAGACTTAGAGAAAAATTTAAATCAGGATTAACCACCAAGAAAAAGTCTCAAAGAGAGCAAGATTCAAGATAAGAACAAGATTTAAACTTTATTCATTCTCAGAACTTATACAGTAAAGATAGAAGAACTCTTTACACTTCCATAAGCCCGTCCATCATATGATCACAAAAGCAGCACTCACAAGCTGCGCATGTATAAGGTAACTCATCTATGGGAATAATTCTGTTGGTTATTGCTGCACCTATCTCAGTGGTATGAGGTGATCTAACAAAAGGGCCTCTGAGAGGCAAGCCAAAAACGGGGTAAAGGCATATCTTCTCATGAGGGAGAAAACACGCCAGTAAGAAGACTCGCTCAGAAAACCCAAGATGCCTTGATCTCATGACGCAGTAGTATCGGGGACCCAAACCCAAAGCTTCAATAACCATGGCCAAGCGGACATTATTACGAAAATGTTGCTGACCCCAGGGTGTTACCCTAGTTATGTCTTGATAGGTCCGCCATTTGGTCTGCGCTACAGAAGTTCCCAAGTGAGGGAAAAGTGAGCGCTCATACTGTTCTATAAAATCCTTCTTCACAGACTCACTTGCGTCTTGAAGGTGAGGAATCATTATGGATAAAACTAGTTCTTGTTGCCAAGCCATGAAGGAGATTAAGAAAGAGAGGAGATCGATGGAAGTAAGATTACTGCTGTGAGCGACAGGTAAAAAGTTACGACTTATATAAAGGAAGGAGTTAGCGTAACCTAGAAGCCAACGGTATCTTGTCACTGAAGTTTTATTGTCTTTCCTTGATTTGGGTTTGGCACATATTTCTATGAAATACATTAAGAACTTTGAGATGAGGAGGTAAAAGAAGCTTGTAGGCTAAGTCACCTACTTTCATTGAATTCAGATATAAGGCTCACAATATCTGGGGGATAAGTTCTTATACTCCCCAAGAGATAAAGAACTTCTTTTGGGCCGTACTCGAATGAAAACCAAAACCTTGGTATCCAAAACACCGATTTTCACTTCTGAACTCATTGTTCTGAATCCTTAAAACAGCGTGACTCCTGAGAAGTATTCTAGGAAAAGGGTCTTCCTTTTTTTTAAAACAGAATCTTTCTTTTACTTTAGAGAGGGGCTAATTATAAGATCAAAAAGGGAGATTCTTACTCCTCTATACCTCGAAGGCTGGGGAGGAATCTTACATTCTACCCCACTTAAAAAAGTGCGAGATGTCCTCATCTCGCCAAGTAGAGGACAACTCTTTTTCTTAAGATCCAATTTATTCTAGGGTTCCTTATATTCTGGTCAACCCAACAGAATACGGGGATAAATATCCCTTATATAGAACTCATCATTAAATAAATTCATTTCAGATCATATCATTCATATCTTTAACACGATAATGGTCCATCAGATCGAAATTTTTTCTTTCTGAACATTCCTCCACGGGAATTTCAGTCAAGCAAGTTTTCAATTTGTCATCCCTTAACTTGATATACCGAGTCAAGTGTTAACAGTAGTACTTTGACAGCACAATCCACTAATGTCATAGTGATTTGTTGAAATCATTATCATCATTTATCATTACAGGGACTCGTCCCATTCATCCTCATTGCGGTTTTGCTCAAGTTATTATATTTCAACTAAATTTCAAAAATCATCATTTTTCAATCAGAATCCCAATCAATTCATCGGTTCCCAAACAGAATTAAAAATCATATCAACCACATTCAAATTCATCATCTGGATAGCATTAACGCTTATAATTTC
Organism: Cibotium barometz; assembly: GCF_041138505.1. Classification (NCBI taxonomy): domain Eukaryota; kingdom Viridiplantae; phylum Streptophyta; class Polypodiopsida; order Cyatheales; family Cibotiaceae; genus Cibotium; species Cibotium barometz. Next base: position 23,939,419 of record NC_141098.1, read on the forward strand.
AAGTCTTAGATTTACTCGTATATACTGTCAGTAAAGAGCTGCAGTTATACTCTCGGTATATACGGATAGTCACGGCCCTTGGAATTATAAGGTAAATACCATCATGTCTAGGCCTCAAGCAAGTCAAGGATTCTATATAATTGCGGTACTTCCATCTGAAGACCCAATTACCAAATTACGAATTTCAATTTGAATATCAAATTGTATGAATTATATCACACAATTACAACCTTTTTGTGTTTCTTGATAAATTTCTGACCTATTTGTCTTCTCAATTGATCTTCATTAACCAAATGCTCTGATACCAACTGTGAGATCCCCCTGTTCCCACCGAGCAACGGATTCGGGTACTAGCAGCGGAAGTAGCACTTCTCGCGCGGGACAGGGGTCCCACATTCGGGGCCTCGCCCACGGATATCCGGACAAGAGACTAATCCGTCGGTTTGTCAAAAACCGAAACTGGAAAAACTTCCTTTACTCGGAAAGCATGGGCGATTCCACCAGGATAACTCTTTACTCTAACGTAGTCAAGATCATTACGGATCAACTGATCTGACTGCACCTTTAACGGTACTTGGTCAAATCAAGGTAGAAACTTGCACTTGGATCATTGGGATCAACGCTTTTTTCCCCATCAAGAGGCACAGCCGTTGATTCCTATCCATAGAACAATTTCTATCCGGGATTTACTTTATCTATCGTAAAAACAAGTTGAGTCTCGATTTATGGATCCATCAGTCCAGCCTAACCCCATCCGATCCCATGGGTTAGCCAACCGCCCAACCACTGTAGTGATGGGATCCAATTTGGAATTTGGTTAGGTTTTGTCCCGGGTACCAAGGAAAAGAGTTCCAAGGCCCCCTAGCCGGAAGTTCATGCAAACATAAAACTAGCCACACCACTTACACACCCAATATGAAAATTGCCTTTTTCTTAGCATCAGCTAACTTTAAAACAATCCTTTAATGAAACCATAGTACCACTGATCACAATCTTCCAATTTATCCAGTTGATTCATAATTTCCCATCATTCCTTCATCAGAGTATCTATGGCATCATTGGCAACTAGAACGCTCACCACCTGTCCACACAGGGGCCTTTTCAATAGTTCCTAGCCCATAATACTCGGCAATATAATCACTTATAAAAATCAAGATGGACTCTCGTTGAAGATCAGCAAGATCAACCAACAGATCCATATAAAGAGCCATGGACTCATCCATTGAAGACCAGCAAGGTCAATCAACCAGATCCATGCCCGGTTTCACAAAACAACTCTTACTCCTTGTTCCAATATCTTCCTCGACGCACGTGTGGGTATCCTAGGCGACCCAAAGCCCGAGCACCGTATGGTCAGCACCCTCTAGGATCCTTCGCAGGTGACCTAGCGCTTCACTCATAGGCCGCTTCCTTGGTCCCTCATCCACCGTACCGGAAGCTCACCATTTTAATCGAACCGAGGCTGGTCAAGACCTCGGTCGACCTTGCTACGCGAGACGTCCTCCATTGACTCTCCGTCAGCAGCAGTTGCAACTTTATCAGTTAGGTCTCCACGACCTTAATCACAAGACGGTCAAAATGCTTCCCCAGCATTCTTGACATAAAACAGCCATTTACAAACAGCATTTACAAACAGTTTACAAATACAGTTTCTATGTTAACTCTCATTTTTCCACATTGTTCCTCATTAATCCACATTACTTATTCCACATTCCATGTATATGTGTACTCATCCAATCACCTCCTTTTTCCATCTCTTCACTTCAGATTCCTTCACATCACATATCATATATTCACATCCATATCCACATCCATACATCCACATCCACATCCACATTCACATCCATACATCCACATCTACATGCTTATCTCCATTTTCACATCCTCATTTATACATCCACATCCCATATCCACATTCATACATACACATCCATACATCCACATCCACATCCACATACATACATACATCCACATCCACATTCCACATTCACATCTATACATCCACATCTACATTCACATTCACATACATCCACATCCACATCTATACATCCACATTCCACATTCACATCTACATTCACATTCACATACATCCACATCTACATTCACATTCACATACATCCACATCCCCATTCCCATTCACATCTATACATCCACATCTACATCCACATACATACATACATCCACATCTATACATCCACATTCCACATTCACATCTACATTCACATTCACATACATCCACATCTACATTCACATTCACATACATCCACATCCCCATTCTCATTCACATCTATACATCCACATCTACATCCACATACATACATACATCCACATCCACATTCCACATTCACATCTATACATCCACATCTACATCCACATTCACATACATCCACATCCACATTTCCATTCACATCTATACATCCACATCCATTCACATTCACATACATCCACATCCACATTCCCATACATCCACATCTATACATCCACATTCCACATTCACATCTACATTCACATTCACATACATCCACATCTACATTCACATTCACATACATCCACATCTACATCCACATACATACATACATCCACATCCACATTCTACATTCACATCTATACATCCACATCTACATCCACATTCACAAATATCCACATCCACATTCCCATTCACATCTATACATACACATCTACATCCACATACATACATACATCCACATCCACGTTCCACATTCACATCTATACAACCACATCTACATCCACATACATACATACATCCATATCCACATTCCACATTCACTTCTATACAACCACGTCTACATCCACATTCACATCTATGCATATACATCTTCATGCATACATCCATTTTCACATGCATACATCCATTTTCACATGCATACATCCACACTCCCATCTCCACATCTACACATCCACATACATACATCCATTTTCACATTCCCATTCATATAACCCCATATGCCTTCATATCTAATCTTTTATGTCACCTCCATTCTCACCCTATCACAACCCATATACATCTTATCTCATCTCATACACTTCTTATCTCATCCCATACACATCTTATCACATCTTAACTCATCTTATATGCATCTTATCATATCTTATCACTTCTCATCTCTTATGCGTACCTCTATGCATGAAATTCAATTATGCTAAAAGTAACACTTTTGATATAAAAATTTATCCATTATGCATACTTCTATGCATGTAAATAAAAATGATAAAAGTAACACTTTTGATATAAAAATTTATCCATTATGCATACTTCTATGCATGTAAATAAAAATGATAAAAGTAACACTTTTGATATAAAAATTTATCCATTATGCATACTTCTATGCATGTAAATAAAAATGATAAAAGTAACACTTTTGATATAAAAATTTATCCATTATGCATACTTCTATGCAAGTAAATAAAAATGATAAAAGTAACACTTTTGATATAAAAACTTATTCTTTATGCATAATATAAAAAATTCAATTTCTCTATGATTATAATGAAATTCTTTCAATTAGTCTAGGATGATAATTCCTAGAATATGGTAGGAAGTCCTCTTTTTATGCTTTGAATGAAATTATTTTATGCATAATTTTTATAAAAATTTTGCCATAGCTCCGCTGCTATGACTGATAAATCTCAATTTTTCTAAGGGATAAAGCTTATCATTAAGGAAATAATTAAAATGATCTCTAATTGGATCATTAATCCATAATGGATTGAATCATCAATATGCATAAACTAAAAGCATAGAAAAAAAACCATTAATTTGGCCTCAAGCATAGCTTAATCTTGGATTAAGGAAAAGCTTTATGAAAAGCTTCTTTTGGATTGAGAATGGGTCATGAGTATGACCATTTCTTGAGTGAGAGAGAGAAATTACATAAAAACCATTAGAATTTAAACATAAATGAAAATTAACTTCAATAGCATTTATTAAATTATGTAACTCTTCACTACTATTCACCAATTAACTTCAATAGCATTTAAAAAACCATACCAATTAAGCTTCTCAAGCTTGAGAGGGGTTGAGAAGAGAGAAACATTGAGAAATTATAGAAAAGAGCAATATTCGCTAATTACCTTACAAGTTGCTTGATTCTTTGTTCACGGTAGAGGCCCCCAACCAATCAATTGGTTAAGTATGTTGATGGAGCCACTAATGGGGATTGAAGAAAGAGGGAAGCTCCAAAAACTAGTGAATTATTAAATGAATTCACAGTTCTTGGCTTAGGTGGAGTAGAGTAACGATGCATAAACACTATATATTTTTCAACAAGGGGGAGGCTTCTATTTATAGGAAAAATTGAGCTCCTAACCAAACAAACTGATTCTAGAATTCTCCAAATCAGTTTGGTCAATTTTTGACCATTTTTAGGTCAGTTAAGCTAATTTTTTGGAACTAGACTTGAATGAGGAGAGAGGAGAGATGAAATATCTCAATTTTTATGAGTTTAAAACTCATTCAAGCATGTGAAATATGCACCTCCTTTAAAGAACTCCCCTTCCTTACATATGTCATACTTTTAATATTGCTCATAATTTTTTTTTACTTATAAACCTTGTACATTTTCAACTCTTCATCTTATGTGAAATATGCACCTCCTTTAAAGAACTCCCCTTCCTTACATATGTCATACTTTTAATATTGCTCATAATTTTTTACTAATAAACCTTGTACATTTTCAACTCTTCATCTTATGTGAAATATGCACCTCCTTTAAAGAACTCCCCTTCCTTACATATGTCATACTTTTAATATTGCTCATAATTTTTTTTACTAATAAACCTTGTACATTTTCAACTCTTCATCTTATGTGAAATATGCACCTCCTTTAAAGAACTCCCCTTCCTTACATATGTCATACTTTTAATATTGCTCATAATTTTTTTACTAATAAACCTTGTACATTTTCAACTCTTCATCTTATGTGAGCATTTACTCATTTTTGGGTATCTTCTTTTACAAATTGGATTTATCTCCTCCCTACACATGGATTGATGCTATTGGCCCATAGGAACCTTAATTGGACCATAATCCAAAATTTTTTGAAAATCTAGACCCTTAGACTAAGGTCCTTTATACACATTTCCAATTAATTCCAATTGCACATTGGAAAGTTCTTTTTGAATTTCTGTTTCAGGGAAACTTATTTTAATAAGATAAGATAATTTTCTATCCAAAAATATTAAAAATCTAAATATTCTCTCTCTAGAATATTTTCTCTCTCTAGGTTAAAACAGTTAGAAACAAGTCTTTTATATTTCTGAAGAGGGATTGATTATAGAAGAAGATACTTTTGGGGAGGAATCTTACAATAACTGTCACATCTCCTCTCTGTCTGACTCAGTAACTAAAAGATTATCTCTCTCTCTCTCTCTCTCTCTCTCTCAGTCTCTCGCTCCCAAGCCCTTCTCTCATTGTAGTAGGTCTCTCTTTCAAGCTTCTCTTTTGGGATCCAAGCTATCTACCATCTTCCATTGTGTCTACTATGGCACTCATAGAAATAACAATCATCACGAGTGAGGAAGGTAGACTTGCATATTCGCATCTTGAATGAATATTCATCCATCAGAAAAGAACATCTAAACGCACAGGAGAAGCAAGAAAGAAGACAGCAGGGTCATTATAATGTGGATCTTTGGGTTGATGGGTATTTATATCTGTGAGGTGAAAAAAAGAAAGAAAAGCCTGCCTCTATAGCCCTTCCACCTCGCAAACTTGGAATAACACACACGAACGGGGGCACCATAAACCAAGACAAACACCCAGCTTTATATTCCAAATCACAATTTCATACAAGCTTCTTCCGACACAGAAGCCTTACTCACACAACTCAAACACTCACTCAGGCCTGTCAGCCGAGGATACACCACATCCCTGATCACCACGAAATCCACTCGCCTGCCTGCTGTACCAAACACACCAGAATGAACCCGGCCACTCTCGCTCCAGAAGGCGCCCACACCAGCTAACCCTCGAGTCCTCTGCGACCCATCACTTCTGCATGTGTCGTCAGCAGCAGCTTCCCATCATCTCTCTTTCAATCTCTGTGCTGATCCTCTGTCAGCTCGTAAACCCAGGCAGCTTATCTGCCTTGCTACCGGCCCACCACCAAGCAGCAACACTTCTCTGTCTCTGCCTCACTAGGCACCCACTCTGTCCTCTGTCCTGTCTCCTAGGCGGCCCACACCAGCCTGCCTTTCACCCGCAGCTTATCTGCTCCCTTTTGTCCTCGCTAGCAGCTCCCTTTGATGCCAGCACCCGTCTCTTTCCCACAGGCAGCGCCCCACTAGCCTCTGCCTCCTCCAACATGCAAGCCCTCCTCACTTACAGCCCACACGGCTTGCGCTGACAGCACACGCCAGTCCACACGTCATGCAGCTCATCTGCTCCTTTCGCTTTTTCTTGCAGCTGCCTTGCGCCAACCACAGCTGCGTTCACCTCTTCACACGGAGGCCCCACCAGCCTCTCCAGCTGGAAACCACGCTACTGCTTGCAGACGACCACCTGTAACGCCACGCCCAAGCAAGGTGGCCCCTCTACTCTCTCAACTGCGAATCACCTCAAGGCCGGCCTCTATTCTCCACGGTCGCCAGCCCGACAACCCAGTTGCGCTCCACGCTTACCATCAAACGGCTGTCCGCTCCAGCCTGTCAGCTTCGAAGGAGCCCTCTATTAGGCCGCCACTTACGCCATCACACCCAAGGGCCTTCTCCACGCCTTTTTCACGCCCGTCGGCTATTGACCAAAGTGGCTTTTCCTCTCAGCAGCCCGTGTTGTTTCCACAGTCGGCTTCCTCTGCTTCTTCATTTGCCGTCAACAGCCTGCTTCACACCACGACCACTTCTTCGTTTCTCTCCTCACCTTTGCTATCTGCAGAGCTGCGCTCTCTCAGCACTCAAGAGCTGCCTTCTCGCTGCTCTACACCTGGGAGGCTACCACGCTCTTCACTAGCAGCGGCCACCTCTGCGCCTACCTGCTCTTCCCCTTAACTCTGTCTTACAGCTGCGCCAGAGAGCCTCCGACTTTAACAACACAGCCACGGCACCTTTTACTGCACGCTGCTGACTCACACTCCTTCACCAACCTTCGAGAACGTTGCGTTGGCGGCCATCTAAAGCTCCACGCTTTCGTTACCAGCTGGCAACGTTTTCCTTTTATTTTATTTATTATTTTCCTCATGCCTAAGGATGGCCACCCACCATACCTTCTATTTCACACCCAATGCCCACAATACTACCTCTAAATTACCCATCATCAATTGCTCCCCCAATCTCCACACACCTCTCTTTCTCAAGGCAACATCGGCCCCTCTTGTCTTTAATGCCCATGCCTCCATACACACTTCACATACAACCTTTCGATGCCCGCTTCATTCTTGGAGACGCACACCAAGAGCTGCCAAATGGTTGATATCACCTCCATCTGACCTTTCACCAGACAGGCCTGCAACCAGCCCAAAACCAAATCCGTCCACCCTAAACACCTGCACACGCTCTCCAAACCAAACTCTTTACAACTGCCACGCACACGTATGTACACGGACCCAGAATATCACTCAGAAAAACGCCTGACATACTTTGCCACCCCTCCCATCTGCTAGAGCATTCATGCTCAGCAGCATTCAGCATAGTCCAGTAGTCATCCACCAGGATCAAAAGGAAACAGCAACTCACCATCCCATTCCCCAGCATCCGTTAAACACCATGGCTGCATCACTGCACACCAGACATCAACCATATCCAGAAAATCATCCACATCCACTTCACCCACCGCAAACCTCCCCGTCTTCAAAAACTGTGGCATTCCAGCATTTAGCATCTCATCCATCAACACCTGTGAAGGCCAAGTTTCAGCATTTTGACCTTTATCCACACAAAAATCCATCTCCTTCCCAAGAGCAGTGTCCACCAGCACTTCCAGCTCTTGTACTTCAGGCATCCCTTCACAATCATACAGCTCACCTGGCTTAGAATCCTTGTCATCCTTGGACCTTGCTTTCAGCATTTCAGCAATCCGCAAAGAAGCCTTAGCTACACTCTCGACCATATCAGCATCCATCTCCACCTCTGGTTCCTGCTCATCCAGGCTAGCAATTTTCCAAATATCATCCTCAGGCACACTACTCACCACACAACGCTCTTTATCAGCCAAATCAGCATGCATATCTTCTTCAGTGTTGCCAACCCCCCTGGTATCATCGTCCAAAGACTCCCCAGCACATAATCCATCAGATGGAATAACATCCATACCATTCATCGCAGGTACCAGACCACCATCCAGCTGTCCAAGAAAATCCATAATGATAGGATTTTCCTCCACGCTCTCTTTCTCTGCATCACAAGCCATCTTCACTTTATCAGAAGTCTCTACCCCATCCTCCTCCCTTTCTGTAACCAGCAAAGAATCATCCTCAAAGCATCCTGTATCCAGCTCCTCTTCCTTCTTATCAGCATTTAATCCCAAGGCATCATCCTCTTTGCTTCCATGTGCATGCATATCATCCAGATCATCCAAATGGTCTTCAATAGAACCTTCCAACTCACTGTCCTGTACAGCCATGACCTCCCTATTCAAAGAAGAATCTACTGGCAACTCCTTATCTGCACTTTGCTCCTTCACCTGCTTCTCATCCACCTGCACATGCTTTTCAAACTTTGGAAAAAAATCAGAAGGCATATAGAACATACCCCTTTGCACCTGTCTCGGCCTTTGAGGCTCCTGTCTGATCAAACCTTGCATAGGACTCTTACCCACCTCAACCAGATTCACCTGCTTATCCCTTGCAGACACAACGCCTTCATACGGATAAATACCCATCTCCATCTGCTTCAAAACCTTGCCTTCCTTTTCCCTAGCAACCCTAAGTGCATCATCAAATGACCTGGGATTCTTCAACTCAACCCTGACCCTCAAATGGGGTAGCAAACCATCAATAAACAAGCTCTTCTTCAAAAACATAGGAGGAACTTCCTCCTTCAATGTCATACACCACTTACTCCACAAACATGTAAATACCTTCACAAAATCGTCCAGTGATTGGCCATGTACCTGCTTCAAGATGCTCAGCTCCTGCCAAAGCACACCAGAATCCTCCACTTGCTGAAATCGCTCCAAAAGCCCTTCCTTCAACCTGTCCAAGGTCAAAACACCAGCATCCTGTGCTTCAAAACCTTTAAGCCAACTTCGGGCATCTCCCTTTAAGAAAATCTTTATCAGCTTCAGAACTTGCTCTTCATCCATGACATGATTGCTAATGCATGCCAGCTCCATCTGCTCCAAGAAATCAACCACATCTTCACCCTTCTTGCCATGAAATTTCGGATAAGACCACATCATGACAGCCTGTAACAATCCCTGAGCTCAACTCAGCGGAACACAGGCCCTTCTAGGCACAAAACAACGCCAGAGCCACTCCTCAGTGGGGGCACCAGAAGGATGTGAGGTGAAAAAAAGAAAGAAAAACCTGCCTCTATAGCCCTTCCACCTCGCAAACTTGGAATAACACACACGAACGGGGGCACCATAAACCAAGACAAACACCCAGCTTTATATTCCAAATCACAATTTCATACAAGCTTTTTCCGACACAGAAGCCTTACTCACACAACTCAAACACTCACTCAGGCCTGTCAGCCGAGGATACACCACATCCCTGATCACCACGAAATCCACTCGCCTGCCTGCTGTACCAAACACACCAGAATGAACCCGGCCACTCTCGCTCCAGAAGGCGCCCACACCAGCTAACCCTCGAGTCCTCTGTGACCCATCACTTCTGCATGTGTCGTCAGCAGCAGCTTCCCATCATCTCTCTTTCAATCTCTGTGCTGATCCTCTGTCAGCTCGCAAACCTAGGCAGCTTATCTGCCTTGCTACCGGCCCACCACCAAGCAGCAACACTTCTCTGTCTCTGCCTCACTAGGCACCCACTCTGTCCTCTGTCCTGTCTCCTAGGCGACCCACACCAGCCTGCCTTTCACCCGCAGCTTATCTGCTCCCTTTTATCCTCGCTAGCAGCTCCCTTTGATGCCAGCACCCGTCTCTTTCCCACAGGCAGCGCCCCACCAGCCTCTGCCTCCTCCAACACGCAAGCCCTCCTCACTTACAGCCCACACGGCTTGCGCTGACAGCACACGCCAGTCCACACGTCATGCAGCTCATCTGCTCCTTTCGCTTTTTCTTGCAGCTGCCTTGCGCCAACCACAGCTGCGTTCACCTCTTCACACGGAGGCCCTGTTGAAATATACAAGTGAATAGGGTGTGTGTGGGAACAAGCTCTTGGATAGAGGCTGTAAAAGAGGAGATGTAATTGTGAAAGAACCTGTGAAAAGGTTAGAGGAATCTACTGGGAGAGAATAATGGGTAGCATGAGGGAATTTAGGAGTGTGGAGTTATTCTGGGAGATAATCAGGGAAAAGAGAAGAGGTGGAGAGAATCAGGCAAAAGGTGGAGATATTCTGGGAGTGAATCATGGAGAAATCAATGGGATTTGATGCTTGATGTAAACACTATAAATTGAGGCATAGCCCTAATGAGAATTTGCTGGTTTTTGAGTATCCATGCCTACATTAATCTATCTGCTAATTATTCACTAATTACGTCTTAATCACTTTGTTAATCATGTTGATTCTAGTGTATGATCCACCATAGCTCATCATTATGCTCAAATTTCAACATGGTATCAGAGCCATGCCTAGAATCAACCAGATTTATGAGCCCATTAGTGAATTAATTAGGATTAGTAAAATAATTAGCAAAAAATCAATTTTTTAGTAAGCTTTCACTCTTCCCCTTCACCCCCAGCCAGTGGAGGGTCTCTAGCATCTAGCACAGTTAAAATTAGGTCTTGTGCTTCTAACAAAAGCTAGCTAAGGTCCTTGGCTTCAAGCCTATCAAGAAAACGCAGCAAACCGCCGGCGGGTTCAGGAGATCTTCGCGTTTTCTCCAGCGCTGTTTTTTCTGAGTAAAATGCAGATCTACACTTCATCAAATCAAATTGAGCTAATTCCTCTTAGCCCCGGGGGTTTTCAAGCATGCTCTACAAGCTGGTGAAGACAGAAATCAATTTCATCAAGTCTACAGAGAGATCCAAGCTCTTCATCAAATCTGCAGGTGACTTTGGTAAAACAGAGATTAAGCTTTCATTATTTGGTCAAATCTTGTGTTTCTTGGCTTAATCCTCTACTAGACTCATTGCTATTGATGCCTTTGAAAGCATTTGAGCTCATTTGAAGTGGAAGGCACCAGATCTGAGCTCCCCGCATACTCTGTTTTCTGCACACAAACCAGAGCATTAATTTGCTAATCAGTGATTAATCAGTGCTAATCACTGTATTTTGGTACAATTGAGGGTTCAAATTAACCATTAGGTATCTGATACAGATCCCTATAACTTCAGATTGCAAATCGGAGTTGGTTTGATACTCCAACCACCCCGTACAAATTGGTTACCCTTAATTTAATGTAATTTCTGGTAAAATTGTGCTGATAAAATTGTGAAAATCATCATTTTGCATTTAACCCTTGGTTAATGCCTGTAAATCTCACTCAAATTCAAGATTATTCACAGCCAGAGTTGCATTTGGAATGTGCATGAGAATGAATGCTATACGCATTATGTATTGGGCACATTTTATCAGTGTAAAAATGGGAACAGACACTGCCCTTGTCCAGATTAAGGCAAGAGGTAAGACCTCCCGCATAAATTTGGGTTTGCATTGCATAATGATAAAAGATGAACATCAAAAGCCCAAAGGAACTGTCAGCAAAACATTGAAACATGTTGCTCACATGGAGCAAAATGACCTGACGAACGAGCTCATGGCCCCAACCATGAAAGAAGAAGAATATCTCTTCCCAAGAAGAGGATCCACACCGAGAAGAAGACCTGAAGGAAGACATGGACACGAGAAGAGAAGCTGCCACAAGAAGAGAAGCTGCCCCGAGAAGACTGGAAGAAGAGACGGACGCGTGGAGAGAAGCTGCCACGACAAGAAGACTGAAGAAAAGAGAAGATGTGAGGCTCCAAAGAGTGAGGAGCCATGTGAAAATCTCTGAGAGAGAGAGAGAGAGAGCCCACAACCCAATGTAACCTGCCCCAATAAAGTAAAACCACGTCTGAGCCACCGATGATGTAGGCCAAGTGGTAGATGTATGTGTGAGCACTTTAGTCAAGGTCGCGGGCACTTATAGTAGCCTTGGACACATAGAGAGAGAGAGTGTCAAGGACTATGGAGTTTAGGGACTTGAGGCACTGGTCGCGGACTATCAAGTAAGAAAGAAACTTGATACAGGGTCCAGGTGTGCTGAGATAACTTGAGGGGAGGAGTAGACACTGGTCGCGGACTACCAAGTAAGGGGAGGCAAACTTGGTATAGGGTCTAGGTGTACTAGGATTATTCACTTGAGGGGAGGTGTTGAAATATACAAGTGAATAGGGTGTGTGTGGGAACAAGCTCTTGGATAGAGGCTGTAAAAGAGGAGATGTAATTGTGAAAGAACCTGTGAAAAGGTTAGAGGAATCTACTGGGAGAGAATAATGGGTAGCATGAGGAAATTTAGGAGTGTGGAGTTATTCTGGGAGATAATCAGGGAAAAGAGAAGAGGTGGAGAGAATCAGGCAAAAGGTGGGGATATTCTGGGAGTGAATCATGGAGAAATCAATGGGATTTGATGCTTGATGTAAACACTATAAATTGAGGCATAGCCCTAATGAGAATTTGCTGGTTTTTGAGTATCCATGCCTACATTAATCTATCTGCTAATTATTCACTAATTATGTCTTAATCATTTCTTAATCACTTTGTTAATCATGTTGATTCTAGTGTATGATCCACCATAGCTCATCATTATGCTCAAATTTCAACAGGCCCCACCAGCCTCTCCAGCTGGAAACCACGCTACTGCTTGCAGACGACCACCTGTAACGCCACGCCCAAGCAAGGTGGCCCCTCTACTCTCTCAACTGCGAATCACCTCAAGGCCGGCCTCTATTCTCCACGGTCGCCAGCCCGACAACCCAGTTGCGCTCCACGCTTACCATCAAACGGCTGTCCGCTCCAGCCTGTCAGCTTCGAAGGAGCCCTCTATCAGGCCGCCACTTACGCCATCACACCCAAGGGCATTCTCCACGCCTTTTTCACGCCCGTCGGCTATTGACCAAAGTGGCTTTTCCTCTCAGCAGCCCGTGTTGTTTCCACAGTCGGCTTCCTCTGCTTCTTCAGTCGCCGTCAACAGCCTGCTTCACACCACGACCACTTCTTCGTTTCTCTCCTCACCTTTGCTATCTGCAGCTGCGCTCTCTCAGCACTCAAGAGCTGCCTTCTCGCTGCTCTACACCTGGGAGGCTACCACGCTCTTCACTAGCAGCGGCCACCTCTGCGCCTACCTGCTCTTCCCCTTAACTCTGTCTTACAGCTGCGCCAGAGAGCCTCCGACTTTAACAACACAGCCACGGCACCTTTTACTGCACGCTGCCGACTCACACTCCTTCACCAACCTTCGAGAACGTTGCGTTGGCGGCCATCTAAAGCTCCACGCTTTCGTTACCAGCTGGCAACGTTTTCCTTTTATTTTATTTATTATTTTCCTCATGCCTAAGGATGGCCACCCACCATACCTTCTATTTCACACCCAATGCCCACAATACTACCTCTAAATTACCCATCATCAATTGCTCCCCCAATCTCCACACACCTCTCTTTCTCAAGGCAACATCGGCCCCTCTTGTCTTTAATGCCCATGCCTCCATACACACTTCACATACAACCTTTCGATGCCCGCTTCATTCTTGGAGACGCACACCAAGAGCTGCCAAATGGTTGATATCACCTCCATCTGACCTTTCACCAGACAGGCCTGCAACCAGCCCAAAACCAAATCCGTCCACCCTAAACACCTGCACACGCTCTCCAAACCAAACTCTTTACAACTGCCACGCACACGTATGTACACGGACCCAGAATATCACTCAGAAAAACGCCTGACAATATCCTAATGATCATTCTTCAAATTTCTCTCCACCTTTCACAGACCTACCCTCATTCATTCATTTTGTTGGAGAGGGTGAGAATGGGCTCCTTGGTTATTGCAAAGGCTTGAGTATATGTGATGCATGGAAGGTTCAATTTCTAAACTCACAAATTCATAGCTTGCAAGTCACTTTGAGTAGTGTGCAACAAGCTCTCAAAATTGTACAGAATAATATTTTACAGAGCTACAGAGAGAAGGCAAAGAGAAAGAGGACCACATCGTGAAGTTACAGGATACAATCTCGCGTATGAAGAGCACACCCATGGGAGCCAGAGAGCGAAAGAGGACAATGAACAAAATTCATACAACATTCATACACTTGCAATTGGTGGTGGTGCTCTCAAGCGAAGAATTCATGTAGCAAGGTTTGTTTTCTATTCATCTTTTTGGTTATAAGTTATTCTTATTAGAGTGTATCTATTGTTTGATTTTTTTCATTAACTTTTAATTCATTATATAATATTGCTGCTATAAGTAATCTTTGCTAGTTCATTACAGGACCTTTCTGAAAGATGCGTGTGGTGATAATGGTCCTCAAGATATTGGAGATATGCTACGTAGCTGGGTCACAAGAAAACATGAAATTCTTTCCATAGTTCAAGATCCACGCTACAAGAAGGTACAACAGATACTTGCAAATGAGATAATGAAAGATATAACTAACATTATATGCACATTTAGGAAGTTCAGAATGCATGTGATGAAGTGGGCATAAGCACAAAAGGATACTAGGCTCTTCATCAATTACTGCAAGATACACTTTGCAAACAAGGCATCACACAAAATATTTTTCCTGCCCCAAGAAGATTAAGATTAGCAAGGTAACATGCAATGAAGATGTGCAACATAAGATTGGAGAGTACCATTGCGTCAATGATGTGCAACGTAAGATTGGAGAGTACCACTGCGTCAATTCCTGCCCCAAGAAGATTAAGATTAGCAAAGATAACATGCAATGAAGATGTGCAACGTAAGATTGGAGAGTACCACTACGTCAATGATGTGCTGACCATTAGAGCTTGGGGGAAAAAAGCGAGGCAATTTACTCATTTCTCGGGGCTTTTCCTTTTATTCTTCCATTTATCTCCTCCCTACATTTGGATGAATCTTATTGGTCCATAGGAACCTTAATTTAAAATTTCGAAAAAATCTTGACCCCTAGGATAAGGCCTCTTGAACAAATTATACTTGATTTCTAATGCACCTTCTGAAAATCTTTTTGAATTTCTATTTCAGGGGAACTTATTTAAATACAAAGAGATATTTTTCCATCCAAAAATATCCAAGATCTGAATAATCTCTCTCTAGAACATTTTCTCTCTCTCTAGGCCAAAACAGATAGAAACAAGGTCTTTTATATTTCTGAAGAGGGATTTGACTACAGGGGAAGATACTGGACATCCTGAGAGGCTGGGGAGGAATCTTACATGTGACATGTGGACATACGTAATGGACCCAAAAGATGTTGAAAGAATGGTAGAGGGAGAGGAGACACACACACAGGAGAAAACCCTAATGTATATTGCAAACCCTAACCATAGAGGGAAGCCATCTCCCTTCTCACACAATGCATAAAGCCATAATCCATAGTACATACAACACACTATGAGTTGTGTCCACACATCTAACCCTAGCTAATGTCCACACACTATGACCAGCTGGACACGCGGTCATTTATGTCTCACACATGTTCCTACCTAACATGCCAGCACATAGCATAGTTGGCTCACACTGACATTGAGCTTGAATCTCAACAGCCTCTCTCAAGCTCATGATGTACTGCCATAGATGAAGATGTAGATGAGCTTGGGATATCAAGGCTCTCAACACTCCCCCTCAAGCTCATCCCATGTACTCCCAACATAGTACGGAAGTACTCAAACTTCTCCTTGCTAAGTGGCTTTGTAAGGATGTCTTCCACCTGCTCTCATCAGTCGTCACATACTGTAGATCAACTGTTCCATCCAGCACCTTCTCTCTGACAAAGTGATAATGGACCTCTATGTGTTTAGTCCTCGCATGAAACACTGGATTCTTGGCCAACTGTATACTGCTCATGTTGTCACAATGAATGACAACTTTGCCATCAATAGGCTCACCCAAATCTGCCAAGAGACCCTTTAACCATACTGCCTCACAAGTAGCAATGGCTGCACCTCTATATTCAGTCTCTGTACTGGATAAAGCAACTGTAGGTTGCTTCTTGCTACTCCAACTCACCACGGCACTTCCAAGTGTAAAAGCATAACCACTAGTAGACCTCCTGTCATATGAGCTACCTGCCCAATCAGCATCTGTGTAGCCATGTATATCCAAGCTTTTACCACTCTCATAAAGTAGACCATAATGTGCAGTGGTCTTAACATATCTCATAATGCGTCTCACTGCATCCAAATGAGGTTTCCTGGGGCTCTGCATAAACTGGCTTACTAGCCCCACAGCATAACTCAAATCCGGGCGTGTGATAGTCATGTGAGACTACCAACCATCTTTCTGTACATAGATGGATCATCCAACTCCTCACCATAATCAGCCCGCAACTTCACATTTTGCTCCAAAGGTGTAATCATAGGCTTACACCCTGTCATGCCATATTTTGCCAACATATCCAATGCATATTGGCATTGTACTAACCATGTACCTGCATGATCTTTGACCACTTTAATTCCAAGAAAGTATCTCAACTCACCAAGGTCTTTCATATCAAATTTTCCACTCAAAGCTTTCTTGACATGAATCACATTTGCACCTCACCTGTGATAATCAAATCATCCACATAGATGACGAGTAAAACAATCCCATGATCTGTCTTCTTCACATAGAGTGAAGAATCTGCTGTAGAAATCTGAAATCCAAGAGAGATAAGATATCTGCTCATCTTATCACTCCAAGCACGAGGTGCTTGCTTAAGACCATATAATGCCTTTTTCAATCTGCATACATGAGTGGGATATCTTGGGTCTGTTGAAATGTATAGAGAAAGAGACAAGACAAGAGACATATCATGTACGCTCCCAAAGACTGATTCATATTGAGGACAAGATACATATATATAGGTGAGACCAAGTTAGGTAGAGTGAGCTGTATATAGAGATCCAACACCCCCACTCAAACAAGGGTCTCTAGCTATGGATGAAAAAACCCTTGGGGAGTACAAGGGAAAAACCCAAGCCCCTATACAAATGTGAAAATATGAACCAGAAGTAATGATGTGAAAGTGCATTGTGCATCTATGTACAAATATACAAAAGGACCAAGAGGTCATAGTGTGCAATTGTGAAATGTGCAAAGTGCATGGTGTCTAGAAGATTACAACAACGATATATGTACAAAGCTACCATAAGAGTAAAGAGCCTAATCTAGAAAGAGCGAGCTCGAGGCAACTCCAAGCTCTGAGCGCAAGAGAATGAAGCGTGACTCATTGAGACCTTTGGTAAGAATATCTGCAATCATCTTGTCACTTGGATAATGTTCAATCATGATAGTGCCTTTGCGTACTTCGTATCGAACATAATGGTAATGCACAGCAATATGTTTTGACTTGTTATGTTGGACATAGTCTTTTGCAAGACTAATAGCACTCTGATTATCACACCGCAAGGGTGTACTAGAAAGAGGAGAATGGCCAATATCTGTCAACACTTGTCGAAGCCAAATGAGTTCACGAGCTGCAAGTGATGCCGCAACATATTCAGATTCGGTTGTAGAAACTACAACACAACGTTGTTTCTTGCTGGTCCAAGAAATAAGACAACCATTAATGAAGAAACAATTGCCACTAGTAGATCGCATAGATAAATGTGAGCTGGCCCAATCTGCATCTGTGTAACCCAAAAGAGAAAGAGATGGAATGGAGTCGGATGTGAATTGTCGTTGATATACCAAACCATAATCTGCAGTGCCTTTCAAGTATTTCAGCACGCGCTTTGCTGAAGACCAATGCTTAAGAGAAGGACATGCAAGATGTTGCCCGAGATAGTTAGCAATAAACAAAATGTCAGGACGAGTGTTCAAACCAACAACTTGAAGACATCCAACCAAATTAGTATATGGTTGATTTGTAATAAGCTGGCCACCACCATCAGAAGTGTTTTTCATGGAACTCGCAAGACAAGGAGTAGTTGATGAATGTGCAGATTCCAAACCAAACTTCTTAATAGTATCTTCAATAAACTTTGACTGTCAAAGTAATAAAATACCTTTGCTGCGATCCCTTTGAATCTGAATGCCAAGACACGAGTGAAGCTCTCCAAGATCCACCATATCAAATGCCGAAGATAACAACTGCAATAACAAATCCTTCTGGCTGCTCCATGTAAATTTCTTCATTCAAATCTCCATTTAAGAAAGCTGTGCGCACGTCCATCTTTAGATATGATATGAAAGTCATAAGATGATAGGCCGAGAAATCAAACGTGTCACATTCACAATCAGGATAGTAAACCTCATAAGATGACGAAACGAGAAATCAAACTGTTGACAAATCCTTCTGGCTGCTCCATCACCATGTAAATTTCTTCATTCAAATCTCCATTCAAGAAAGCTGTGTGCATGTCCATCTTTAGATATGATATGAAAGTCATAAGATGATAGGCCGAGAAATCAAACGTGTGACATTCACAATCAGGATAGTAAACCTCATAAGATGACGGAACGAGAAATCAAACCGTTGACATCCGCATGTAGCCAGGATGACATGATGTGAACATAAACCTCATAAGCTGATAGGATGAGAAATCAAACCTCTGACGGGAAGAGAAATCAAACCAACAACTTGAACATCCAACCAAATTAGCATATGGTTGATTTGTAACAAGCTGGCCACCACCATCAAAAGTGTTTTTCATGGAACTCGCAAGACAAGGAGTAGTTGTTGAATGTGCAGATTCCAAACCAAACTTCTTAATAGTATCTTCAATAAACTTTGACTGTCAAAGTAATAAAATACCTTTGCTGCGATCCCTTTGAATCTGAATGCCAAGACACAAGTAAAGCTCTCCAAGATCCACCATATCAAATGCCGAAGATAACAACTGCAATAACAAATCCTTCTAGATGCTCCATGTAAACTTCTTCATTCAAATCTCCATTCAAGAAATCTGTGCACACGTCCATCTTTAGTAAACCTCGTAAGATGACAGAATGAGAAATCAAACCGTTGACATCCGCAGGCAGCATGTAGCCAGGATGACATGATGTGAACATAAACCTCATAAGCTGACGGGATGAGAAATCAAACCTCTCAGGAAATATGCTCGACGGAATTTCTTGTTAGTTGCCATAGATTGAATTCCAAGACTTGACCACCATTGATCAGTCACATAAGAATATAGACCATCATTCTGATCATGAAAAGATCTGCTACTCACCTTGTCCTCTCTCATGGCAAGAAAGATCACCCATATAGCCATTTAGACCTGCATGGTTGCATTGTCGACCACAAAAGACATTGATAGACTTAAATGAACCTAGTCAATCTGATGAGCCAAAGCCAAGGCACGGTGCATCCAATGACCATGGCATCATGGTAACAATCCATGGTAACATAGACGGTGCATCCAATGACCATGGCATCATGGTAACAATCCATGGAAACATAATCAACCATCATCGACGAAACATGTAACCATCATCACGGAACAACACCATGGCATCATGAATAAAATCCATGGAAACACAATCAACCAATATAGATTAGCCAAGTGAACCAACATCAACGAAACATATAACCATCACCATGGAACAACGATCCATGGAAACATAGTCAACCATCATCGACGAAACATGTAACCATCATCATGGAACAACACCATGGCATCATGGATACAATCCATGGAAACATAGTCAACCATCATCGACAAAACATGTAACCATCATCACGAAAAAACACCATGGCATCATGGATACAATCCATGGAAACATAGTCAACCAACATCAACAAAACATATAGCTTGGAATGACCAACATCAATGAAACATATAACCATCACCATGGAACAACGATCCATGGAAACATAGTCAACCATCATCGACGAAACATGTAACCATCATCATGGAACAACACCATGGCATCATGGATACAATCCATGGAAACATAGTCAACCATCATCGACAAAACATGTAACCATCATCACGGAACAACACCATGGCATCATGGATACAATCCATGGAAACATGATCAACCAATATAGATTAGCCAAGTGAACCAACATCAACGAAACATGTAACCATCATCATGGAACAACACCATGGCATCATGGATACAATCCATGGAAACATAGTCAACCATCATCGACGAAACATATAACCATCACCATGGAACAACGATCCATGGAAACATAGTCAACCATCATCGACGAAACATGTAACCATCATCACGGAACAACACCATGGCATCATGGACATTTTGACAAAGAAGCATCCATATGTATGCTTGAAAAATCATCATAAAACAGCACCATGGCATCATGGATCTTTTCTTGAGGATTTAATATGAGAATCATACCTATGAGATCCTCATCTGAAAAGTGAGATTTGAGTATCCTCCACGCACTTGATGGATACCTACCTATATAGCAGTGTTCGTGATGGAGAACCAATGCTACCATTGTATGATGGAGATAAGGATTATGTCTCCACAAGATCTTCCTTAGGGTCACAAACTACTCCTGAATAGCTTCCATTAAAAGATGTCAAAATTAGCAGGTTACGATAGCCATATCAAACTCGACACCAAAATTAGCAGGTTACGGTTTTCGCCGCGTGTAACCCAGATCTCTCCTGAATCATTTGTGTCTTGTCTGTGTGCGTTCTGCTTTCCACATGGCACAAAACATCCTACCCTTTTCCTGTTCATCAATTACATCACCATTGCATCACCCACATCATCGTCAGCAAATCTGCATCAACATCAGCGAACCTCGTCATTGATCTCCGCTTATATATTAGCAATCCGTTCACACTCTTCTTAGTCGCAAAATTGTGGGCTGTGCTGCATCACATAAAGCTTTTAGGGTTTCCAAATTCGTCTTCTTTTCTGCACAGGCGATTCTCTTGGGCTTTCCTGTTTGTTCGAAAGCGCCAATTTGTTTATATCAAGACAGGTTTAGGGTTTTCTACACTAGTTTAGGGTTCCAGGCTGCCAATTTCGGCGTCTTTGATTTGGGCGCTGCCAATTTTTGGGGACTTTGATTTGGGCGCTGCCAATTTTGGAGACTTTGATTTGGGCTTTGCGAACTCTGTGGATCCTCGTACGACCAACCTCTTGCAATATTTTGATACTCCAGTCCGATATCATCATCATCGCAATTAATCTTTGATTCTCTCCGATTACGTGTTTGCTTTTTCTTTCCTCAAACAGAAGCCCAAAGTGCTTCGACTGCCTTGCTTTTTATTTCTTCAAACCAGAAACGCAGAGTGCCTTCGTATGGAGACGAGAGTCACACAAACCTCTCCGATTACGTGTTTGCTTTTTCTTTCCTAAAACAAAAGCCCAAAGTGCTTCGACTACCTTGCTTTTTATTTCTTCAAACTAGAAGCATAGAGTGCCTTCGTATGGAGACGAGAGACACTTCGTATGGAGACGAGAGTCACGCAAACCTCTCCGATAGACTTTGACCTGTAGAGATCTCTAGGTTCACGTAGAACCATGGCTCTGATACCATGTTGAAATGTAGAGAGACGAGACGAGACAAGAGACATATCATGTACGCTCCCAAAGACTAATTCATATTGAGGACAAGATACATATATATAGGTGAGACCAAGTTAGGTAGAGTGAGCTATATATAGAGCTCCAACAGGAGGGTGTACATAACCTTTTGGCTGTGCCATATACACTTCCTCTTGTAGATCTCCATTTAGAAATGCATTCTTGACATCCATTTGATGCATTTCCCAACCATTAACTGCAGCCATAGCAATGACTGCTCTTACTGTCCCCATCTTTGCCACTGGACTAAAAGTTTCATCATAGTCCAAACCTTGGGTTTGTGCATAACCCTTAGCTACCAATCTTGCTTTATGTCTCTCAATAGAACCATTAGATTTGCACTTCACTTTGTAAACCCATTTACATCCAATAACATTCTTGTCCTTTGGTAATGCAACCAAGTCCCATGTGTCATTATGAACCAATGTGTCCATCTCAACATCCATTGCTTTCTCCCATACATGCTTTCCAACAGCTTCTGTATAGCATTGTGCGCTTTTGCCGCACAGGTCGTAGCTGGGGACTTGCCAGACACCGTATGCGAGCCACGAATGGCTGCAAGCATACAACCAGGGAAGGAAGCTCAAACAGAATGCCAAAGGGTGTGTCACTCACCGCTCAACCGCCGCCTTGAAGGATTCCCGCGTCGCAGCCGTGAAGGAGGAGCCGCCGTCGCCGCTCTACCGCCTCTCCGCCGCCGCCGTGCCGCTACACAGTGCTCGATCGCTCTCTCACTCACTCTCTCTCTCTCTCTCACAAACGCAGGAGAAGGAAACCAAAGAGATAAGGCAAGAGCACTCTTGTATTCACAACACATGAGAATGAGGATTTTAGGGTTACATTTGACTCTTATAGGTGACTTGGCCGTTCACACTTGGGTGCCCATACATGGCCGGCCGACCCTAACCCTTATCCTACTGATATCCAAGGTGCGCCTCTCATCGGCGATCACCCAATCCCTTCATCCTTAACATATGGTGCCGACAAGCCCGACCCATGACTCAAAATATTTAAATTAATGACGTAAAATATAGTACGTCGCAATGTCTGCCATGGGTTAACATGCCCCCCTTCCTGATGTAGATTCCGTCCTCGGAAGCTATGGTATGGTAAGCTCGAGAGGGTTGTTGTTGTTGACCGTCTGCAAAACAGGGAAGTAGAGTGAAAGTATGCTGGAATTCAAAAGATAGAAAGTGTATAAATTCAAGCATGTTAGACCACAATGGATGTTGTTATGTAAACTTAGTTTAAGGGTCACATGAATGAGCTAGTGTAGCAAATTAACAGGAGTTTAAAATTATTGAAAGTAAATCAAGAGTAAGCAAGGTGTCAAAGGTTAATCAAGGTTTATAACTGGCCTAAGTCAAGGTAAATAACCAAGCTTAATAAATAAACAGATGACCACACTGTGTCTACTCTACGAACAAGTTAATACCACGAGTCTAGGGACACAAGAAACATTAGAGTTACAGGAGCCTTTTGCCTTTTTTTTTTTAAATGCACGTGACAATTTTTACACAATGGCGACCTTCCTAAGGCAAAACTAACATCGATCCTGGTACCATGTTTAACACAAGGCATTATCCAGGAATCTATTAGCTCACTTTAGGCAAGGCTACCCCTTACCAACCAAGGCATCGGTTTGGAGTAGAATGCTCCTCGCCTACCAAGTATCAATAAGGCGATAGGCCAACATTAAAGCACATCATAGACTTGTATTGCCATTTATTGTAGGCTTTTTTTTTAAAAATCTATTTCGTTTGATCCTCGCTCCTGAACTATAATTTGTCTTGCATCCTTTCGACAAAGGGGTAATAGCTATGTCCTAGAGGTCAACACACACATGGCCAGGTGTCAAACATTAAGATGGTTTTACCCTAGACCTAAGACAATCGTATTCCAAGGTTAACTAAAGATGTCATGCTGCCTAGGAATATTTCCAATAAAGTTAAGCTCATTAATGATTTACACTAGCATGCAAGCAACTTCAAAAACTAAGTAGTACATTGACAATTTCCATGTGGTCATGCATTATAGTTTATGCAATTGATTGAACAGTAAAAATGAAAGAGAGTGGGTATGGAAGAATTACACCTGTAATTGGAGATCTCCTTGATTTGACGAGACAGCTTGCAATTTGATGTAGATATATTTTGATGAACGTTGCGGCAGTCTCTGGACTTGGAAGCGAACCCACCTCAAACTTTTTAACCTGTACAATCAACTAACAAGCACTATACCTCGAGAGGCACATCAGTGTGGAAAATCAAAGACTCGTTTAAAGAATCCAAACTAGAAAAAACTAGAAAACACTAACCTACCTTCCAGTTACCACACTACTACTGAGGATACGGTAAGAGGATGTTGTAGAGTCCTGGCTCTAGCCCTAAGGCTAAGCCTCTATCCGCATCATCCAAACAAATAAAGTCAACCTCAGTAGTGCCATGAGTTTCATCCGTCCATTCATCATTATCAGATATTTCCTTTTCATTTTCCCATCCACATAAACTCATCAAGAATGTAACCATGCGAGGATAGTCATCTTGTGGAAAAGGAAAGCATTGGGCTATCGGGGATATTTCCTCTACGGAGTAGGGGTCAGTCATGGTCAATAGGCGAATTAGCCATTCTAATTCCTCAACATTTTCCTCTCTGGCTAGTACATCTATATGATCCTATTCAGTTTCAATAACAGGATAGCACATGTGAAATATCTGAGAAAGGTATAGATGATACCTCTCACAAAGGGTGGGAGTGGATGAAGTGTATGATGATCGTGCATCTGCCATATCTGCAAACACAGATATAGCATCAGTAGGTTTATGACAGGTCAATCTAGTTCTTGATTGTATATACGGATATCTCTGCTCTTAACGTGCTCTTGCTCTTTTTACTATTTTTTGCTTTTCTTTTTCTTTTCTTTCTGTGTATGAAGCTATATATATACATTCCCTTGAATTTGGCAATTACATGGTCAGGGAAGAAGGTTAAGGAGGAAGCATTAGAATGTCGAGCGTGAGTACATGCTCCCCCTTTCCTTGGGTAGATCATATTATTTGCAATGATGTTGCAGCCTCTTGGAACCAATTTGTTGACTCATCAGTTTTTTGTTGGGTGTTGACAAGAGTAGGTGTAGAGCATGTAGAAACTTCTATATGATTGTGTGCCTGGCATGAGGAGCTAAAAGCTTCATGTGGCTCCCCCCTTCCTGAGCTAGGTGGTAATGATCGATATCGTTTGGGAATCCAAACTAACTCTGGAAGAAGTGGTGCGGAGCACTCTGTTACCTTTCCCTTACCACGGTCTTGAATTGTCATTGGGGTGGCAACAATTGGTTTGCAAGGTTTTACAGGTGATGTAGAGGGATTCACCTTATGTTTAGGGACCCAAATCTGGTCATTCCCCTCGTAGTACCCTTGGGCTACTAATAATTTTTTAGGGATCCATCGCGATGTTACATTGCCCTTTCTCGGGTGGGTAGCTACGTTCCTTTTACGAGGCTTCTTGGTGGCTGAACGAGATTGAGCAGGGGAAGAAGCTGTTAACGAAGCTTTGGGGACCCATTTGTATGTACTCTTTGGCATAGTAAGTGAAGCTTTAGGGACCACCTTGCCTGTTTCCACTCTTGGCGTTGAAGCGTTAGAGGGGTGGCCAACAATCGAAGATGGTTTTGCCACTGGACTTTGTGATTTTTTGTTATCTAATATTTGAGTGGATGACTTAGGTGCGGGATTTTGAGCGGTCAGACCTAGTGTTAGTTCTTGCGTTGTGACTTGTCTAGTTGCCCAATCGATATTGCACTTGGTGGCCATCATCCATTTGCGCCCTAAGATTACAGTCCCTTCCATGGTTCCAGCAGGCATAACCAAAAAGCTTTGAATTATGGTTCCCTTGTCATAAGCAACCGGAGTGTGCAGAATTCCTGATACAGGGGTTTTTTTCTTGTTGATTCCTTGAACTTGGATAGAACTCTTGGATAAAGGTGGTTTTCCCACCACACGCCATATGATAGCAAATTGTGTTGAGCTCCTGTATCCAATAATGCATTATACAGTACCTCCCCGTAAGGACTCTGTAACTCAATTGGGTATCTTAGAGGTGGGTCATATTCTAGTGCATCCTCTTCTGCTTCCTCGAAAAATACTTGCGTAATTCCCAAGTTGGCTTCTCGTTGTCTTCTAGCACGCTGTTGACGTTCTTTGGCTTCGACTCTCGCTTGTATCTTTTTAAGCTCAGCTTGTTCTTTAGCTGCCTTCTTTTGATGGATTGCATGTAACTCCTCCTGGCTCAGGGGGTCATAGTATCGTTTGAATTTACTCCCATTAAGGAATCCAATGGTTTCAACTCCGTCGAGAGTCTCCACTCTGATGGTACCTTGCGGGGTAATTTCACATACTCTATATGGTCCCTTGCCAGCATATTTGAGCTTCTTCTTTTCGTTTCGCACTCCATACATTAGGACTTTATCCCCAACCTTGATGTCCTTGTCCTTTAGATGGCGATCAAACCATTTTTTCCTTCTATCTTTCTCCACAAGGGCATTGTATACAGCCAATTGTCTTTCTTCGTTTAGCCGCTCAAGGATATACAGACGTTCTGCTAAGGGATTACCATCCCAACCCTCTTGAGTAGCAACACGAAGACTTGGAATGACAAATTCCCACGGCATGACTGCTTCTTGGCCATATACCATTTTGAATGGTGTGCAATTAATAGCCACTTTGTACGCAGTACGATAGGCCCATAAAGCTGTCGTAAGCTTTAGATCCCAATCCGTGCGATGAGCTTCAACTGTCTTTGTCAAAATAGAGATTAAAGTCTTGTTGGTACTCTCGGCTTGGCCATTCGCTTGCGGATAGTAAGGAGTAGATTTATGATGGGATATCATGAAATTTGTTGTGAGCTCCTTAATCACTTCATTTATAAAATGCGTACCATTGTCGCTCACAAGTTCAAAAGGACAACCAAAACGTGTGATTATATTTTCAAAGAGGAACTTGGCTGTTGTCCTCGCATCTGCCTTACGTGTCGCTTTCGCTTCAGCCCATTTGGTCATATAGTCAGTGGCCACAATAATATAGCGAGATTGTGTGTTTCGGGCCGCTGGGCTAATCGGACCTACAAAGTCTAAACCCCACTTTTCAAATGGTTGGTTTACTTTGATTGGATGTAGGGGCATCTGATCTTTTATCTTTCCTCTGGGGTTTCTTATATCGTTGGCATTCATCGCAACCCTTCACAAAGAGTGATGCATCTTGGAACATAGTGGGCCACCAATACCCTGATTGTAAGATCTTTCGCGCAGTTAAGTCTCCTGAGAAGTGACCACCGGCTACGCCCATATGTGCCTCTTGTAAAATGTATAGATACTCATCCTCTCGAGCACAACGCCTAAGAACGTCATCCTTTCCTCTTTTATAAAGAGTCCCGGCTATCAGGCAATAAGGTTCACATTCTTTGATTAGCTTTCGAGCTAGATCTTTACGAAGCTCCTTGGGTGGAAAGCCATTAACCAAAAAGTTAACAATCTTCTCACTCCATTCAGGCATTGTCTCCACCATGAACAGGGAAGTGTCAGGTAAGTCATCATCAACCCCCGTAGGAGCCTCACCATTAGGTATGCGAGACAAATGATCAGCCATAACATGTTTTTTGCCAGGTCTCACAACAACAGTGAAATCAAACTCAAGAAGAATCAATAGCCATCGTGTGATTCTTCCTGTGGAGCATGGTTTGTTTACCAGATACAACAATGCTTGATGATCCACATAGAAAACAAACTTGGTGGCAAGGAGGTAATAACGAAATTTCCTTACTGCATATATCATTGCCAACCCTTCTCGCTCCGTAGTGGTGTAGTTCATCTCAGCATCGTTCAACTGGCCTGGCAAAGCTAATGGGGTAGTCTAGCTTATGTTCTCCAGGTTGAGTTAACACACACCCAATAGCAAAGTTTGATGCATCAATATGCACATGGAAGAGTAAATCCCAGTTAGGCATTCTCAAGATTGGAGCACTCACCAAGGCCTTCTTTAATAGCTCATAGGCACGGTCACATTCTTCGGTCCAAATAAACTCGATGAGAAGCTTATACAATGGTCGAGCTATCTCGGCGAAGAAGAGAATAAACCTTCGATAATAACCAACGTGGCCCATAAAGCGTTGGACTCCCTTGTAGTTGGTGGGTGGGGGTAATTCCAAAATGACCTTGATTTTACTCTCGTCAGTGGAAATCCCATTTTTGGACACTATATGCCCTAAGATAACTCCGTGTTTAACCCAAAATTGGCATTTGAAAGGATTCAAGGAGATGCGATATAATCTACACCTTTCAAATATTTTTCGTAAACACATCAAGTGCTCGTCCCAAGAGGAATGAACACAAAGATCATCTAAGAAAGCTTCACAGAAGTCCCTTAGATATTCCTTAAAGGCCGTATTTATCAATCGTTGGAATGTTGCAGGTGCATTGGTCAAGCCAAAAGCCATGACGCGAAAGGCAAACACTCCAAACTCCGTGATAAATGCTGTTTTAGCTTGGTCCTCGACTGCAATTGTGATCTGATTGTAACCCGAGTACCCATCTAAAAAGCTATATGCCTCCTTGCCTGCTACTCTTTCAAGCACATGTTTAGAATATGGCAAGGGGTAATGATCCCTTTTGGTGGCTGCATTAACCTTTTTGAGATCAACGCACACTCTAAGTTTCCCATTCTTCTTTGGCACGATGACTATCGGAGGAACCCATTCTGAGTGCTCAATAGGATATATGAATCCACATTTTACCAGCTTTTCAATTTCCTCTTGTACAATCTTTGCGTACTTAGGATTCATTGGGTAGGGACGTTGCTAGACTGGTTTAGCAGTGCTAATCATTGGAATCGTGTGTTGCACCACCGAGGGTGGAACACCCTTCATATCATGATATGTCCAAGAAAATATGTCCTTGAATTCTTTAAGAAGCTTCGTAAGTGCAGCTTCTTCCGCCTTGGTGAGGTCTTGAGCAATATAAACTGGTTTAGACTCCTCACCCGGATCTGCTAAGTCTATCTCCTTAACTACCGCAGGGCCATCGTAGACACCGCTACTCCCATTGGTAGGCGTTCGTTGGGCTTTTGTGTAGACTACTTTACGTTCCCCTGTGGTGAATGATTTGAAATGCTCGGGTGCGGGGTGTAAGTCTACTGGTTCTTGTTGTGCCAGACTTTTTTCTTTCAATTCTGCTTCCTTTTGTTGTTGAGCCAACTCTTGGTTTTGCCGCCTTCTTGCAGTACGACTTAGTTTCGGCTTCTCTTCAATTTCTAATTGGGCAACGTCATGAGGCTGCGGAATACACCACATGATACTTTGGAGGTATTGTCCCCAATTATCCGCTATCTTCCGATGAGCATCAATGGCTCCTACATAACTAAGCCATTCTGCAGTGGATCTTTCCTTGTTTATTGCAGTGCGTACATTAGCTCGATAGCGTTGGCGCTTATGTCTCGTTTTCTTCTTACCAAGTTTTTGATTTTTGTTTCTATCAGATTCAGATTCACTTGGTCGATCTTCACTTTCGGATGAACTGCAGGAGGTCACTGTCCTAGGCCTTGAGCACCTTGCTTCCACATTTGGTTGAATATTTGATTCATTTCCCCCCCATCAGGCTCAGGGTCAGTTTCTTCTTGAGATTCATACTCAGAGTTACATGGGTCAGAGTCTTCGTTACTTTCAGTGTCGGTGGAGTTTGCCACGTTCTCGCCATCAGCAGGAGTCAAGTGCATAACACCTATCATGTTTATTGGCACTAACGGTGGCATATCTTGCCCCTCAGGTGTTACCCAGCTTGTGCCTCTATTCCCCCATGTGTCTATGGTTGCCGCTAGGTGTACCCAATCCAGGTTATCCGACTCAGTCATACCTGGTAGGACATCCATGTAAGGAGAGTCTTTCCCATCATCAGTCTCTTTTTTGCATGTATAGCAATACCTTAATGGGGCGGAGTGAATAGTGGTATCCGATCGATTATCAATGATAACCTTGCTCCCTAAAGGATGTGCACGACCATTCTCAAGATCAACTCGAATGACAGAGTCCTGGAATTGTAGGTAGACATGGTTTTTCGACCAGTCATGCACCATTTGTGCTTCCCTCATGAAAGGACGTCCTAAGATCATTTGATATGACATAGGATGCTTGGAGAAATCCATTACAATGAAGGTATGTTTTACCTTGTATCCCAGGACCTTGATCTTAAGGTCCCTTAACATTCCAATAGGTTTAGCTATGGTTCCGTTTGCCATCTTAACCACTATGTTTGTGACTTCGAGGTGAGGCCTTCCCATAGATTCCCAACAATTTTTAGTCACAATGCTCACTCCAGCACCACCATCAAGGATTCCCTTTAGAGTTAATCCCTTGGTCGTAATGGGGAGGGTGGCATTAGATTCGTCACCTTCAAAGTATTGTCCCAACTTGTTCACAGGTATTTCCACGACCGAATCTTCATCAAAGTTGGGTTGTAGATCCCAATGTTCCCCTTCATCTTGAAGCGTGTCGGGTCTATCCATATTTGCAAATTGTGGTAGCCCCGCCTTTAGTTCTCCATTGAGAAATGCCCGAAGAGCTAAGAATAGCTCAGGATCTCCATATAATTTGGATATGATCGTGGTTCTGATCTCAGAGGACATGAAATCCATTAGCTTAGACACATTCAATGGTACTTTTCGAGACATCGCCCCTTGACTAGGGACTGGTGAAGATGGAATCACTTCCTCTTCAATGGGGTCAGGCAGTCCCTCACTAAACATTCTTTCCAGCAAGAAGGGTGTTTGCCCACTTCCGGATGTCCTATCCTCGCTTTCTTCCCGAATGATACTAGGTATAGCTAACGGTTTATGGGTTCGGTGAGGCTGAACTTGCATAGGAAACACTGTGTCTGGAATTTTGATTTTTCTCGGGTTTGGCTCCAGTTCTCTTTGTGTTTCTTCCACCAAACCCCTTAAGTGTTGCACTTGTTCAATCTCCTCAACTGGGTTTGGGTAAGTACCAATCTTTTTCTTGAGGGTTTTTGGCCCACGTGGCTTGTCTTGGGGAGTCTCAGTCAGTTTGGGTGGTCGAGAGGGCATTAACTGACTTGGTTGTGGGACCAAGGAAGTTTCCTTCTGTTTCCCCTTATTTATGTGCTCGCTTGATTCTCCTTCATTGAGCTCCCGAGTGGGTTCCTCCCTTAAGGTAGTGGCTTTGGTCCCCATGGTTTCTATTGAATCGGAATCATCTTCAGGATCATTCATATACACGGGGTCGTCTCCCGTCCCTATGTTAGTCTTTGAACTGGGCTTGGAGCTCGTGGCATTAAGCGATCTCTTTCGCCGTGTTTTCTTTTTCTTTGCGTGAGCGATTGATGCAGTATCCCTCTCTTCAAGAATGTAGTTTTGATTTTGAAGCATTGACCGTGTAACTACATTCACGGGTACAATGGGTGTGGTTCCTCGTGCTTGGTTGGTGACCTCAACCAAATTCAATGGCGTAATCTTGGGTGCATTAGGATTATGTGGACATTGAGCGATCAAATGATCTATGCCACAACGATTACATGTAAGTACCGGCATTCCCGATGTGCTCCCTTGATTTGGTTGCATTTGAGTAGCAATCTTCTGTAGCCTATTAGGGCACTCCGCTACACGATGCGGTCCACCACACTCATAGCATTGGAGAGGTGGTCTCCTCGCCAAGGTATTAAGGTTTTGCCCTCTTGTGGCGAGAGCAGCCGCTTGATATACAGGCTTAACTTGCCCGAAATGATCCTCCATGTAGTACTGGGGAATCATTTCAAACGTATCAATCCCGTATGGAGCAGTAGGGTCTATCTCCTCTTCATAATCCCCACATGCACTATGTGACTCACAACCCATCTGGTTTATTGGGGTAATCCTTGGATGTGGAGGTTGTGGTCCTAGCACTGGCGGTGGTAACGGCACAGACTGGACTACATTCGGATTCCTTGGAATTATGTGCTGTGACGGTTGCTCGACAGGTTGTGCAGGCATTAGCGCGGGTACTTGAGGTGTGTTTGACCAAGCTAGTGGTGCCTGGTTTGCCAACATTCGCTTAAGTGTTAGGCAATCTTTAGATTGATGGCCATACTTACCACATGCATTGCAATTCCCATTGAATTTGACTCTGAATGTGGGACATTCACTCGTGCTATGTGGTCCTAAGCACACCGAACACCATTGTTGCTCTCTTCTTGGGTACATATGGCTATTCTGAGGAGCTCGATTACCCCTAAAGTATTCTTGGAGAGCCTTAGTAAGGTCGGTCACAGACATTTCAGATATCTTGGGCTCCTTGGCAATTGGTTTTACCGTCATTGGCTCGTGCCCAGATACTTGCGAACTAACGGATTTTGTTTCTGAAGACACCTTTTTACTTGTAATCATCAAGTTGTCTTCTAACTGGATTGCATTGGCAGTGACTGCTTCCCACGTTGTAAGCTCGGGGGGGTCACTCGTATAAATATGTAAGTATCACGTGGGTTCAACAGAAGGATATTTTAAATATTTAAAACTTACAGAAATATATTTACAGAGGGGATTTATTTATTGTATTTTAAAAAAAATTACAGATTTGAATAGGAAAGGATACATTATATTCACTAAAAAATTCACAGATAAGGGACTTTTTAAATAGGCCTTGAACGCACGTGATATAGAGGATTTACATATAGTGACCCCCCCGAGGTTGTAAGACCTCTAATGACTAGGCCATTGTAAATGTCCTCGTGGCGCAATCCTCGGATGAATCTATCGAGGAGTTGGTTGTTATTGAAGCGTTCATCGGGAGTGCAGCGAGAATTTAGATGCTTCAATCGACTTATAAAGTCTCTCACTGACTCCCCTTCCTCGCGTTCAGCTTTTTGGAGTTGAGATGCTACCCCCCAAAGCACACCCTCGCGTATGTATTCTTTCAAGAACAATCTCTTGAGAGTGGGGTAGTGAGTGCGCTCTTCAACCCTTAAGGTTCGATACCAATCTCCGGCCTTCCCACTCAAGGTTAAGCCTAAGGCTTTACACTTGTGCAGCTCATTGTGCTCTTCCAAGGAATCACACACGTGTTCAAAGACTTCAATGTGCTTGCTAACATCCTCGTTACCACTGAAGTTTTGAGTGAGCTTAGCCACTTGTACTGCCTTGCTTCTAGGTTCTCTCTCAGGAATACCCCGCATGTTTTCTGCAATGGATCGTCCGATCGTCTGAGCAAATGCTGCGAGATCACCTAAGTGAGCAGGCATAGTTGGTGGAGGCACTTCTGGGATAGCCTGGCTGATAGGAGTTGGCGTTGGTCTGAGTAGGTTGGCAAATGACGTAGGATATGATATGTGACTAGGCCTAGCTCCCCTTGGATAATGGTTATGATAAGGTAGTCTTGGAGCATACGCCATTGGCATACTAGGAGGCGTAGGAGCTACATGGGCATGAGTAGCAATAGGTACATAAGGCCGATAGGCACTACCATGCACTGTTGTAGGTACTGTTCCACTAGGTAGTGGTGTCGTACTAACTACAGTGGTAACAGGTGCACTTTCTGTCATGCTCATCATTGGGGTAGGCATTGTGGATTCCCTAATGGAAAGTTGAGCCAAGGTTGGAAAGGTAAAGTTACTGCTCGTGGGCTCAACCTGCATTGAGACTCCAGGCGAAACAACATATGAAGGGTCTATGGGACTCACCGAGGGAGTCTCCAATTGTGATAGGGTTGGTTGTTTGGCCTTGCCCGTATCCAAAAACCTCATAGGGCCAGTGGAAACTAGGTCCACTCCCCTATTTTGCCTCTCAATTTGGATAATTCTATGAATAACATCACATATCATTTGCTGTTGCTCCTCTAGATTAGTGGCGCTAAATGTAGATCGTAGGACTTCTAACCAACCTACATGGTATGTGTATCCTGTGTATAGGTCAGTTAGAGTCTCTGTGTGTAGATCATATTCCCAATTTTCATTGAGAAATATCCCATCTAGACTTAGTGTGCCAAATGGTTCTCTTGAAGTGGACGCAATGTCACTTCTTATGGATTGGCTTCTAGGGACCTCTACTTTAGGAAGAGCATCGGAATGTGGTAGCTCAGTAGGGCCCTCATTAAACGAAGTGGGTAGAATATCCACATGGACACTCTTTGGGAGGGTAGGGTCTACATAAGATGTGAATGGTGAATCTACTACCCCTCCTTCCTCATTTACTTCGCTTGTCGCATGTTCAGAGCGTGTAGCTCTACTAAAGGTCTCTATTAGACGACTAAACATGCTAGATCTGGGTTGTGGGGCCCACACTGGCATGTTTTGGCTTGTCTCCTCAGGGTTCTTGGTAGGGTGTCCTTCCATGGCTTCTGAGTCAGAGGACGAGTCACTATCCACTATTCGTGGATCTTGGGTTGCACTCCCTTGGGTTCCAGCCGAAGGCCAAGATGCCAACGTGGAGGGATGGTGTGAGCCTACGTAGACTGAAATGCTTTCTAGTGGTTCAGGCTCTAGCACCCGACCAGAACGTAGATGCATGTGACGTGGGTACCCTACGTGCGTTGGTAACTACCCTTGAAGCCCACACAAGTGGTTTCTTGGGTATTTTGCACCTCGTTTTTACTTGTTTTTAGATTGTTTTTAACTCGTTTTTGACCCCCTTACTTATGGTCGAACTTGGACTAGGGCGTGTGATAGCTCGAAACGAGCGTATCGTTTAAAGGGTCCTAGTGTGCTTTACAGCACCGTGTTCGCCTATCTAGAGCTCTTGTAGTCCTCAAAATAGTCCGTTTCCTTTGGGGGGAAGGGGCAAAAGCCTATTTGCTTGTGGAGGAAAGGGTGAGGGCTTTATCCCACATGCTCACTTTACTCCTTGGGGAGTGGGCTACATATAGGGCACGACTTCCCATAAGCTCTCACTTGAGAGAAAGCTATGGAGGCTCACTCTCCTATATATATATATCAAAAGACCGAGACCGAGACCGCGGCCGGGGTCGGGGTCGTGGGTCAATTGGGGTTCTTTCTTTTCAAAATTTTTTTCTCTGATTAGAAAATCTTTCCTCTCCACACGTTTGGTTCTTTCTTTCAAAATAAAATTTAATTTTTAATTTTTTGTTTTTTATTTTTTAGAATTTTTATTTTCTGTTTTTTTTTGGATAAGTTTTCTAGGGTTTCTAGCCTTGGCCGCAGCGCAGTTCGTGCACACAGCACAGATCTGGGGATTCAGAAACCCCCTCACACGCAGAAAACCAGATAACCGATCGTGCGCCCACACGCGGAGCGCAAAAATAACAAAAGAAACAGAAATGCAGAAGACAAATTGCAGAAACAGAGATTGCAAAACACAGAAACACCTCAACAACAAACACACAGTCGCTTTCCTACAGTGCAGATTAAACTTCACGCAGCAGCCGAGCTGTAACTGGAGCTTGGTGCAGGGCAACTCCCCGACAGCGGCGCCAAAAATGTGCGCTTTTACCGCACAGGTCGTAGCTGGGGACTTGCCAGACACCGTATGCGAGCCACGAATGGCAGCAAGCATACAACCAGGGAAGGAAGCTCAAACAGAATGCCAAAGGGTGTGTCACTCACCGCTCAACCGCCGCCTTGAAGGATTCCCGCGTCGCAGCCGTGAAGGAGGAGCCGCCGTCGCCGCTCTACCGCCTCTCCGCCGCCGCCGCCGTGCCGCTACACAGTGCTCGATCGCTCTCTCACTCACTCTCTCTCTCTCTCTCACAAACGCAGGAGAAGGAAACCAAAGAGATAAGGCAAGAGCACTCTTGTATTCACAACACATGAGAATGAGGATTTTAGGGTTACATTTGACTCTTATAGGTGACTTGGCCGTTCACACTTGGGCGCCCATACATGGCCGGCCGACCCTAACCCTTATCCTACTGATATCCAAGGTGCGCCTCTCATCGGCGATCACCCAATCCCTTCATCCTTAACATATGGTGCCGACAAGCCCGACCCATGACTCAGAATATTTAAATTAATGACGTAAAATATAGTACGTCGCAATGTCTGCCATGGGTTAACAAGCATGTAGGTTCCACATGCTTCACCATAGATGTCATATATGCATAGTGCATAGCAAAATCTCAATATGTCAATCTGTCAACGGGATATCTGACTCTTTGGGATCTCCGCAATGCCTATGGATCACTCTGAACACCTGTAACTCTAGCATGTGGTGGCACATATCTATCCTGCCTTGCACCAGGTGTGCGTAAAACAGGTATACCAAGCTCCTCATCCAAACTCTCTGAACTCGATGACTCATAACCTGTAATTCCAATTCCTTCAACCTTCTTCTTTCCTTTGTCCACAGCACTACTCCTAGTGCTCACACTCTCATGCCTCAAACGTCCTGACCATGGACGTATAGTACTACTCTCAGCCTCTGTTGCTGGCCTAGACATAGAAGTAGAACTAGAACTTGCTTGTGGCAAGTTCACATGCACATCAGCTTCAAGTGACTCAATGACGCCCTCATCTTTTGCTT
The DNA here is from genome assembly GCF_041138505.1 of Cibotium barometz. NCBI lineage: Eukaryota > Viridiplantae > Streptophyta > Polypodiopsida > Cyatheales > Cibotiaceae > Cibotium > Cibotium barometz. The sequence goes on from NC_141098.1 coordinate 23,975,680, forward strand.
TGTACCAACTAGCAAGCTCATCAAACACCACATCTCGTGAGATGACCACTTGTCTAGTTTGTGGATTGTAACATTTGTATGCCTTTCGATCCTGTGCATATCCAACAAATACACATTTCTCTGCCTTAGGATCCAACTTCCTTCTTCTTTCATCAGGCACATGTACATAAGCTATGCATCCAAATACTTTGAGGTGTCCAATGTCTGGCCTATAACCTGTAAGCCGCATCTCTGGCGTGCTTCCATGAATGACTGTTGTAGGTGTTTTGTTCAGTATATACACTGCAGTAGCACATGCTTCTGCCCAATAATAATCTGGCATGCTCTTTTCATTGAGCATTGCCCTAGCCACTTCACATATGTCTATTCTTTCTCTCAGCCACACCATTTTGCTGAGGTGTACACCTGCAAATCAACTGTCTTCTTATTCCATGCTTTCTCAAGAAATGCTCAAAAGCTTTTGAGGTGTATTCACCACCTCCATCTGTTCTCAAACATTTAATCCAATAGCCATATTGCTTTTCTGCAAAAGCTTTGAAATCCATAAACTTTTCCAATACTTTACTCTTCTCTCTAAGAAAGTATATCCATGTCATCCTGCTGAAATCATCTATGAATGTCACATAGTATAAACTGCCTTTGATAGATGGGTTTTGTGCAGGACCCCATACATCACTATGTACTATCTCAAGTGGCCTGCTACTCATATTTCCTTCTCTAGGAAACCGCAACCTTGCCTGCTTTCCAAACTGACAGGCTTCACAAACATGCATATGCCCATCATACTTGAATCTAGGTAGCCCACTGACAGTGCCTCTTGTTTGCATGTTCTTTAACCTTTGTATATTGACATGTCCAATCCTCTTATGCCACATATCAATGTCCTGTACCACATTTCTGCTTTTAGAGAACATGGCTGATTTTAACTCAGGAATTCTAGCATTTAAACAATCTGCCTTCTTTCTTGCCTTTAGCAATGACTCTACATCCATGTTTGAAGTCCTCAAACGAAGCAACCATGCTCGTTGAAACGAACCTGTAATCCCTGTTCCACCATTTGACCAACTGAGACCAAGCTTTTTGTGATAGAAGGCACATACAATACATCTGACATAGACTTTGTTTGACCATTGTGCATAACCAATGGTACACTTCCAACATGTGTAATGGCATGCTGAGTATCATCTCTTGTTTCCACATAGCCTTTCACATCCATAGGCTTCATATGCTCAAACCATTCACCATGACAAGTCATATGGTTTGATGCTCCAGAGTCCATATACCATGTGTTATCATTTTCAGCATTTGTCATCATCGATCCAACAACATGTTTCATGGCAAACAAGTGATTTGCAGTGCCATCATTACTGCTTGATGCATAGTTTCCACCACCATGTTGTGCATAATTTTCACCATAATGACCACCACGTTGTGCTCTACTCCCTCTCAAATCATTCTATTTGCAGAAACAATCTCTTGCCATATGACCATATTTCCCACAGTAATGGCATTCCACATCTTGCATAGATGTTTGTTGGCCTTGCCAACGTCCTCTACCACTGGGGTTACCTCTTCCTCTCTGAGGTGTATATCCACGACCACCTCGAGCACCATATGAAGGCTGAACATTCTGTTGTGATGACCTCTGGGTTACCTCTTCCTCTCTGAGGTGTATATCCACGACCACCTCGAGCACCATATGAAGGCTGAACATTCTGTTGTGATGACCTCTCCTGCCATCCATGACCATTACCACCACGGCCACGTGATGCAAATCTCCCCCTGTCTCTAAAACCTCTCTGCGAATAGAAAGCCTGATTTCTGCCATTATCATCATGGCTAGTAGATGCATCCAGAAATGAATCACTGAGTTTGATTTCCTCAACAAGAAAGAGTGAAACCAACTCATCAAAGTCTAGTAAACCTGTACTCCGAACCGAGATGGATGTATCAAAAGATTTATATTCCTTGCCAAGACCACGCAAGGTAATATTCACCAAATCATCATCAAGCATGGGGGCATTTATTGTTGCCAATGCATCTGCAAACTTCTTTATTTCTTGCACATAATCATGGATGCTCCTTTTATTCTGCTTCACATTATGTATCTGCTGTCGCAACTGAGACTTGCGCGAGCACTCGTGTCTGTATCAAACATCTTTACCAAAGTATCCCATGCCTCTTTGGGATTCTCAGCATCCTGTATGTGTATGAGCATAGCATCCGAAATACATATAGACAGATAATGCAACACTTTGAATGCTCTTTCTGACCATTGCTTTATGAGCAATAACCTGCTCCTGTGTAGGTTGTCGGGGTAGCTCAGGCTCTGGCTCAGCACTTGTAATGAGATTCCAAAAACCTTTTCCTTTCAAGAAACTTTTTATCCTATACTTCCATGCTTGGAAGTTCTTCCTATCCAGCTTTTCACCAACAATCTGTACTGGATTATCCGACATGTTTGCTCAATGCAAAACACCTTGCGTACACTTCCAAATCTATAACCGAGCCTTCCTCAGCTCAACTACACTCCAATGAGTGTTCCAGATACTCCAAAGTAGCCAACAATCTTCAAATTTGATGTAGAAAATCAACCTGTATGCATCCAAAATGAACTGGCTCACGCAGTCCGAGATACCCTGCTTTGATGCACTTTCCAAGACTCCAAATCACAATGTAGTGCTGCAATCAAGTATGGGAAACTTGCATTGACACCTAAAAAACCTAAATGTTGAATATCAATACCATCTGACATGTGTACATATCAATTTTTGAAAACCCCTTTCTCTGTTTTGGAAAAAACCAGAAAAACCAAAAAAACCAGTAGTAAAATAGCTCTAATTTCTTCAATATTTGTCCAAATTAAGCAATCAAGCATTCATTAGCTTAGCAATGATGTCCACTAACTCCATGTAAGAGGAATTTGTCCAATTGTTTAAGACCAAAGATTAATTGCTCATTTAAAATTACTCTGTTTCTCTGCAACCAGTGGACAGGCTTTTTAATCAGCTCATTCCCAGCTCAATTAAGCATAATTGATCAAACCAACCATGTAGCATTCTTCTCTAGTGTGTGTAGCAACCAATTGCTAAAGCAATCTTGAAATATATCAAGCACCGGAGTTGATTTTGATCCTCCACCTGTCAAATACTAGCCAGCACCGAATCCAACGTCGGATCCAGCGCCGAATCCACTTCCGGTCCCAGATCTTCTAGAGGAAATTCTAAAGGACGTCACAAGTGAACCTATGCTTCCTCATGTCAAACCTAGAATCAGCAAGAATATTTCAAAGGCCAGGGTCACTTTGCAGAGGCAAATAAAAATGTTTGCGGAGATATGGAAGGTGCAGGCGACTGTCAATATCCTCATCCCCAAAGCTCCTTTCTTGAGGATTGTCAGATCCGTTAGCGACGACAGAATAAAGTGGAAAGGTTACTTTAAATGGCAGAGTAGCGCCCTTGCATGTCTTCAAGAGTCATGCGAGGACTTCCTTATAGACTTATTAAATGATAGTAACATTTGTGCTGCCCATGTCAGGAGGGTCACACTAATGGACAAGGACATGACATTAGTAAGCAGAGTTAGGTATAGGTATGATAAGTTCATGTGACCTCTACCATTCAGGGCTTCTGACAAGGTGGTTATTGAAGAGGTGACAACCCTAGAAGATGGTATTAGGTATTATGGAAAAAATCTTGCATTACGGGAGATTTGAAATTGATAGGTTCCATGTATTATGGGAATTTCCCACTTAATGTGGGAAAATTTACTGTGGAATTTCTTAATATAGAACGGAGGAAGGTAACGGAGGAAGGTAGTGTTGATAATCACCGTTCAAACAAAAAAAGTGGTATTAGTATTTGTGCATAAACATATTTGAAAGAAGTAATTGTTTGATAAATGTAGGAAGGTGGTGTTGATAAACACCATTTAATAAGAAAGTGGTATTTGTTTCTTTGCTAGGACCTCGCAGCACACCAAGTGAGTTGTACACTGCACAAAATTTATGAAACAATTGAACAAATAAGATAGAAACATTATTATATCAAAAAAATATAAGAGGCACAAAGAAAAATTTCATTCAATAAGTGAAAATAAAAAATAAAGAAGATACCAAAGTACATCTCTTTTGGATATTAGAGTTATAACCTAAAAATCCACATTGTCAATATTAAATCTACAAATGCTACTCCTCATTGAAGGAACCATCAATATGAGCTTCATCCTCACAAGCCAAGCCTAAGCATGCTTTTGCTTTACGGGCTTCCTTTTCTGGTATCTTGATTCTTTTGTATGGTGGTGGATTCCTTGGTCTCCACGACCAAAGAATTGCATCAGCATATTCCCATACTTGTTGTTCTGCCTCATAAATTTGCCAATATCCCTTCCAACAATCAGCATAAGCTTGAGTATTCGTCAAACCTTTCTTCCTTGCACAAGGTCCCCAATATTGAATCAAGAGTTTCTTGTAATTTGGTGATGTAGGCTCATCATCAATATCCGATTCAGCCACCATAGCAAGCTAAACTGGATAGATGTTTGTGTCATCTGGGTGCAGCATGACAAAGTGTCCTCGCTGAACATGTAGCATAGGGTTAAATGCCTCCCTTGGTTTATCCCGTGTAGGTCCACACAATAATGATCATTATGTTCTTCAATACTTAAGAATCTTTGTGCCTGCAATTGTTCAACATTCATATCATCTAATTGATGGGACCCTTCAGATTTTGGCCAAAAATCTGTGTACTTTCTTGCCTCTGATTGTATTGGTTTTCCAAGCTCTTCGATTACATTACTCCAATAATCTATCGCGGGCCTATAATATCTTGGCACAAATGAACCATTACTTAGATTCTGCCAAAATTTTATGTAACCCTTCAATCCTGATATTACTTCTGCATGCATCTTTATATGCTCGGCCATTGGTAGTAGAGGTGGATCTCCTTTTGGTAACCTTGGTTTACCTTCACTGTCTGTCTTCCAAAGATGGATACTTCCACTCCAATTATGAATAGCTACATGTGCCTTAAATTGCATTACCGGTGTGTCTCCTTCCATGAAGAACTTGAATAGAAGTGGTTTGGAGTGACCTATGAGTGCTTCTTTCCCATCACAAATGTAGCCATCACAATATGCCTTGAAGTCAGGGACCTCTGTAAGCAAGAAGGGAGATGGAGAAGAAGTTGAGCTGGTTCTTAAAGTATCCATCAAATGTGGTAAAGTAAAGGTTTGCCCCACTCATGGCATCTATATCCTCATGTGTATGTCCGACCATTAGAAATCCCAACTGTACAGTTTTGAAAGCACCCCCTGCAACAAGCAATGACAAATAGGCAAATAAGTACCGATATTTATTTTCTCCAGCACAATTATCTAGTTGTAGCAACAAGTTTTCTGGCAACTTGCGAAACGAGGAAACCCAATTCATTGTGTCTCCCTGATTTATACATGGTTCAACAATGGGATCTTTACCATCACTCATATTGTGGTTGTCTAAAGCTGTCCTTGAATTTAAAGCATGTAGAAGTGAAACATTGCTCCTTGGAAGCCCATTTGTTTTACTAGATCACCAAGAGGATGCTTATCCATCCTCTCTAAGGTTATGTAAACAACTTGCGATTGAGCCAATTGTTAGATTGGGATCAGATGGCCATAAACCATTCAAATAAAGTGTCCATAATGACCTTCTGCATGTCCATGAGTGATCATACCAATCAATGCAATTGGTAAATTATATCCCGAATCCACACCCTTGGGAAGGACCCGTAGTCTGGAAATGGTTGTTTTCTTTTGATCCATCTTGTCATGGATGATTCATACATACTTTTGTGATTGGGTTTCTGAAATATGCGCCATGCATAGTATAAGCTCCTGCAACTTTGTTGTTGTTGCATGTGAATATCTCTTTCACTGAGGAGCCTTGCTCTTTCCTCTAGACTAGGTTTGGCTTTTAGTTTTGCATTGAGACCACTACACAAGGTGCACTTGGAGAACTCACTTTCCTTTGTTAGTAGGGACACTTGTGGGTACTCTTTATTCCAAATTCTACTAAACGATGACTTTGATAGCCTCTTCTCATGTCCCAACTGGTCAAGTGTTGCGTTGATTTCAACCTGGTTTCCTTGAGCCATCCTAGAGCATTGTTCTACTTTTGTGTGGCGCAGGCTTGGAGTTCATGTTCACAAATTCATCAAGTAGTGCTCTTGCCTCACTAGCATGTTGTAGGCCTCTCCTCAATACCCATGTGTTTCCATGCAGATATTGACACACACCGGACTCAAACTTTTTCTTGTAACGGTAAAAGGATGTCTTTGGTATACCATGCATCTCATACCATGCTCTGCAACAAACAATCACCCCATTTAACCTAAATTCATATTTATTTTTTTGAGCTGAATCACAATGCCAAGTTGTAGAAAGCACATCATATACATAATTTGTACGAGACTCCTGAGATTGTCCCCAAAAGTCTTGTCGTATCCTCATTAGTACATCACGATCGATTAGCTGCCAACATTTTTTGCACAACAATCAATGGATGAAATCCTTTGAACTGATTCACGTGACATATATAAGGCAGAAGCTGGTTGTGGTCTCTGCTTTGGAATCCTGTTTATGAAAGTGTAGCGTCTTTTTGCAGAGGTTTGGGCAACAATAACCTCATTAGTTACATCTCCATCATTATCCTCATTACATACATCAGCATGTTCAACATGCATGCCATTAAGCGGAACATAGCATTGCAATGGGCTCCCATCCAGCATTGTCAGCTGTTTAATAGGCCATTTAACTAGGGTGATACTATCCACTTGCGGCATAGTTTGAAATTCATTTGCACTTTCAATAGCCATACCCACACAATCATCGCCAAGTTGTTGAAAGTTGACACATTCAAATGGAAACACATATAAGATAGTCCCTTGATTGATAGTTTGCATCATGCTCTCATCCTTTAGAAGAACCATCTCATTCTTCCAAGATTGTCGGATTTGCATGTCAAGTTCTCGAGATTTCATGATAGTAGATTGCAAAATAATCTTTGGCCATCGAACGGCACTCCATAATGAGTCTTGGAGAGATAAAGTATCCATTGTAGGAAAAGGTAGGACCACATCTTTCAAACATTCCTCCACTAGTATGGATACATTTCCTTGTCCTATCTTTGTACCAAAATCCCCTTGAATTTATACATATACTTTAACCTATAATAAAAGCTATAATCAAACTTATAAGCTTACAGGTATATTTATTAAATAAGCTATAATATAGTAGCATTAAAATAAGCTTTTATTAACTACAAGTTACTATAATAAACTATATAGTTATAAATATTAATACGATTTAAGTTACTATAAGTTATATAGTTATAGTTGTAGGTTAATATATAGGTTAATGTATATAATTTAAGTCACTATAGGTTATTTATAAAATTTAAATTATATAGGTTTATATATAAATAGGTTTGATTTATATAGCTATAGAAAGTTTATAAATAAGATATATAAAGTATAATTATAAACTATAAATAGACTTTAAGTTACTATAGTGAACCTATAAGCCAATTTATATATATCTTTAAGTCTATTTATATAATCAAACCTATAGTTACTATAGTAAATCTATTAAACCTATAAGCCTATTTATATATCTTTAAGTTACTATAGTTAACCTATTAAACCTATCAGCCTATTTATATATCTTTAAGTTACTATAGTTAACCTATTAAACCTATCAGCCTATTTATATATATCTTTAAGCCTATTTATATAAACAAACCTATAAGCCTATTAATTATAAACTTTTTGATCTAAGGTCTCATATGTGCTCCCCTTGTTCAGACTCTTTCCCGCCGAATTTGATAAATTATAACCCTATAACCCCATAAAGGTTAGGGCCTTTACATTGACACTTAAGACAAGGTGATCCAATGGTTTGGATCACCTTTTAGAAACTCTAATTACCCCATTATGATATAACAAATTTAAATTTTAAATTTTAAACTTCTATCCACGCAACCTTATCCGCGTCGCTGGCTCTCCTCTCTGCAGGCTCTGTGGCGCAGGTTCGTTGGGCGATGCGACTGCCTGGCTGTAGCTGCAGCTCTCTTCTTGCCTGTACATACCTGCATCTAGGTTTAGGACTTCTCCCACTTATATCTCTGTTGCAGCGTTTAGGGTTCACTGCGCAACAATACCGTCATGCGCCTCCCCATAGTTTGACAGCAGGTGGTTTTCATGTATGGTGGAGGGGGTAGTTCTCATCGACGATTTAGATGCCTTCCACGATGCTCTCTGGATCTTTCATGTCGGAAATTCTTTGACGAATGTTCCTGCCTTGGCTGTAGGGGTCGCCTGTTACAGTGTTTGCCGGAGTTGCCGTAGGTGGTACCCTATTGTACAGTTGGAGGTAAGTCCGCTGGCAGAGCAGCTCGAAACCATTCGATCTGTTCCTTCACCAGTTGTCGGCAACCATTCCTCAGGAGCATAGATAGTCAAGTAGATTTCTAATATCTCCTGCTTCTGCTCTCTATTGGCCTGTACCAACTTTTCACTACTGCCCGTATCAGTTTCAATACCTTCTCCCCCGTATCAGTTTCAACATCACCATTCAATTTGGTAAGAAGTGCAACCCAAATTTGTATCAGGTTTTTTCTCTTCAACCATTCCTGGGTTTTTGAATTCTTGCATGCTTTTATTTTCTACTCTATGTCAATGTGTATGATTTGAATTTTAATTGACATGTTCAAAACTTTAAATCTAATCATAGATAATGATTTAATATGAGACAAAAATATGTGTACCTTGTTGTATCGTTGAATTTGATAATGGATGCGGTGATGTCCAAGTGCTAGTGGTCAATGATAAGATGGGAAAGTAGGTTTGTATTACATAAGCGACATGGACGTCAAGGAAAATTTGAAAAAGACCAAGACCATTTTAAATTTTTAAAGGGCGGGATAATTTGAATGCTCTACCACATGCTAGAGTTGGAGAAATGCATTCTAGCTCTACCACATGGTAGAGCTGGAGTTGAAATGACATAAACTAGTGCAAGCTGACTTGAAATGACAAACCATCCATCTAGTATCGTACCTCTATCTTGACTTGAAGAGTCAAAAATCAACTTCTATTACCTACTAGGCCTTTCAAGGTTCTATCCTAGAGCATGCACAAAAGACCCCTCTCCACCTTCTTCATAGCATAGCGTCTCCCCTCCCTCCTTCTTGAAATTGTACTTTCTTGCTCTTACACTCTAAGCATGAGATCTATGCAAGGGAGCTCTCATAATAATGCAAGATGTAGCTCCTATTGCAAGACCTAGCTCTATGCATGAGAGCTCTTTCACTTTTTACATGAGATCTATCCATGGGAGCTTTTATAATAATGCAAGATATAGCTCTATGTATGAGAGCTCTTATAATAATTAATGCAAGTTCTAACTCTATGCATGCGATCTCTATGTATGAGAGCTCTTAATGCAAGACTTAGCTCTATGCATGAGAGCTCTTTCACTCTATACATGAGATCTATCCATGGGAGCTCTTATAATAATGCAAGATATAGCTCTAGCATGAGATGTATGTAAGAGAGCTCTCATAATAATGCAAGATCTAACTCTATGCATGTGAGATCTATGTATGAGAGCTTTGAATGCAAGACCTAGCTCTATGCATGAGAGCTCTTTCACTCTATACATGAGATCTATCCATGGGAACTCTTATAATAATGCAAGATATAGCTCTATGCATGCGAGCTCTATGTATGAGAGATCTTAATGTAAGACCTAGCTCTATGAATGAGCGCTCTAATGCAAGACCAAGCTCTATGCATGGGAGCTCTATGTATGAGAGCTCTTAATGTAAGACCGAGCTCTTTGCATGAGAGCTCTAGTGCAAGACCAAGATCTCTATAGCTCTCATGCATGATATGAGATATCTATGCATATAAGAGCTATGAATGCATGAGAGCTCTTACAATGCAAGAGGGATCTCATGCATGAGACCTCTTAGAATACAAGAGAGCTCCATGCATAAGATCTCATGTATGATAACTCTATATGCATGAGAGCTCATCGATATGCATAAGAGCTCTCATGCATGAGATATATATGCATGACAGCCCTCTATGCATAGGAGCTCTCACAATGACTCGCACTTGATAATAGCTGATCTATATGCATGAGAGCTCTCTATGCATGAGATTTGCGATCTATATGCATGGGAGCTCTCACAATGTATCACACACAATGATAGCTCTATATTTATGAGATCTATATGCATGGATCTCTCATGGCTGAGATCCACGCTTGAGAGCTTTATGTAAGATCTCTCACAATGCATGAAAACTCTCTATGCATGAGAGCTCTCACACCTTGCGTAGATATATCCTAGATCTATATGCATGAGATCCCTCTATGCATAATCGATACACATGCATCAGAGTAAATAAAAGTATGTAAATAATTCTCTATTGTGTTATTCTCTTGACCTCACGTCCTGACCATGCTTTGGTGTTAGGTCCTCACCACCTACCGAGTTGTGGTAAGCTCTAAACCCAATGCTCTCTTTTTTATGTTGCAACCCACAAGGGTGCTATGGGAGTTTTTTATAAGAGCATTAGAGATCTCATGGCTGCAAGAGATTTCTATGCATAAGATCTCTTATTTTCATTTATTTGCATTGAGTGTACAAGCTCTCGTGCGCTACATGATATCTCTATATGCATGTGAGTTCTCTATCCATGAGAGCTCTCATTTATTAAGAGCTCTTTTGCATGAGAGATCTCATTTATTAAGAGTTCTTTTGCATGAGAGCTCTCATTTTCATGAGTGTAAGCGCTCTCATGCATGAGAGCTACATAGAGTTCACATGCATTGAGCTCATGCATGTGAGAGATTGTTATGCCTAGAGTGATCACATGCATGAGCTCAATACATAAGATCTCTCACATGTAAGAGCTTAATGCATGGATCTCTCACATACACAGTGCTCTCAATGCATAGAGCTCTCAAATGCATAGAACTCTCAGCGCATAGAGATCTCACATGCACATATCTCTCAATGCATAGAGCCCAATGTATGATAAGATACTGAAACATAGTTCATAATATGGTTTTAATTGAAATTTTGCTGTATAGAAAATGTGGATATGGGAACGAGAAGGTGATACTAGTGGTCGGAAGGCAACACACCATGACGAAGTAACATTGATAATAAGCCAAACGAATCCACTCTCCAAGCCCTCATCTCAAGAAATATGGATCTAGCAGATGGATTTAGTACATGATGTAGAGGATTGTCCCCTTGCAAGCCTCCATCTATGCCCCTATCTATGCCCATGTCACTACTTTTATCCTGTCATTTATCGTAATCATCTTCGACGATCCTCTCGTAACCCTTCCCATGTTTTCTTCACCATTCTTAGCTCCATGCACCTAGCGGAGTTCACCAGTATTGCCTCGGAAGTCATCCCTGTGCACCTCTCTGCTCTGGAGATATTGGTTCAGCTTGAAGTAGATTCTTGACTATCTACTGCTTCTACTCGGCTACTGGCCTGTACACCAGCTTTTCACTACCCAATCTTCTTTCCCGTATCAGTTTCAATATCTTCTCCCCCGTATCAGTTTCAACATCACCGTTGCTAAGAAGTGCAACCCAAATCTGTATCTGATTGAGGTTTTTTCTCTTCAACCATTCCTGATTTTTTGAATTCTTGCATACTTTTATTTTCTACTCTATGTCAATGTGTATGATCTGAATTCTAATTGACATGTTCAAAACTTTAAATCTAATCATACATAATGATTTAATATGAGACAAAAATATGTGTACCTTGTTGTATCATTGAATTTGATAATGGATGCGGTGATGTCCAAGTGATAGTTGTCAATGATAAGATGGGAAAGTAGGTTTGTATTACATAAGCGACATGGACGTCAAGGAAATTTTGAAAAAGAGCAAGACCATTTTAAATTCTTAAAGGGCGGGATAATTTGAATTTAAAATTGGGCGGGATAATTTGAATGCTCTACCACATGCTAGAGCTGGAGAAATGCATTCTAGCTCTACCACATGGTAGAGCTGGAGTTGAAATGACTTAAACTAGTGCAAGATGACTTGAAATGACAAACCATCCATCTAGTATAGTACCTCTATCTTGACTTGAAGAGTCAAAAATCACTTACTCTTACCTACTAGGCCTTTCAAGGTTCTATGCTATGGCTGACCTTATTAGTCACACCCATTTAAGTCTAGCTCTACCACATGGTTCCACCCCAGCTAGACTTTAGAGTGTTCTAGCTCTACCATGTGGTACAGCTACATTTATGCAACAAAAGATTTGTGAGACAATCTGAGTATGCATAGTGAATTGATTCTTCTCTTTGTATGGGTGACCCCATCAGAGAACGGACCACACAGACTTGTGCTAGGGAAGTTGCTCTATGTCCACATCACTCCGTGCACGGATTTGGGCATCGCAATTACTTCTACCAGCGCGTCAAAGGTGATGATAGTGCAAAATCGCTATAACAGAGTTTCGGATCCGAAACGAGTCTGAATCACATCTGAACACAACAAGAAAGATCCGGGTTGCTTCCCACACATTTGTCCATGCATGATTCGATTTTCATGCCTCTTCAGCACTGTTTGGGCCACGGTTGGAAATTTTTGCCATTTGGCACGCTCGTGCATCTTTTTCGAGAACTCGGATTCGGACAGTTAGAAGTTGAGGATCCGGGACCCCATCAGAGAACGGACCACACGTACTTGTGGTAGGGAAGTTGCTCTATGTCTACATCACTCCGTGCATGGATTTGGAGATCGCAATCACTTCTCCCAGCGCGTCAAAGTTGTGTCCCGGCAAAGATAGTGCAAAATCGACATAACAGAGTTTCGGATCCGCCGAGATGAGTCCGAATCGCATCTGAACACAACAAGAAAGATCCGTGTTGCTTGCCACACACTTTTCCATGCATGATTCGAATTTCATGCCTCTTCGGCGCCGTTTGGGCCACGGTTGGAAATTTTCGCCATTTAGCATGCTCGTGCATCTTTTTCGAGAACCCGGATTCGGACAGTTAGAAGTTGAGGATCCGGGACCCCATCACAGAACGGACCACAAAGACTTGTGTTAGGGAAGTTGCTCTATGTCCACATCACTCCGTGCATGGATTTGGGCATCCCAATCACTTCTCCCAGCGCGTCAAATTTGGGTCCTCGCGAAGATAGTGCAAGATCGCCATAACAGAGTTTCGGATCCGAAATGAGTCCGAATCGCATCTGAACACAACAACAAAGATCCAGGTTGCTTGCCACACATTTGTCCATGCATGATTCGATTTTCATGCCTCTTCAGCGGCGTTTGGACCATGTTTGGAAATTTTTACCTTTTGGTACGCTCGTGCATCTTTTTCGAGAACCCGGATTCGTACAGTTAGAAGTTGAGGATCCGGGACCCCATCAGAGAACCGACCACACGGACTTGTGCTAGGGAAGTTGCTCTATGTCCATATCACTCCGTGCATGGATTTGGGCATCGCAATCACTTCTCCCAGTGCATCAAAGTTGGGTCTCGACGAAGATAGTGCAAAATCACCATAACAGAGTTTCAGGGCCGAAATGAGTCCGAATCGCATCTGAACACAACAATAAAATCCGGGTTGCTTGCCACACATTTGTCCATGCATGATTTGAATTTCATGCCTCTTTGGCGCCGTTTGGGCCACTGTTGGAAATTTCCGCCATTTACCATGCTCGTGCATCTTTTTCGAGAACCCGGATTCGGACAGTTAGAAGTTGAGGATCCAGGACCCCATTAGAGAACGGACGACACGGACTTGTGCTAGGGAAGTTGCTCTATGTACACATCACTCTGTGCATGGATTTGGGCATCGCAATCACTTCTCCCAGCGCGTCAAAGTTGGGTCCCGGCGAAGATAGTGCAGAATCGCCATAACAGAGTTTCGAATCCGAAATGAGTCCGAATCGCATCTGAACACAACAAGAAAGATCCGGGTTGCTTGCCACACATTTGTCCATGCATGATTTGATTTTCATGCCTCTTCGGCGCCGTTTGGGCCACGGTTGGAAATTTTTGCCATTTGGCACACTCGTGCATCTTTTTCGAGAACCCAGATTTCGGACAGTTAGAAGTTGGGGATCCGGGACCCCATCAGAGAATGGACCACACGGACTTGTGCTAGGGAAGTTGCTCTACGTCCACATCACTCCGTGCATGGATTTGGGCATCGCAATCACTTCTCCCAGTGCGTCAAAGTTGGGTCCCGATGAAGATAGTGCAAAATCACCATAACAGAATTTCGGGTCCGAAATGAGTCCGAATCGCATCTGAACACAACAGGAAAGATCCGAGTTGCTTGCCACAAATTTGTCCATGCATGATTTGATTTTCATGCCTCTTCGGCGCCGTTTGGGCCTCCGTTGGAAATTTCTGCCATTTGGCATGCTCGTGCATTTTTTTTGTCGAGAACCCGGATTCGGACAGTAGAAGTTGAGGATCTGGGACCCCATCAGAGAACGGAGCACACGGACTTGTGTGTTAGGGAAGTTTCTCTATGTCCACATCACTCCGTGCATTGATTCGGGCATCGCAATCACTTCTTCCAGCGCATCAAAAATGGATCCCAGCGCCATTCAACACACTTGTTTATCTCCTTGGTTCTCGTCATGGTCTCTTCTTGGAGTAATTGGTTTTGTTGATTTGCATGGTACACAGCTAGATCAATGCATTCTAGTTCTACCACATGGTAGAGCTAGACCTCAAATGCAATTCTAGCTCCACCACACATGGTAGAGCTAGACCTCAAAGCATTCTAGCTCTACGATGTGGTCTGCTCTACCACGTGGTAGAGCTAGATCAAATGCAATTCTAGCTTCTTGGTTCTTGTCATGTGAAGTAGATCTCTTCTTGGAGTAATTGATTTTGTTGATCTGCATGGTACACAGCTAGATCGATGCATTCTAGCTCCACCACATGGTAGAGCTAGATCGAATGCAATTGTAGCTCCTTGGTTCTCGTCATGTGAAGTAGGTCTCTTCTTAGAGTAATTGGTTTTGTTGATCTGCATGGTACACAGCTAGATGCGGACTGCTTGCCACACATTTGTCCATGCATGATTTGAATTTCATGCCTCTTCGGCACCGTTTGGGCCACGGTTGGAAATTTCCACCATTTGGCATGCTCGTGCATCTTTTTCGAGAACCGGGATTCGAACAGTTAGAAGTTGAGGATCCGGGATCCCATTAGAGAACGGACCACACGGACTTGTGCTAGGGAAGTTGCTCTATGTCCACATCACTCCGTGCATGGATTTGGGCATCGCAATCACTTCTCGGGTAAAGATTGTGCAAAATCGCCATAACAGGGTTTCGGATCCGCAATGAGTCCGAATCGCATCTCAACACAACAAGAAAGATCCGGGTTGCTTGCCACACATTTGTCCATGCATGACTTGAATTTCATTCCTCTTCGGTGTCGTTGGGGCCACGATTGGAAATTCTACCATTTGGCACACTCGTGCATCTTTTTTGAGAACCCGGATTCGAACAGTTAGAAGTTGAGGATCCGAGACCCCATGAGAGAACGGACCACACGGACTTATGCTAGGGAACTTGCTCTATGTCCACATCACTCCGTGCATGGATTTGGGCATCGCAACAATCACTTCTCCCAACGCGTCAAAGTTGGGTCCCGGAGAAGATAGTGCAAAATCACCAAAGTTTCGGATCTGAAATCAGTCTAAATCGCATCTGAACACAACAAGAAATATCCGGGTTGCTTGCCACACATTTGTCCATGCATGATTCGAATTTCATGCCTCTTCGGCACCGTTTGTGCCACAGTTGGAAATTTCTACCATTTACCTCGCTCGTGCATCTTTTTCGTCGAGGACACGGATTCAGACAGTTAGAAGTTGAGGATCCGGGACCCCATCGGAGAACGGACCACACGGACTTGTGCTAGGAAAGTTGCTCTATGTCCACATCACTCCGTGCATGGATTTGGGTATCGCAATCACTTCTCCCAGCGCGTCAAAGTTGGGTCCTGGCGAAAATAGTGCAAAATCGCCATAACAGAGTTTCGGATCCGAAATGTGTTTGAATCGCATCTGAACACAACAAGAAAGATCCGGGTTGCTTACCACACATTTGTCCATGCAGGATTCGATTTTCATGCCTATTCGGCTGCCGTTTGGGCCACGGTTGAAAATTTCCGCCATTTGGCATGCTCGTGCACTTTTTCGAGAACCCGGATTTGGACAGTTAGAAGTTGAGGATCCGGGACCCCATCAGAGAACGGACCACACGGACTTGTGCTAGGGAAGTCGCTCTATGTCCACATCACTCCTAGCATGGATTTGGGCATCGCAATCACTTCTCCCAGCACATCAAAGTTGGGTCCCAGCGCCATTCAACACACTTGTTTATCTCCTTGGTTCTTGTCATGGTCTCTTTTTGGAGTAATTGGTGATACACAGCTAGATCAATGCATTCTAGCTCTACCACATGGTAGAGCTAGACCTCAAATGCAATCGTAATCAGTTCTCCCAGCGCGTCAAAGTTGGGTCCCGGCGAAGATAGTGCAAAATCGCCATAACAGAGTTTCGGGTCCGAAATGAGTCTGAATCGCATCTGAACACTACAAGAAAGATCCGGGTTGCTTTGCCACACATTTTTCCATGCATGATTCGATTTTCATGCCTCTTCGGCGCCGTTTGGACCACTGTTGGAAATTTCTGCCATTTGGCACGCTCTTGCATCTTTTTCGAGAACCCAGATTCTGACAGTTAGAAGTAGAGGATCCGGGACCCCATCAGAGAACGGACCACATGGACTTGTGCTAGGGAAGTGACAAATGCTGACAATGAAATTGGGGTACCTAAATCTCCAACAAATGAAGCAATGGGTCAGAGTTTCTAGCCCGAAGAAGAAGTACCAACAAGAAGTACCGACATTGCTATCTCCAAGAAATCAGTGTTGACAATTGTATTGGACCTGAATGGTCTACTACTGAAACGTTGTCAACAGAACCATCTTCAATACATGAATCTATTCAAATGGATTCAAAACAATATATTGTACTAAGGCCAGGATGTATCCAATTCTTGAAGATTTTATTAAAATATATTAATGTTAGGATCTGGTCAACAACGAGACAGAGAGTAATGTTCTTCAAATATTGAGAATATTACAAGACAGAGCAGCAGAGATATTGCCTTTTTTTGTAGTTTGGGGGCTCAAGAGGCTTGCGAGAAGGATAAAAGTGGTAAAATAGCTAGACCTGATAATCCAACAATTCAGGCAATGTTCAAGCCATTATCAAAAATCGCTTCATGTTTTGATTGTGATGCTCGTACAATGGTTCTTATTGATGACTCTCCATACAAGGGATGTGCTTCTCCTGATAATAATTGTATATATCCAACAAAGTTTGATGAAGAAAAGATGGTCGACAATATTCTCATTGATGAGCTGCTCCCTTACTTATTGCAGCTTGATGAGAGTGAAGATGTGCATGAGACCATTGGCTCTAATCGCTACGAACAACCTCTAGTATTATCCAATGAAAATGAATACAGAGGTGTGGTAGATTTTTGGAAAAAGCACAATTTAAATTGGTCATAGAAGACAATCTACACAGATAGGCTACCACTATCAGAGATTATACAAAAGTTTGTCGACAATCAAGAGGTATTAGCGAGACAGTATGAAAACAAAAGAGAAGAGATAATATAAATTATGGCAAAAGAACGAGTCAGTATTGCTAGCATGAGGGGACCATAAGTGATTTCTCTAGCTAGAAAATTGGGTTCTACCACAACGCAGTTGAAGGCAGCCAATGCAAGGGCTTTCATAAACAAGGTGTTAAATGAGTACAATCTTCTCCAACGGGATAGAAATAACTAAGGTACTACCCAACATAAATGATAATTATAACCAAATACATGATTTTACACAACAATTTTGTATTCACAATGAAGAAACTTAATTTATGATGGTTTCTTGCAGATTTATTTCAAGGATATTGTTCCAAAGAGTATTCACTTAAAGAAGCCATTTGTCACAAGGATTGTATTTTTTCTGGAGGAATTTTATCTTTTTGTAATCATGAATTGACAAGAAATTTTATCCTGTTTTTAAAGTAGTGGCAAATGTATTACGATTCAGATAATTTTATAAATGTTGGAGTGCACTCTACTATAAGGGGCCTCCTAATTTGAAAATGTATGGAAGCTTGATCTTTGTCTTATGATTTAATTCCTACATATTTGGACTATGGTAGAGCTAGATCAATGCCTTCTAGCTCCACCACATGGTAGAGCTAGATTTCAAAGCATTCTAGCTCCACCACATGGTAGAGCTAGACTTGAAAGCATTCTAGCTCTACCATATGGTACAGCTAGATCAATGCATTCTAGCTCTTCCACGTTACCACATGGTTGAGTAGGACTTCAAACCATTCTAGTTCTACCATGGGGTCTAGCTAAAATATTTTGATATAGCTCTATCACATGCTAGAGCTGGACTTCAAATATTATTTCTAATTTTGCCATGGGATCGAGCTAGAATACTTTGATATAGCTCTATTACATGGTAGAACTAGATTTAAAAATATTCTAGCCCTACATGGTTGAGCTAGAACAGTGCATTCTAGCTCTACCACGTGGTTGATCTAGATCAATGCATTCCACCACATTCTGATACCTGCTAGCACATTTTGTCGTGTCTTTTTAGAATCAAATGGAAAGAGTCTTTGCATCTTGGTTCATTTTGTAATGCAACTAAAGTCAACATTTTGGAACAGTATATAGTTTAATGTTAGCGTGCATAGTCACATTTATTTTGTAATTGTTTAAAATCTATCTTTGCATAAGAGTAGTTGTAACATGCCTTCCTACCACATGCCCACCTTTATCATTAAGCATGCTCATTTTTTTCCAGGTCATGTGATTGATTCTAATTGGCAGAGGCGACTTCTTCGTACGTCACATGTCCAAGAAAATCCAGAGTGTACGAAGATAGTTGGTTCAGCGCCGTCTTGACCGTCTATGAAAAATTGATGCAAGGTTGCGCTTTGTGCATCCCTCTGAGGGGGTTATCATAATGACATGGTATTTGTTTTGCGTACCCTTATGCAAAGAGGATGATAGGAGGGCTATTATTCTAAACCTCAATGGTTTGTTGTGCCATGTTGTCGAAACCCAATATGATGAGAAGGATCCTCCTTATAGCAACGAGTTGGTAAAATACCCAATTAACCAATATCGTTATGTCCTATGTCACAAGGATACACATGAGTTCTTAGATTGGTGTATTCAATTCTTTTATGTTTTTATTTGGAGCGCATGTAGGAGAACTAAGCTCTCTGGAATAATTGACACAATATTTCCACAACAAAAGCCCAAGTTTGCAGGTGTTCTCTCACAAGAGCATTGTTCAAAATCCACATGGGTTGTGCAGAAATAGACAAGTTTTCTTCAAAAAGCTTGAGACCTTTTGGGGTCTCCATCCTTTGTACAACAAGAAAATACATTGATAATTGATGATAGCTACTATAAGGTGTTTAAGAATGAGCAAGGAACCTGGTTAATAGTCCCAGAATTATACCATTAACCTTCCAAGGAAAGGTATAGTTTTTTGACAGAAGATTTAAGAAATTGGTTGTTTTTATGGCTACAGAATGAAGATCAGCAAGAGTATACATGGGATAATGCCTTTGAAGAAAAACCTAACCAATTCTCAGATGATGTGATGAAGAAATGGCTTGAAGAAGAGAAATTGGAAGTAGAGAATAGGAAAAAGGCAGAGGTGTGGAAGCGACAGCAGGAGGCTGATGCTGAGGCAGAGAGACAGGAACAACTTGAAATTCAAAGAAAGCAACGAGAGGAGGCTGAAGCTGAGGCAGAGAGGCCAGCAGAGAGTGAAAATCAAGCAAAGCAACAAGAGGAGGCATCATGAAAGTAATATACCACCATGAAGCTCATTTTGTTTGTCCCTATTATAATCAAATGTAGAGGATGCAAGTAATTTGGCCTTTTTTTAATGTAATAAAAGTCCATATATTGAAATATGATATTGTAATCAGGCCTCTTATGGAGCATACTCTTCAAATGTTTGCCTTTGCAAAGCATTGAACAAATTCTAGCACAAGCAATAAATTCATGTTCATTTACAATGTCTTATTATAATTGAGTCATAAATGGAGTGCATCCTTCTCTAAGGGGAGTCCTTTTATCCTTTTATCTTTTGGTCAAACTTTACAAATTATTATTTTTTTAGTAGAGTAGGTGAAGACTTTTAACTATCATTTTGACAAAGGGCATCCTACTGCAAGGAGACTCTTTCTATCTTTAATAATGTTAATTTGTAGTAGTTGTGTATATAAGGATACTTTCACCATGTCAAATTATAAATTCTTGTTTATTTAGTCTTTGTTCATTACAATGCAGTCTTAAAATTGGAGAGTGCATCCTACTCTAAGGGGACTCTCAATATACAATCTCTTGTATCAATGTTTTTACTTGGGGGTCTAGATTGAACAAATGGTAGAACAAATGGTAGATCTTGGTTCTTTCAATGCATTCTTGCTCCACGTGGTAGAGCTAGCTCAGAATTCTATCTCTACCATGTGGTAGAGCTAGAATCCCTTAAAATCAAGCTCCACCATATGGGATGGTAGAGCTAGAATTCTATGTCTATATCTACCATGTGGTGGAGCTACCATCCATTGAAGTCTAGCTATATAATTTCATGGAGCTAGCTAGCTCCACCATGTGGTATCTTATTGAGCTCTAGCTCCACCATGTGGTGGAGGTAGCAGCCATGGTCTCTTCATGGAATTTTGGCCTTACCACATGGTGGAGCTAGTATCCATGTGTGGTAGACCTAAACCTATGGAAGTCATACAATACGACTAGAATTTTGAGTCTAGATCTACCGTTTGGTGGAGCTTGCATCCACTGAAGTCTAGCTCTATAATGTCCAAGTGGTGGAACAGGATCTAGAATGGATAAGTCATGGATCAAGAAATCCTTTTCAGCTCTATAATAGACAAGTGCTAAATTTAAAGTGAAGAGATAAAGTGCTTGATGTTGGACTGCTAGCCATGCTAGACACCTCAATATGAGCAACAAGGCAAATATCTCGCTACATTGTCCATTTCAAACAAATAACTACACGAGTTTTCTTCAAAAAAGTTCATTTCTTTTGGGGTCTCCATGTTTTGTACAACAACAAGAATACATTGAAACTCGATGATAGCTACTACAATGTGTTCAACAATCAAGATGATAATCAAGATAATAATTGAGAGAATAATCTAAGTGTGTGATCTTGTGAGTACACAAAATGAACATGCTTAAAAAGAAGCTCAATACCTCATTCAACCAATACACCCCCATGACACTAGCACATTTTGTTACTCCCTTTTGTAATTGAATGTAAATGGTCTTTGTAAATCGTCTCTATTATAATAAAATATAAAGGGTCTTTGTAATCTGGCCATCTTCGGGAGCGTGCTGTTCAATTGTGTGCCTTTTGCAAGGCATTGAACATATTTTAACACAAAAAAATAAATTCATTTTCATTTACAATGTTTTATTATAACAGAGTCGTAGATGGAGTGCATCCTACTCTAAGGAGACTCCTTTTATCTATTGACAAAGTGCATCATACTTTAAGGGGACTCTTTAGTAGAATAAGCTTCATCAAAATGAAATCTTTTAACCGTAATTTTGACAAAGTGCATCCTACTCCAAGAGACTCTTTCTATCTTTAATAATGTTAATCTGTAGTGATTGTATATATAAGTATACCTTCACCACCTCAATTTATAAAATCTTGTTCATTTTGTCTTGTTCATTACAATGAAGCTTTAAAATTGGAGAGTGCATCCTACTCTAAGGGGACTCTCAATATACAATCTCTTGTATCAATGTTTGTAATTGGGAGTCTAGATCAATCAAATGGTATATCTTGGTTTCTTATGGACTGTAGAACGGCCAAGTGGTGGATCTAAAAATCTTTAAATCCTCCTCAATGTGTTGTAGCTCCACATGGTAGAGCTAGCTCAAAATTCTAGCTCTACCATGTGCTGGAGCTAGAACCCCCTTAAAATCAAAATTACACCCCCATGATACTAGCACATTTTGTTGCTCCCTTTTATAATTGAATGTAAATGGTCTTTGTAAATGGTCTCTATTATAACAAAATATAGAGGGTCTTTGTAATTTGGCCAACTTTGGGAGCAGACTATTCAATTGTGTATCTTTGCAATGTATTGAACAATTTTTAACACAATAAATAAATTCATAGATGGAGTGCATCCTAGTCTAAGGAGACTCCTCTTATGCATCCACAAAGTGCATCCTACTTTAAGGGGACTCCTTTTATCCTTTTATCTTTTGGTTGTTAATGCAAAAGTTTTATTATTTCTTTAGTAGAATAAGCTTCATCAAAATAAAAATTTATAATCGTAATTTTGACAAAGTGCATCCTACTCTCCAAGGAGACTCTTTCTATCCTTAATAATGTTAACTTGTAGTGGTTGTGTATATAAGGATACCTTCACCATGTCAATTTTTAAAATTCTTGTTCATTTAGTCTTGTTCATAACAATGAAGTCTTAAATTGAAGAGTGCATCCTACTCTAAGGGGACTCTCAATATACAATCTCTTGTACCATTGTTTTTAATTGGGGGTCTAGGTTGACCAAATGGTAGAATCTGATCTTGGGTTCTTATGGACTGTAGAATGGCCAAGTGGTGGATCTAAAAATCCTCTTCAATTATAAAATATACAAGTGGTGGATCTAAAAAATCTTGAAACCTTTCTATTTCTAAGATCAAGCTAGGTTCGATCTAGCATCACTTGATAAAGCAAACCATTTTTAAATTTTTTATAGGTTGAAAAAGGTAGATTCTAGATTAAATGCATTAAATTTTTCAATGTGGGAATGGGATTTTTTCCACTTTACCTAATACGGTCTTCTAGGTCCACAAGGGCTGAAGAGGCTTGTAAAGGGGGTGGATCTGAAGAGGCTTGTAAAGGGGGTGGATCTGAAGGGAAAGGATACATTATTAGAAGAGAATGTCATTAGGGATAAAGGAGGCGGATCTGAAGGGAAAGGAGACATTATTAGAAGAGAATGTCGTTAGGGATGAATTGGCAGAAAACCTTATGAAGTTGGAGGGAGAGAATAACTACAGACTTAAGGCAGTGCCTAGTCAGATCATATGCAATGTCTCGTACAGCGCCGAGTAGGAGGCGTACCTCCATATCGCTCCAACAGATGTTTATATGCTCGTTGAAAAGAATAGAGAGATCAATGACAGTATTGTGCTTACTTGTTTAATGTGTGTACTCTTTGGCTTTTTTGGAATGATTTCTTATTTTGATTTCTTTTTCCCTTTCCTAATGTTTTTAATTCAATCTGCAGGGCACTGTTGAAAGAGCTTTTGCTAGAACAGGCAAAGCAAGTATATATTTATGATCCTTTGGTATCAACTATCCTGATTGACCCGTTAAGGTCTGAAGAAGGCCTTGCTCCTTATTTCCAGGGAGTTAGTCTGAGTACCTGCTTTGTTGTGCTGCCATATATAGAGAAGTATGTATTTTCTTTGGATTTCAAGCTGTTCATGGAATTTAAGTTATTAGTTACATGTGCTAGGTTTCTTATATTTTTTATTTACTTTCTCAATCTCAAAGGGCAGTGGTCTACTTGTTTAATTAATGTGGTGAAATGCTGGACAATTTTTATGCATAACCTTCTCAGAATGCACAGATAGTCTAAATTGTAAGTAATTATACTTTATACCGTTTCCTTCTTGCTTCCTAATTTTTGATTGTAAGTCATTCTTTATATCGTTGTAGGGCATGTAAGAGGGTGGTTGCATTGATTGAAACTCTATGTCCTGAATTGGAAAAGGATATAGAGTGGAAATTTCTCAATGTAGAAATTTTTCATCACATTAGTCATTGCTAAGATACAACAGTTCAGTACAAGTCTTACAATGACTTTTATTGGGCCTAAGTCCCTCAATACAAGACCTTTCTAATTCTGCACGACAGATTTTCCCTCCGTCTTCTTCTATGGATTGTTCATCTGAAGAATTCTTTGATGCACCTCTTTGGCTTCATCTATCAGTTTGTCTTCATCTTCAAGGTCTTTATTGAAGCTTTCAGATATCTAGATAGGTTGATAATCTATATCCCCAACAGAGGAATAGGATTCATCATCAGAAGAAACAGCTAAAATAGCTGGCCTAGCAACCTTGCTAGAAACAGTCCTCTCATTAGAAGAATTTGCATCCATGGGTGGCTTTTATATAGAGCTTATAAGTTGTAAGATTCCTCCCTCTAGCTTTTGAGGTGTATAGGTATAAGAACCTCCCCTGTTGATCTTATAATTATTCCCCTCTTTGAAATAAAAGAAAGATCCTGTTTTGGCCTGGAGAGAGAAAATGTCTAGAGGGAGGCAATCCGAAATTGAGATATTTTTGGATATAAAAATCCTCCTAGTGTCTAAAATGGTTTCCCTTGAAATAGAAATTCAAAAAGAAATTTTCAACGCGCAATTAGAATTAATTGAAAATATGTATAAAGGACCTTAGCCTAAAGGTTTAGATTTTCAAAAAATTTTGGATTATGGTCCAATTAAGGTTCCTATGGGACCAATAGATCAATCCAAGTGTGGGGAGGAGATAAATCCAATATATAAAAGCAAAATACCCAAAAATTAGTAAATGCCCACATAAGATGAAGAGTTGACTGAGTACAAGGTTTATTAGTAAAAAACTATGAATATTACTAAAAAAAATGAGATATTTTGGGTATAATGATACATTTTTGACACCTTGGTAAGGAGAAGGGGGTACTTCAAGGAGGCGCCTATTTCACACATGTGGTGGAGTTTTTAACTCAAAAATATTGTGATATTTGTATCTCTCCTCTCTCTTGGATCAAACCAAATCAAAAGGGAGCCAAATCTTGTCCAAATTCAACCAAACTGAACCTGGAAATTTCTAGAACCTAGTTGGACTTGGTTAGAGGCCTCCCTCACCTATAAATAGATCCTTTGTCATTTGTAAAAAAATATCTGAACTATACCATGCCAGTATTATACTAAAAGAATGATATTTTCTATTATCCTCTACAATTTGGAGATATCGGAGCTTCTCTCTCTCTTCAACCTTCTTTGGAGCTTTCCTCAACATACTAACCAATTGATTGGTTGGGGGCCTCTCCACAATGACTAAAGAATCAAGCAAAACAAGAGGTAAAGTGTGATTTTATGGTCTTTTTCTTACTCTTCTAAATGTTTTTCACTTCTCAACCCCTCTCAAGCTTGAGAAGTATTCAATTGAATGGTTCTTTAATACAAATGAAGCTCTTTAATGAATTTTAGTGATTACTCACATAAATTTTACATTTATGCTTAAATTGGAATGCTTTTATGTTTATCTCTCTCTCCCCCAAAGAATGGTTATTCATATGACCAATCCTCTATTCAATTAATGCTTCTCATGTGGAGAAATTCTCTATTCACAAATCAAACTCTAGGCTTGTAAAGCTAGAGGTTTAGGAAAATGGTTTTATACTTATATGCTTGAAAAATATGGTAATATTATGAGATAAATCCATAAATTAGATTTAAGGCTAAAAGATAGTTATACTATCATAATTACTTTACTATGTCTTATTCTTTTCATAAAAATTAAAAATTGCCAGTAATAGTAGCGGAGCTATGGCAACATTTTTAAGAAATTGATGCATAATTCATTCTTATGCATAACGTGAAAAGAGGACTTCCTACCATATTCTAGGATTGAATATCCTAGGCTAAAAGAATGGTTTTTGAAAAAAGAAGAAACTCTTCTAATAAACTATGAGAGTCATTGGACCTTTTGCTTAAAATTATCAATTATTTTCTGGTGCAAGTGTCAAGAAGTTTTTTAACTCAAATCCATACACAACAATTTCTATATCATGCAAATTAAGCATGTTCACACGACAAATTTCACTTTTCTTTTCTTTTTTGCTTTAAAATTTCTAAATACATTTCTCTTCAATGTCTCTAAAAGAGTGTAAAATTGATCAATATTTAGGACTAGTGAAAAATCAAGACAACTTGTTGCAAATGACAACTCATGACTCGTTGTCGTTTTCATTACTCACTATTCCTAATGGCTTGATCAAAAATAGGCAAGAGCATATCTTTATGCTAAGGATTCTTTATTACTGCTTATTGGATGAGACTCGACAATGGTTAAAGGGTTATAAAGGTTCCTTACAAGCCATAGAACCTTTATAAGAGCTCATTTATGAAGCTACAAAACAAGAGTTCTTGCATCACTTCCAAAAGATTGAAGATTTTAATCGGGTATGGCATGAAATTCTAGGGTTCACTCAGAAAGATAATGTAGATATTTATGTCCAGCATTTCACAATGATGTGGGATAGGTGGTGTGTTGCTTTAGGGAATGAAACTCATCTGTCTATGTTGAAAAAAGATAGATTTGTTACTGGGTTCAGGGGGAATTTGAGGTTGAAAGCAGAGTTGAAAAATATTCAATCTTTTAAAGAAGTTGTGGAAATAGCAAGGAAGAAAGAGTGGAAAATGGTTAGTGTGGGGATTATGGAGCAGGGGGTCAAAGGAGAAGTTACAAATTTAGTACAAACCTCACCTCAATTGTTAGTGAAAAACCAAACCTCACCTCAATTGTTAGTGAAAAACCAAAATGATGATGAACTAAAAAAGGAGATACATGAAGTAGTAAACCTCTTCAAAAAACTTAGTTTGAATTTGCTAGGGGGTGTAAGAGGTAAGGGGTAGGGATAGAGGATATAGACCACGTGGTCTAGGACCTAGAACTTATGGTAAAGAATATAGTGAAGGGAATGGAAGAGGTAGAGGAGTGGCTAGAAGAAGGTTTCAACCTTATAATTGTTTTAATTATGGGTGAATGGGGACACACAAGCCCTAATTATAATAAGCCTTATAGAAGAGGGGGAGATATGTATCCTTTACCCTCAACCTTGCCTAATCATAGTAATGATTTTGTAGTGGAGATCAAAGACAAGAAAAGCTCTAGTGGCTTGACACTTGAAAAGAAAGGCAAAGCAGCTCTGTGAGTTCAATAAAAATAAAAGAAGTAACAACATATCAAGAGCTTGATGTTATGGCCATGAAGAGAACTCAAGAGAAAGAGTCTAAAGGTGATCAAGCAAAGGCTAAGAAGGTGAGATAGTAAGAGGAATCATCAACAAGAAAAAAGAAAGCCAAGACAAGAAAACACTATTAGGTGGCAGACTTACCTCTTGGAGATGGTCAAAAAAATTATGTGTTGAAGGAGCATCTTCTCAACAAGAATGTGGACATATCATATGGCCAACTCGCTCGTCGCCAACTCATGGAGCTTTGTTCAAGATCATGGAAGAGGTTGGTGAATCCAAAAGGTAAAGAACCAAGGAAAGGTACTGTCAAGGTGCATTAAGTTGGAGAGCTTCTTACATATGCCCAGTTATTAATAATTGGCACAAAGGAGAAGATATGGAAGAAGCTTACATTAATGGGGGTGCACAAATATGTGTGATCACACAATCTTGTGTAGAAAAAATGGGATTAGAGACAAGTGGGGTTTCTAGGTTTAGAATCCAACTTGCAAATCATGCTGGGATTAGAGACAAGTGTGGTTTCTAGGTTTAGAATCCAACTTGCAAATCATGCTAAAGTAAGGTGTTTAGGTATCCTCAAAGATCTCGATGTAAAGATTTTTGATGTAAATGTTAAAGTGAATTGCCACACTATGCCTGCTGGGATGGGTGCATTTCCTTTGATCTTAGGAAGACCATGGCATAGGTTAGTGGGTGCAATTAAAGATTGGGAAAAGGGTACCATTACACTTTATGATAAAAAAGGGATGAGGAGGAAGTTTAGCATGATTGATTTAAAAAAAGTTGGGGGAAGATGAGGAAAAGGAAAAAGAGAATACTGAGAGTGAGGATGAGAGTGAAAGGGATAGTGATGAGGGGAGCAGAGGTTCATACTCAAATGATATTGATGTATCCATGCTTACTTTGGAACCCAAGAGTGAAGAGGATATGGGACAAGTGATGGGTAGTGAGAGGATATCTTTTGAACCAAAAAAGAATGTAAAGATGGATTTTGCTGACAAAATGTTAAGTTATGATCTTACTTTAGTGGAACAACATTAATATAAAACCATGTTGTAGGAGTTTTCTAATTTCTTCATCACATCATATGAAGAGATTCGAGGCTTTAAAGGAGAGAATCTACATATAGAACTCAAGGAAGGTGCCAAGCTAGTGCCAAAGGTTGAGGCCTTTGGGGAAAGGTCAACAAGATGCTTTAAAGGATGAAGTGGAAAAGTTATTGAAGGCCAACTTCATCTACCCAGTCACAACTTCTGAATGGGTGAGTCGAGTGATCATCCAACCAAAGAAGGATGGAAGATAGAGAATTTGTGTGGACTACAATCAACTTAATGTAGCTACAAAAAGGGACCAATATCCTCTTCCTTACATAGATGAAGTTCTGGATTCAGTTAGCAGGTCATAAAAGGTATAATATTTGTGATGGTTATTCAGGATATTTTTAACTTCAATATAATAAAGTGTTCTTAGGATGCACATGCACATGCACATGGGATGGGCCTAGGAACATTGTCTCACGGTCATTTACATGTGGGATTAGGGCACATGGGTCTTGGGACTATAAAAGTCATGTGCTCTAGGAGTATTGTACCTTTTGACCTTTTGACATCTTGTGATACTCAATACACTTTACTTTCCATATTGCTTAGTGCTAATCTCTCTAGGTTTTCCTAATCCTAAGCTAATCTAGGTTAATCTAAATGCACCTTTCTTTCATTAGTATCAAAGATCTTGGCTTAGATTCTTGCTTAGGGAGTGATAAGTGATAATTATTTTTAGATTATACTTAATCCAATTTTTAGAATACATTTTCTTGATCTTGATTAGTGATAATAAATTTTGGATTACTATTAATCCAATTTTTCAAAATGCATTATTTTGAACATGATTAGTGTTAATCATTTTCGGAATTAATTTTTATAAAATTTTAGATTTGCTAATTTCATGTTTTGATAAGATTAGCAATGAAATTTATGTTAATCATTTTTAAATTTGTATTAATCATTGTTTTTATAATCCTAATCCACTTTACTATTAATCTTCAACTTCTTGATCTTGATTTTCTTGAAATTTTGTTGATTTTTAAAATTAGGATTTGCATAGATTTCAGTAACCAATATTGAGAAATTTTCTTGCATTACCTTGCTTAGAGAGCCTACAGTTTCAAATATCAATCCTTTAAGCCCTTATTTCTTCAAGATCAAACCCTAGATTGTCAAATCTTTGAGTTCTTAGAGAAAGATTGCAAGAAGAAGATTGTAAGTGCAAAGAATCAAGGTTACAGTGCAGAGTTGTGCAAAACTGCCTGGCAGATTTCAAGATTTTATGTGTACAATTGGTACATATTTTCAAGTAAGTGCACAATCTCATTGCAGTTTCAAGAAAGTGTGAAGAATACAATTTATTGTGTAGATTCAAGAACAATGTTGAAGATTATAGTGCAGTGAAAAGAACAGAGCAGTTTACAAATTATGTAAAGCTTATTGTGCTGAAATCAAATCTTCATGCATAACAGAATAGTAAGTGATTCTTGATCAAATCTTGTCACTTTCTTGCAAAGAAGTTGGACAAAGATTATAAACCTGTTGTGGTAGGATAAATCTACATAGATTAGTATAAATCTTGATGTATTGCAAGTAAAGGCAACAAGATAAGTGTTGAGAAGACACTGTTTGTAAGCACGTATCCTGGATTACAACATTTTAATACATTTTCATCAAGAAATGTATAGCTTGTTGTTCTATTTCTAAGCATTAGTATTATGCAGAGAGCATGTTAATGAATAGTTGATACAAAAGTGTACAAGCTTTACAATGTCAAGTGCAGAAATTCAAAAAGTTTGTTGGTTAACACTATGTTTGTAAGTATGGCCCTGCTAGGAATTGAACCCAGTCCATTGGTGTGAGCCAGTGTTCCACATACACCACAAGGTTCCTTGAGTGTGAAGCTATCTTACAGATTTTGTAAAGAACCAGTTATGTAAAAAGAAAGGTTGCCAAGAAACAGAGCACAGTGAAGAATTCCTATGCATTTTGGTAAAGAAGTGTGCAAAGTTTAAATCTTTTGCAGAAGTTTAGACTTGTGTAGTTCTTAGTGTAGTTTTGGAACTTCATTGCCTTGGTGATGGTTCAAAGGATCAGCATATTTCTTCCCATTTCAACATCTGGCAGGTCGATTCCAAAAGATCCTTAACAATCAAGGCTGCCAGTGGGGTCATTGATTCAGCCACAACAGAAATCTACACAAACTGTAATCTCCAAGCATCACACATGAAAGAGGTTGGAGGTCAGCTTTTCTCACACCAATTCAATGCTGATAGCAAGTAGAGGGGTTAGCTACGGATTGAGCAACACTCCCAAGAATATTATGGCTAATTACATGGATTAACTCTCAAAATATCTAAGCATGACTTGCATCTACCATGGATTGGATGATCACGTTTCTAAATGAGTGGAAAGTAGACAATGTACATGGAAATAGTCTTTTGAAATCACTAAGCAAAACAACGAGTAGCCTACAGTTATACTTGTTGCAACATACAAGCATCTTTTAACAATGTAGTCAAGAACATTAAATTGAACTCAAAAGTGTACTTATGGCTAACATCGAAGAGGTTGATACAAGCAAACAACAAAACAAACACAGTAAGCGAAGTGGTTCAAAACTCAGAGAGGGAAAACGTGGTTTCATCTTCTCTACGCCACTCTCATCAAAGTAGTGCTTAGATGCAATTCCACAAAGCCGTTAAATAGAATGGCTACCTGAGACCATCACAGAACTTCTCTTGTACGGCTGTTACTACTGCATTTTGATGACATGAGAGTAGATAACTGTTGACTATGTTGAATTGATCGCTAACAGCAGACACAAAAATGGCATGAAGCAACTCCAACAGTTCAATACACAGAACGCCTGATAGAGGAGACGCTGCAAGCTCTGGACCGGTCGTCGACTGTGCAAAGCCCCTAGATCCCCTTGCAAAGGTCGCCATGGCTACAGAGACCCTGGCCAGGTTCTCAGTGGTCACCGCCTAGATGGCACGTTTCAAGAGGACTGTTGGGCTATAGAAGGGTGCATGTTTGTGCAGCGAAATTCAGGATTTGTAGCAGATCAAGGAAAGACGGCAGTGTGCGTTGTGTAGAGCACATGCTATGGCAACTTGGCCATCATTCTTACTCTCGTCCCATCATTTTTCTTTTGCTCCCATGTGTAGCAGTGTGTGTTTGTGAAACTCTCATGCATTAAAGCTTCCACAAGCTACTGTAGCACACGACAACTCTACTGCAGCAGAAAACATCTCTACGTCGTTAGAGAGTGTGTTTGTGAAACTCTCACGCAGCAGACCTTCCGCTGTAGCATATGACAACTCTACTGCAGCAAACGACATCTCTATGCAGTTAGTAACACCATATTAGGAAATTTGGAAAAATCCCAATTCCTACTTTTTTAGTGGATAAGTTTTGGACTATATTTGTAAAAATATTCTAAAATGAATTGTGAAAATCATCTAGATTTTGACAAAATTAGTCACAATTAAACATACTAATGCAACATAATCATACTCAACATATATTTGCTATCATAACCACTTCACAATTGTACTCAAATGTAGATGTCTCAAGTGTCCGTGGACTCAATTGGATCACTCTCTAGCTCATGCAACATGTACTTCACTAACAATAACAATTATTGTACTTACTTATCAAAGTAATACAAAGTTTGTGATATTGCAAATAATGCCCAAAGACTCATGATTACTCTAAATAACTAATAGAGCGTATCCAATAAGCATTAAAAGCAAAGTTTTTTATGTTAACTTTTTTTGTCAAAATAATTTGTTATACTAAATAAATATCGATATACACTAGTGTCCAAAAAACATAATTTGTTTCACATATTGTTCATTACAACTACAATATATTAGAATCAAACATTTATGCCACTATAAAATATGTATTACTTATACATTGAAAAACTTGTAGAAGGGAAATTTGCTAAAAAAAACACAATAAAATATAAAGGGCATTGCATCAATGTTTAAACCACTAAAAACATGAAATATTTGAGCATTGATAATATCTTTGAATTGGTGGTGTTTAAAAACACCATAAATTATAGTTGGCATTACTTCAGAAATCATAATCAGCATATAGTTCCTCTCCATCAGTGAGATCATGGATTGCTTCTACAAAAATATAACCATAATCAGCTACATCTATATTCATGTTTTCCTTTTGTTGCATGGAGGTAATGTCGGCACGAGAATACATAGCACACATTAAGCCTCCATTTACAATCCTTACAACTATTTATGTAGCCAGCCACATTTCCATCTTGCACATCACCGACGATATATAGACTATCCTCCTCAAGATCCACACTAGGAGGGTCTTCGAGAATTGAGTACTTTCTTGCTCTAGGATTCAAAGCACATAATTCTAACCAATCAGCATGAAAATATTTTGAGCCACCATAGTGTAACAATGTCCTTCTGGCTTCCACATTTGAGTGTAGGAACAATCCTAGGCTAGCTCTTGGTATTAATGAAGTTCTCTCTATGTAGGCCACATCTTTTATGTAGAAGATCCCTCCCACTTTGATAGGCAAATGTGGTGGTCATAGATCATCTCATTTGATTTTATATTTACATACTGGCTTTACTTTCTATAAAATCTTCACACCTATGAAAAATAACAAAGGGAAAACTTCACTACTTTCACTTTAAATTAATGTTACAAGCATACTAATTCAAAGCCTTAATATATATAGTGGGAAGGAAAAAATAAACCTAGTTGCTCTTTGTGTGATGATGGTAGCACTATTATAGTTGTAATATAAAACTCTTAGCTACAGCTCTCGTGATAAACTTTTTATTATACCCTGGTTTTGCAGCATAGTGCATTGCTTCCATGTCTTTTAATGTACTAGTTGGAGGGATTCTTTGCAATATCACTAACTCTGTATTACTTAGATAAACAGGTGGAGCACGAATTGTACTTCTTGTTGTTAATTGATTACATGTTGCATGTTCTTGAGAGTGATCTAGTGGAGTCTATCTGTTTGATGAGCTTGAAGTAACATCATGTCCTCCATCTATACTATAGTGCTTATTCATCTCATCCTATTCTTGTATCACCCGTCGAAAATGCTCAAATAGTACATACCCATACTGGACCGGTTCTTGTCCATACCTGTTGAAGTTTATGACATCTCGCATGTCTTTGGCAACATCTAAATGTAGCAAATACTATAATAGATCTTCTGTCAAAATGTTATCCCCATTATCAACATTAAATGATGAAGGAAATATACCATTTCTTACTGGACTTAAGCAACCCTTATAAGGGCTGTCATCAATGAGCATGGTTTTCTCAATGAAGCAATGACCACCCCACTGGCTCCAAACCTTTAGAAGAGGTTTAAACATTGCTTCAACCCCCATCTTATCAAGCTTATAAATCTTCTCACGGTCATATATATAGCACTCTTCTTGGCCCCACACCATGAAAAATGGCAACTCTTTTCCTACAAGTTTTTGCAAAGCTTAAACCATAGTAAGAACATTCCTTTGCATTGCAGTTGACCATATTCCAACATGGAACCTCATAAACAATGCATCCAAAAATTCCATGCATTGTGGGATGAAGAACAATCCAATGCTTGCCACAATGTAAGCTTGTATATTTGTTTCATTTGGTGAAGCAACACTACAACAATAGCCCATTCAGATCCAAGATAATAGCCATCTTTGGTGTAGTTTCATTTGGTTCTTTCTCTTTTAGTTCACCCCGTATGTGTGTTGCTAAGACATCATCTGTTTCACACAAAAAGATACCTTTTAACACAATTGTTCCAAAGACTCATCGTTAGCCATGGAATTAAATTCACAAGGCATGAAACTGAAATCCACTCATCACAAACTTAACATGGGTATGTGCACATAACATAAAATCTACTTTTCAAACACTGACGATGAACAAAAAGCTATCTAATAATACTCGATGTTTCAAACACTTGGTTGAACACCCTCTAGTAGATGATCTGCAAAGCTTGACATTTTCTCTTTACTCTCAATTATTGTGTTAAAATATAGGTAGATTCTCAGCTCCAAAACCATCATGCATTAGATTTTCTTCAATGAGTGGTTGTACTGTCACCTTCGTTGTGATCCTAGCCCATGAACTAATGGCAAGGTGGATCTCAGCATATGTTGATAGCATTGCTTCTATCTCCCTCAGTTCTATCACATTAGACACCAAAACCACTGTTTTTCTTCTATTGGCTATTGCCGTTTTTGCAATATCTATGTGCTCTACAAGATTTGGTCATGTGACCTAAACATATCTGGACATATACATAAGCTCTCCTATTAGAGTACATTGATCTACTAATTTGGTCACAGCCATTTGAAAGTCCTCTCATAAATTTTGGGCTTATTATAAGTGCTCTCAAACATTTGGTCATTTGACCAAATCTAGGAGAGCTCATGTATATGTCCAAATTTGTTTAGGTCACATGACCAAATCTTCTTCTCAGTGCTTGCTAATAGGAAAGCTCATGTATATGTCCAAATTTATTTAGGTCACATGACCAAATCTTCTTCTCGGTGCTCTCTATTAGGAGAGCTCATGTATATGTCCAAATTTGTTTAGGTCACATGACCAAATCTTCTTCTCAGTGTACTCTAATAGGAGAGCTCATGTATATGTCCATATATGTTTAGGTCACATGACCAAATCTTGTAGAGCACATAGATATGGTCATGTGACCAAAACTTTGTATTCTACATAATAGCATCATTTACTAATTTGGTCACAGCCATTTGAAAGTCTTCTCATAAATTTTGGGCATATTATAGGTGCTCTCAAACATTTGGTCATTTGACCAAATCTAGGAGAGCTCATGTAGATGACCAAATTTGTTTAGGTCACATGACCAAATCTTCTTCTTAGTGCTCTCTAATACGAGAGCTCATGTATATGTCAAAATTTGTTTAGGTCACATCATGATCAAATCATGATCAAATCTTCTTCTCGGTGCTCTCCATTAGGAGAGCTCATGTACATGTCAAAATTTGTTTAGGTCACATCATGATCAAATCTTCTTCTCGGTGCTCTCCATTAGGAGTGCTCATGTATATGTCCAAATGTATATGTCCAAATTTGTGTAGGTCACATGACCAAATCTTCTTCTCAATCAGTGTACTCTAATAGGAGAGCTAATGTATATGTCCATATATGTTTTGACCAAATCTAGGAGAGCTCATGTATATGTCCAAATTTATTTAGGTCACATGACCAAATCTTCTTCTCAGTGCTTGCTAATATGAGAGCTCATGTATATGTCAAAATTTGTTTAGGTCGTCACATGACCAAATCTTCTTCTCGGTGCTCTCCATTAGGAGTGCTCGTGTATATGTCCAAATTTGTTTAGGTCACATGACAATATCTTCTTCTCAGTGTACTCTAATAGGAAAGCTCATGTATATGTCCATATATGTTTAGGTCACATGACCAAATCTTGTAGAGCACATAGATATGGTCATGTGACCAAAACTTTGTGTTCTACATAATAGCATCATCTACTAATTTGGTCACAGCCATTTGAAAGTCCTCTCATAAATTTTGGGCATATTATAAGTGCTCTCAAACATTTGGTCATTTGACCAAATCTAGGAGATCTCATGTATATGTCCAAATTTGTTTAGGTCACATGACCAAATCTTCTTCTTAGTGCTCTCTAATGGAAGAGCACCTTTATATGTCTAAATTTGTTTAGGTCATAGGACCAAATCTTCTTCTTGGTGCTCTCTATTAGGAGAGCTCATGTATATGTCCAAATTTGTTTAGGTCACATGACAAAATCTTCTTCTCGGTGCTCTCTATTAGGAGAGCTCATGTATATGTCCAAATTTGTTTAGGTCACATGACCAAATCTTGTTATCATTGTACTCTAATAGGAGAGCTCATGTATATGTCCATATATGTTTTGGTCACATGACCGAATCTTGTAGAGCACATAGATATGGTCACATGACTGAATCTTGTAGAGCACATAGATATGGTCATGTGACCAAAACTTTGTGTTTTACATAATAGCATCATCTACTATTCACATCCATTTGAAAGTCCTATCATAAAATTTGGGCTTATTATTAGTGCTTTCAAACATTTGGTCATTTGACCAAAGCTAGGAGATCTCATGTATATGTCTAAATTTTTTTAGGTCACATGACCAAATCTTCTTCTCATTACTCTCTAATAGGAGAGCTCATCTATATATCCAAATTTGTTTAGGTCACATGACCAAATATTCTTCTCAGTGCTCTCTACTATTAGGAGAGCTCGTATATGTCCAAATTTGTTTAGGTCACATGACCAAATCGTCTTCTCAATGCTCTCTAAAAGGAGAGCTCATGTATATGTCCAAATTGGTTTAGGTCACATGACCAAATCTTCTTCTTAGTGCTCTCTAATAGGAGAGCTCATGTATATGTCCAAATTGGTTTAGGTCACATGACCAAATCTTCTTCTTAGTGCTCTCTAATAGGAGAGCTCAGGTATATATGTCCAAATTGGTTTAGGTCACAACATGACCAAATATTGTAGAGCACATAGATATGGTCTTGTGACCAAACTTGGTGTTCCACATAATACCCTCATAGTTATGGTCATGTGAACAAAACATGGTGTTTCACATAATAGCCTCATGTACTAATTTGGTATTATTTTAAGTGCTCTCAAACATTTGGTCATTTGATCAAAACTAGGAGAGCTCTTATATATGTCCAAATATGTTTAGGTCACATGACCAAATCTTGTGGAGCACATAGATATGGTCATGTGACCAAAACTTGGTGTTCCACATAATAGTCGCATGTATATGTCCAAATAGGATTTTAAGTCTCCAAGGGTTAGGAATTCCTAGTAATGTCATAGCTCTCCTATAATTAGTCTTGAGACTTTTAGAGCGAGTAATGAAACCAATTCTATGTGCTCTAAAACATTTGGTCAGGTGAGTGAATCGTATTACAAGTGTGCTAATGAGAATAATTGTCCCAGGCTTGTATATATGAATATATGAATATATTGTCTAAGGTTTATATTTATATTTATATATATGAATATATTTTGAATTGTCCAAGGTTAGGACATATGACCAAATATTTGGGCATAGCATAGTCATACGGACAAATAGTTTGGTCATATTTATATACATATAAATATAAATATAAATATATATCTATATATGCATTCATATTTATAATTAAAATTTTAAATATATTTATATTTATATAAATTATAAATATATTTATAATTATATATATTCATAATTAAATATATATATATTTTTTAACTATAGATATATATAATTATATATAAATATATACATATTTAATTATAAATATAAATGCATATATAAATATATATAAAAATATATATAGTTTGAATTGTCCAAGGTTTGGTCATGTGACCAAATCTTGGGACATAAACACTAAACACAATTTCAAATATTAAATTTTCTCGCTAAATATAGCTCACATCAATTTTCATATTTCCCGCCCAAATTCAAATTTCAAGCTCCTAGTCAAATTCAAATTTTAAAAATTGGCTCCCTCGAGTTGCTTGTTTCATGCAATTTGTAACCATAATCAAGTTTCGAAGGCAGTGTAAAGCAACTCAAGTCATTCAGTAAGTACTTTCTTATTTGATTAATGATATTATTTAGCGTAATTAATAATTAGTGTGTGTGAGATAGATAAAGAAAGATGTGTGTGTGGGTGTGTGTGTGAGAGAGAGAAAGAAAGGAGTGATTGAGAAAGATTAGATGATTAAATCAATTAATTATTGAGAGCTTATGTTTGGGCAAAAGAGAGATTAATTTTTTCTCTTGAGATTAATTAAAAATTAATTAAACAAAGATATAGAGAAAGAAAACTGGCTAACCTTGCCCATTGAGCTCAGATTTCTTGCAGATTTGGTCACGTGACCAAATCTATAAGTCCTGTATAATGGAGAGGCTATCTCCAAAATATTTGTTCAAAGTATCCAACATTTTGTCTTATGACAAAATCTTATGAAGGCTACATTGCGGTTAGCTACAAGGCTACATTGCGGTTAGCTGCAAGGCTCAATAATGAGACTAATGCCATATCCTCTCTATGATTTGGTCATGAGACCAAATCTTGTAACTAGTATTTCTAAGCTTTGGTTAGATTACACTCCTTTAAAGATGAGGTTAATATGGTATGATATATAGTGTATGTGTTTACTTAGAGAGTAAAAAATACTCGTGCTGCAAACATCTTATGAAGTCACCATTTCAATGTGGTCTTGGATATTTGGTTTTGTGACTAAAACTTATCGTTATTTACAAGCATTAGTTGAATGAGACTGATGCCATATCCTCTCTATAATTTGGTCATGTGACCAAATCTTACTAGTATTTCCAAATTTTGGTTAGATTACAGTGCTTTAAAGAGGAGGTTAATATGGGATGATATAGAGTGTATGTGTTTACTTAGAGAGTAAAAAAATACTCGTGCAAACATCTTATGAAGTCACCATTTCAATGTGGTCTTGGATATTTGGTTTTGTGACCAAAACTTATCGTTATTTTACAAGCATTAGTGGAATGAGACTGATGCCATATCCTCTCTATGATTTGGTCATGTGACCAAATCTTACTAGTATTTCCCAAACTTCAGTTAGAGGAGATCTTCGCTAAAAGTGTGCCTATGATAGTGTGACGAGTACAAGTATAGGTTATGAGACTAAAAGTAAAGTTGCTTGGAAGGAGGAGTGATGTGTCTGTCCCTCAAAATTTTAGAATCTCCAAGTTTTTGGCATGTGACCAAACCTTCTTATCTCTAAATATTGGTTTTATGACATATGTTGGCCACTAATCATATGTTTGAATCATCATTTAAATGAGAAAAGGGACTCTAATACACAAGTATGTTAACATATATTTGCATGTTTGTTGACAAGAGACATGAACCTTCAATTCTATCGTGTGAGTGGGTAAAGATGATCGTCAATGGTGACATGGTGGCTACTAGAAGGGTACATGCAGTTGATGTAAACGATGTATGTCATGGTGAGGTATTGGGGGGATGGCAATGTGTGGGTCTCTATAGAAAATTGCATATATTTGCATGTCACCTACCATTTCCTACATTGGATGCATGCACCGTAGGTGAGGCAATTGGCAGACTTATTGTCAAGTGGCATAAGAATTGCTTGGAAAGCTTAAAGGCAGCACCAGATGCCCAAGATGAACTTCAAGAAAGCATGGATGAAAATAACCAAATGAAATTAGTGCCACGAGATGAAATTTCATCCCATGATAGTTGGCGACACAAAATGCTACTGCTATGGTCCGAGGACAAAGCATTATTTCTTGGAAAAGGAGTTGTTCTATTGGTCTATCCATATGAGGCAGTCAACGTTGAAATTCTTGGAGAGGATGATGTGGGAGTGGTAGTTGACCAAGCAAGCCAGGACAATTCAACAGTGCTCCGATCAGTGGATAGTGTTAATCTCCTGAGGTGGCCTATAAAACAATTAACTTTCAAAGATGGATCACCACTTGTACATGCAGTTATGCAAGATGAGCAAGGAATGGACATCCACCAATTTGCATGCAATGGTGATAAGTTCCTAGCTAAAAAGAGAAGGTATTGTATGGTGAAGAGGCAAGCCAAGGAGTACACAACTATAAGAGCTCCTAAAAGAACAATGCTAGAGGCAGTGGTGCAAGTGTCTACCATTGATAGCTGTGGAAACAAATGCTTCTAATTAGCAAACCATTGATAGCTATGGAAACAAATGCTTCCAATTAGCAAACCATTGATAGCTGTGGAAACAAATGCTTCCAATTAGCAAACCACGATGTATTGTTGGCCCTACGAGGAGATTATTGGGGGCATAGCTTGCAGGCTCGCACAGACTATGTGTATGACTCCATGGACATGGCATGCCATGTGGATGCAATGGGAACAAGGCAATACAGGTTCACATTTAATGGTGTTGAGATATGTAGAAGGGCATGGTATGAGAAGCACAGGAATTCCAACTACATCATATTATCGATATACAGGCATCAATTTGAGAATGGCATGCATAGATCTATGCATGGAAACAAAGGAATTATGAGAAAAGCAGTTAGACAAGGAAATAATACAAGATTTTCTGCAAAACAATGCTGAGCAGATGCCCCACAAGAGCAGGACATTGACATATGGCTCAAGGGAGACACAACTTGTGATACCTGATGTTTATAAGCAAGTGGACATTTTGAATGAAGTAAATATGACATTGACAGAACTAAATCAAAAAGAGATGTCCACGTCCACATTTAATAGGATTTGGAATACAGAGTTCAAACATGTAAGCCTATCCAAGACAAGTGAGTTCTTGAAATGCACTATATGTAGTGCATTTCAAAGATCAATTGGGTGCCACTAAGTGAGTTCTTGAAATGCACTATATGTAGTGCCATCAAAGATCAATTGGGTGCCACTAAGTGCTAAGAACAACAAAATAGGCTAATGCAACAACGAAAAACCCACATGTTACAACAATCAAGTTGTAAGAATTTGTATTATGCATGGCACTTGAGCTCACAATTAAATCCTTATAAATATTTGTGCATAATTCATGACAAGATGGATCAAAAGAAGACAGTCATCCCAAGATCGAAGGTGCACTCCAAGGAAACAGATACGGCAACACAATCACATGTGTCATTGACAAACATGATAACTCATGGGCATGGATAGGGAAATTATTGACACTTTGCTATTGGCCTATGGCCATCAGACCCTAATTTCACAATTGGGTCACTTTCCTTGTGTTTTAGAAACTTGGAAAGATATGAAAAGCCTGAATATGGAGACCTTGCATATGATGGAATTCCAAGGTCCAATAGCACATTATTGAATGCATTGAATTCTAGAAAGGCATTTGATCACCATGAAGCCTCCAGCAATGTGGTGTCTCTACATGATTCGAAAGTGGTTTCCACATCACAATGGTGGTTTACTGAACCAAGAAATGATTTCAAGAGGTTGCCAGAAAACTTGATGTTACAGTTACATAATTGTGCCATACACATGAAGATATTGATGCAATGTTCAGTAAGTTTTTTGAGAAGTTGAGGACCAGCCAAACATTCACATTCCCACGTTTGATGAATATTTTTAAGCAATGCCAAATCTGAGCTCCAACACCATTCTTGATGACACAAGTTCCAGACTTCAAGGGATACATTGATGGTGGATACTTATTGGATGGCCAGAATGGATTAGTGGGACACTCAAGGCCACTTCAATTTAGATTCTATATGAAAGATAAAGTGCCAGTGATGCAGTATAAGGTACATCCAAAATCCATTGAATGGTTGCCAAAAGAACGTGGCATTGAACTATGGAAGAAGGATAATGAGGGGAACCCAATATTTCCAATTGGATATCCATGTATGGTTTCAATGTTTGAGTACATCAAAGATGACTTGGAAGTGATAAAGGGCATCAAAGATTACATAAAATATTGGCAAAGGTGGATAGAAGTGCAAGGACCAGATGCACCTTTCAGTAAGTATATCAATCCGGTGATTGAATACTAGAAAAACATGATTGAGAAGCTAGGCAAACCAAATGTCCAGGATGGTGGTCAATATGAAAGATTCTGGCCACAAACACGTGGAGAGGACATAACTAATGAAAATGAAAATGATGATGATCACTTCTTCTTAGGTCTAAAAGAATTTGATGGTCACTATTGTGGTCCTCTAAGCAAGAGACCTAAGGAAACATTTCAACCTATGATTGATGTTAAAAAGGGGGACTTTGTCCTTGTCCGCCGGCCCGCGGCAGAGCCAATCTATCCAATTTGGCAAGGTGTAGCTCAAAGAAATATTGATGTGAATAGGTCATCTGAGAACTACAATAAAGTCTTAATACAGTATTGGCATCGGTGTGTAAAAGGCGGAATGCAAGTGATGTCGAAGTTTACACCGATTCTTGGAATAAATATTGGATGTGCAACAAGAAAGATCCTGCTCATTGGGAACTTGTGGACTCAGTAGTATTTTCATGGGTCACAAGGAAACACAAAATTCCGTAGAGGGTCAAGATTCCACCAAATGTATGTATGTATGTGCAAAAGCTCAAGGGAGTTTGTAGCATCAGAAGGATGTGATGAACTTCAAGGCTCTAGAGACACAATGTGGAATGTCTCCAATAATGGCATTAAGCATATAGTTATTTTGAAGGTTGATAGTGTATGTTAGGTTCATTGTTTTTTTTTAAATTCAAAAAAATAGAGTAGCTCATGTAAAATTGTGTTCCATTAACATCGATGTTTATAAACACCACGGTCTATATGCATTCGATCAACCTTGCCCTTCAGTATTGCAAAGAATTGTATTTAAATTGGAATTGCAAAGAATTATCACTATTTTACATGTTCTAAAAGACAATCTCCTTACAATATATGACAACCAAATTTAATGAAATTATCAAAATAAATGAAATTACCATAATTAATTTCATGTCCACAATTTTGTGATTTCAAAAATATATGGATTTTCCCAAATTCCCTAATATGGTGTTGTGTGTGTTTGTGAAACTCTCGCGCAGCAAAGCTTCCACAAGCTACTATAGCACACGACAAACACATCATTTTTAGACATTACATAGATCTTTGCTAGCCTCAACAAATGACAGAAAACAGAAACAATAGAAGACAACAACATGTTTTTGAGCACAATACTCAGCACATAAGAATTTCCTATCTATTGTAGCATACACACGGCACGAGTTCTCATAGCCTCGGCTTGCAACAAAAGTTTCCTAAGTTGAGCTTCCTTGGCCACAAGCTGCAAGCATAGCTTGAGTTTTCTTGCACTACTTAGAAGGTTGAGAATAGACCAAAGACAAAAGCAAAAAAAAAGTGAGGAAGCTGCCAACGTGAATCATTTGGAACTCTAAGAAAGTTCCTTTGAGCTAGGGTTTGGAACCCTTTTTCTATTTTTCATAATTGTCCTTTCACACTTCCCTTCAATTCACCC
The DNA here is from genome assembly GCF_041138505.1 of Cibotium barometz. Taxonomy (NCBI): domain Eukaryota; kingdom Viridiplantae; phylum Streptophyta; class Polypodiopsida; order Cyatheales; family Cibotiaceae; genus Cibotium; species Cibotium barometz. The sequence continues at coordinate 24,018,947 of NC_141098.1, forward strand.
TTTTGATCTCTTTATTCACAGACCCCAACCCATTAATCTTTCCTTCCACATTAGTTATTCATCTACCACATGCATTTGAGCTGTTCATATGTGATGATTGAGTTAGCCCACATGTCTTGAGCCACAAGGAGGTTATGTATAATATTGTAATTTTGAGACTTGTTCGTGTGTGTGCAGTCCTCGAGGAAAGTATTTGCACACATTGAACCAATTTGGTGTATTTGGGGATTGTTCACATGCGCCCTACCTTGTGGTTTGGATTTGCATGATTTTGGGCACTTGTATGGTGATTCCTATGCGGTTTTGGATCTTGTTCACACACGAGCACATTTGTGTGAGGTGTTCACATGCTTAGGGCTTTTATACCTATTGATGTATTGGATCATGTTTTTTACATTTTGAGTGATACTACATGGGATGACAACATTAGTTCACTCGTACCCTTGCATGATGCCGACCTTGAGATGTGGATGGAGCCAGGTCATTTACTTTTGGATGTAGTATATGCCATTTGGGATGCATGGTATCTAATTATATGGTGAATTATGTGGATTTACATGCATCACATCCAAATTCTCACATGAGCAGTTATTTCGACCATGGATTTGACGATATTTTGGTGGTAATTTCACTTTGGACAAAGATCTTGGATACTTCCTTCTCAATCCAGGTGGTCACACATTTGTTCCATGGTTATGGTCTACACTTTGGCTATCCATTTGACCTATGCAGAGTTATAGTGAGCTACATCATCGACATGGGTTTCTATCCATTTGATCCATGAGGATTGGCCGACCATGACATTGACATTGGCTCTCTACATTTTCCATTCGAGCCAGACGATTCGAAAGCCATTGTTTTGGAGCCCACATGGTTTGGATTTACATTCCATCTATATGGTCACACTTGTCTGGATTACCTCATAATCGGGGAGATGCTACTGTCTTTTCCATTTGATCTTAGAGGATACTCGACTAGCTTCGTTATCGACAGTGGTTCCTTATCTTTTCCACTTACACTAAATTATCGTGGGACCATTGCCTTGGATTTTGCATGCCTCGGATTTCCTTTTGATCTAGGCAGTTGCATAGATAGCCCCATCATCGATGGGAGCCCTTTATCCTTTCCATTTGACCTTGGGGGTCAAATGATTCATCTATGGGTCTTTTGCTACATCAACATTCCACCAATATGGATGTGATTTTTGGCTTTTGTACATAGCCACTTGTATATGTCTTTTCTTTGGGCATGACCACCCTTCGATTTCGAGGATGAAATCATGTTAGAAGGGGATGGTTTGTAACAAAGTGTTCTTAGGATACACATGCACATGGGATGGGCCTAGACACACGGGCTTAGGGTCATTTACATGTGAGATTAGGGCACATGGGCCTTGGGACTATAAAAGGCATGTGCTCTAGGAGTATTGTACCTTTTGACATCTTGTGATACTCAATACACTTTACTTTCCATATTGCTTAGTGCTAATCTCTCTAGATTTCCCTAATTCAAGCTAATTAAGATAATCCTAAGCTAATCTAGGTTAATCTAGATACACCTTTCTTTCATCCAAATTGGTCACGAGGATCAAAAGATAACCACTTTCATAACCCCTTGGGGGTGTTTCTGCTACCAAATGTTACCATTTGGTTTGACCAATGGACCTTCATCTTTTCAAAGGAGGATTAATGTTGTGTTTGAACCTTATCTTGGGAAGTTTATCAAAGTTTTCATTGATGATATTTGCATATACAGTAGTAGAATCTCACATATACAATAGTAGAATCTTGCATATACAGTAGTAGAATCTTGCATTGTCCAAATCTGCAGCTTGCATTTGACAGATTGGACAGGAGTGGTGGTCAACTCAACCCAAAAAATGTTTCCTTGCTTAACGTAAAGTCAAGTTTCTTGGACATTTTATTTCAGAATATGGTATTGAAGTAGATGATGACAAAGTGAAGGCTTTAGTGCTTTTACCTTCTCTTAAAGACACAAAGCAATTAATGGTTTTTATTCACAAGGTCAAGTATATGGAAAGACATATTCCTTTGGCCTCTCAAGTCTTGTATCCTCTCCAACAAGTTGTCAAGCATGACCCTTCCTCGAAGTGGACTCATAAATGTGAAGAGGTTTTTAACAAGGTCAAAGAGGTGCTTTATAGTCATTCATCTGTGCAAGCTTCTAAATGGGACAAAGTGTTCTGACTCACTCACTTACAAGGGCAAAAGGTTTTATAGAGTGTACAATGATTGTTATATGTCGACTCCAACTTTCGTCAAACTCAAATGATAACAAGACCTTATTACAAACATCCACAACATAAGGGAGGTTGATATAGGGTTGGTGTTCCAGCATTAACTCCTGAGCACCCACTTTATAGTCATGTCCGACCACCACACCTTCTCAACAAATCCCTAGTGATGGGGTTGAGTGTGACGATGGTTGCTCCTCTTCCAAGAATTCAACTTTGAAATCCTGCTTGGGAAAGAAAAATGCCATGGTAGACCATCTATCTTGGATCAACATAGGCAAGCAAGCCCATAGGTATCACTAATGATCTTCTTGAAAGTATGTTATTTAAGGTGGATGATGCTGCCCCTTGGGCCTACTCTGTACATCATATCGACACACTCTCTTTCAGCTTGCTTCTGTTTTGGAGGCCATCCTCCCATTTGAATTCAACCATGGCTCCTCCATAGTTGGTGTTGGACATGTTGATTACCCACAATAAGCATGTGCTGTGCGTAACTCCTCCGCCTTTCCATCTTGAATGAAACGAGACTCAAAGCGGGTCAAGCATTGGAAGCAGAACAACGTTGACACAAATCCCGGCACGAGAGGCACCTTTGAAAGTCTCAATTTTTATATCAGGCACGCTACTTAAAACTTGCCAAGAAGCTCGTTCCTTCTTGGGAAGCGCAGTCCAGCTCCAGACATTGGCTAAGAAAACCGTTCCATTTGAATTCAACCATGGCTCCTGCATAGTTGGTGTTGGACATGTTGATAACCCACAATCAGCATGTGCTGTGCGTAACTCCTCCGCCTTTCCATCTTGAATGAAACGAGACTCAAAGCGGGTCAAGCATTGGAAGCAGAACAACGTTGACACAAATCCCGGCACGAGAGGCAGCTTTGAAAGACTCAACTTTTATATCAGGCACGCTACTTAAAACTTGCCAAGAAGCTTCCTTCTTGGGAGGTGCAGTGCAACTCAATGGACTAATCAATGGCTAAGAAAACCGTTCCACTAATCAATGGATCCCACCTCAATATTCATATTCGTTTTCATACTCACCCCCAATGTCCGACCTCACACTCACCTCTTCCATTTTTATTTGGCACATTATCTCCTATCTATCCTTTAATTTTTTTGGCCCAAATTACATGCTTACCTCCATTCCATGATGCAGGATATCCAGAATGCTCTATATGTGATATGGCCGTGGTATGGGCCTAAAACCACATCTTGAAAAAAAAAAACAAACCAAAAGCTTGACAAATCAAGGTGTGCTTATGTGGGTAGGGTGAACAATCTTCCCCATATATGCAAGCAAAAGACTGAATTGCGTGGCCTACAAAACCTTTTAAGTACGATGGAGTTTCTTTCTTCTTTTCCCGTCTCTCTCTATCTATCTGATGGTGACATATTTCTTTCTCACTATCCTATGGTAAAAGCTCTTCTCACTACCTCATGGTGTAATCCCTCTCTCATATGATGTAATCTATTTCCTCTCTCATATGATGGTGACATATTTCTTTCTCACTATCCTATGGTAAAAGCTCTTCTCACTACCTCATGGTGTAATCCCTCTCTCATATGTTGTAATCTATTCCTCTCACCCAACTAGTGTAATGACTCTCTTCTTTGTCCTTCTCATGATGTTTCTCTCTTCATGATGTGGGCATTCAGTTATCTATTTCAATATGTGCTTCTTCTTCTTGCCTCAGCAACAACAGGGATTTCACTGACGTAAACGAGAACATGTGAACATGTTAATAACATATGTTAATAACACAAAAAATCTTGTGATCACATGTTATATTCACAAAGCTTTCACAAGGGCCTATAAAAATTATCTTTGTCGGGCAGAAAAAATCTTCTTAGGTGGCCACTGACCTACTATTATATGAAGATGGTAACATGAGAACATGTGAATAGCATATTCCCATGTGTAGCCAAGCTTTTAAGGGGTTCCCAAATGGCAAGTCACCTGTTATTTTGTGAACGGTAACATGAGAACATGTGAATAACTTGTTCACATGTGTTATTATCACAAAAAATCTTGTGATCACGTGAATATTAAATCCCTGCTCAGCAAGGATGGCGAGTTCTCTAGTAGTGAGTGACCTCAGGCCGCTACAAAATAGAGTACATGTCACTTGCAGTAACAACACCTGGGTGGAGCATTGTGAAGAACAAGATGCTCTCACACATAGAATAAACAAAAAGGATGGACTGGTTCACGCTCACTTGTGGCACTCAAGAGAAGATGACTAAAATACCAAAGATTTCACAAAGCTTGAAAACCATATTTCTCACTCACCAGGGCAAGATGCCCACATAAAAAGATGCTCTCTCTCAACAAATGATTGATTAAGAGCACTCCCATGGAAGGGAACTCCAATGCCAAATTAAAATTAAGGTTTGCTTAATGTATCACTCACATATTGATCAACACAATGTTCAGATGATTAGCATTAAGCTCACACATAGTGATGCAACTAAGCAAGACTAAAAAGAAACATTAAACAATTAAACACACTTGAGAACAAGCATAATGGATCTTTACACAAGGTATCCACAAAGCAATCACAAAGCTCTATGATCACCAAGATGCATAGTACAAAGGTAGGAGAGTGTGCTCACATAAATAGGTCTTCAGAGGAGCACGCCTATCTGTAATGATTCTCTCCACCTCTCTTCACACAACTAAGAAATTACACATAAATAGGTAGGAGAGTGTGCTCATAAATAGGTCTTCAAAGGAGCACACCTATCTCTCATGATTCTCTCCACCTCTCTTCACACAACAACTTTAAGACATTATGCATGGTGGCAACAGACGTGGACACATGAGGGACATGCACGATATGACGCTGTACGTTGCGATCATCAACTCAGATGATGTGGGAACACAAAAATGGTAGTGAATTTATGATGTCTTGTAAAAGTAGCAATCTATTTGGGTTATGATGCATGCATGAATAATATCTACACTTTGAAGGACAATCAGAATGGATAAATGGTTGAGGACATATGGATGAATAAGACATGTGTGGTAGTATTAAACGTGGGGGTATTCTTAATATATGTGGGTTTGCTAGTTTGCATGGTAGGGCATGCTACAACTGCCCATTGAGAGAGAGAGAGAGAGAGGGTGTGGGCAAGGGATTCCGAATCCGGTGAGAGCCCATAATAGAAGTGAGAATCCATAAAAAAAGGACAGTGAAGGATCTTGCGGCATAAGAAGCAACGTTGGGGACAGACGGTAATGCCCATGGTTTGGGCATTCGGAATAAACCCTTGATATTTTTGGTTTGATATTTTTGGGTTCATGCTTGAGCCTCGATATTTAATAAACCCGTAGAGCCTACCTGCTGCCCCAGACCAACCCTATCCCTTGTGTGGCAGAGCTTAGTGCGCAACCAACTATCATCTCAATGGATTTCTCTTCCTCGTCAACTCGGAAGCACCACGCTTTAGCCATCCCTTTACCTGCCCAAGGCCACCTTAATCCGCTTATGCGTTTCTGCAAGACTCTGGCCTCTCACGGCGTCACCATTACATTTGTTAATATCGACCCCATCCACCATAGGATTGTTGAGCTTAATGAGCAGCAAGAGCAAGAGGAAATCAAGCATGAGAACAACACTACTCAACAACTAGACATTAGGAAAGCCCATATCCCTATTCCGGGCCTAGACTTGAGCAACGATTTTAGGGTTTCTCTTGAGCACTTCTTTGAGGCCCAACAAGGCCTTGCTGGGGACCTGGAGAAGCTGCTGCATAAGCTCAATCAAGGTGATCTACCCGTGACATGCTTAATCTCTGATATGATGATGACTGGCCCCACTCAGAGAGTAGCTGATAAGTTCAGCATACCGAGGATAGCACTCTCTGCTTCTAGCCAAAGTATGCAACTGCTAGTCAACTACCTGGTAACAGACCAGATATCCACCAAAGATGGTAAAACACTCTCTCTCTCTCTCTCTCTCTCTCTCTCTCTCGATGTTTTGAACATTATTACTATTATTTTTAATTTTATTGATTAGATCCTGGTTACGTTTGAGCACCTTCATTACACAGAGGTTGATATGTTTCACAATAATGTGTAGTTTTGGAGGTGGTGATGAAGAGGGAGCGGTCCAAGAAAGACGTGTTCCAAGAGGGGCTACGTGGATTGCCCACGCTGTTGAATGGGGACTTGCCGGACTTCAAGCACGTAGTTAACGATAATGAATATGTGTACGGCTACATGGCGCGTGCGTGCAAGGACTCTAATGAGCGGGCCCATGCAATCGTGGTGAACAGCTACGAACCGCTGGAGGGCCCCGCATTCGAGTCACTGTCAGACCACCTGGACATACCCGTCTATTCCGTTGGCCCCCTTGTGGAAACCTTGGAAAACGAGAGCAGCACAAGCTTGTGGAAAGAAGACAGAGCTTGCCTGCATTGGCTTGACAGCCAGCCGCCCCTCTCCGTCCTCTACGTCTCCTTCGGCAGTGTCACCATCCTCTCCAAACGCCAGTTTGAAGAGATTCTGTCCGGCCTCCTCTCCAGCCAGCAGCGTTTCCTCTGGGTCTTCCGCCCCGACCTCGTCGAAGCTGACCCTTACGCCGCCTTCCCGCCGGACTTCATCGCCAAAACCAACGGCAGAGGATATGTCGTCAGCTGGGCCCCCCAGCTCCGTGCCCTTTCACACCCTTCCGTTGGCGGCTTCCTCACTCACGCAGGCTGGAACTCCACCATCGAAGCCATCAGCCATGGAGTGCCCATGCTCTGTTGGCCCTACTTTGCTGACCAGTTCATGGATGCTAAGTATATTGTGGAGGAGTGGAAAGTTGGGCTTCGGTTTGAAGCCAGTGGCGAGGGTGGTGGCGCCTTGGTTGAGAAAGGGGAGGTAGAAAGAGTTATCAGGTCTCTCATGGAAGACGAGCAAGGCAAGGTTCTTAGAAAGAATGCGATGCAGCTCAGAGACGCCGGTTGTCAAAGCCTCTTACCAGGAGGCACTTCATATAACAACATCCAAGCACTCATCCAATCCTTAGGATAGATATATTGTCGTCTTCAAAAAAAAAATTAACACTCTTTGCATTGTGGCGTGTAACTACCGAGAGAAGGTCATGTGTGAATGGTCCCAATGTAACCATCTCTATAGAAGGTGTCCTCAGCGGGTTTGGTCCACACTTGTGCACGTCACAATATGTGAACACTTTTGTTTTTAAAAATAAACACCCTTTTAAGGGTGCTATGGGTAAACAACTCATAAACGCATTATATATATACATATAATGCTATGGGTAAACAACTCATATATGTGCACATGCATATCTGTGTAAATAATTCACAATTGCATAGTATGTATACATATACGTGCACATGCGATATACGTGTGTGTGTGTGTGTGTAATGGGCACATGCAAGTGCCTTTAATTCGTACAACGCATAGTATACATACATACATGTGCAAATGCATGTGTGTCTATGGGGGTGTTGGGTGTATGCGCCTTTAATTGGATATCAAACTACCCTATGTGTCTTATGTGTGCACACATCAGGCTATAAGTAGTGATTATCTTTTTAGTTTTGTGTGAGTTCGACATGTGTACTTAGACATGTAGGGTAGATATAATTATTATTATTATTATCATCATCCATAAACGCATAGTATATATAAATATATGTACACACAAACGTGTGTGTGTGTGTGTGTGTGTAGGTATGTGTATGTACCTTTAATTGAATATTAAATCAATAAAGTCGCTCAATGTGGAAGAAAAACATAGGAGAGAGGCAGAGAGACAGAGAGACATTAGACAATGAATATCTTTATTATGTAGCAATGGGCTTTACAATGGCAATACTAGCTAGATGGTGTAGAGCATATATGCTTGTGAAATAGGAATGTTGGATTACAAGTGATAGTGACCTTATATAGGGAGGCATGTATAGCTGACTAACTATCCTTATGTATAGCTTGTGAAATAGGAATGTTGGATTACAAGTGATAGTAGTGACCTTTATATAGGGAGGCATGTATAACTGACTAACTATCCTTATGGAGCTGGTCGGTAGTAGAACCCTCAATCCCTCAAGCCAAAGGAAAGCTCACAAAACTCCATGTAGGATATTAATTCTATTTTTTTTAATTCTAATCTATGGTTTTCTGAATTCTTTGCTTTTTAATGTGATTATGGATTATAAGCCTTGATGAAAAGGCTTCCCCCTTCTCTTCATTAAAATTTAGTTAAAATTTTTCTATTAATTACTCTTTAAAAGTGAAAATTTGATTAGATTAGAGTGCTTTATTTCATTTTGGGATAAATTTTAAAGTAAATTTAGAATGTAAAAATTGAGAAATGGTCAGCCATACAAAAGAGGTTATGACAAAATTTTCTTAAATTTTGTGAAAATAAGTTTTATCTTTATGTTATTCAATAATAATTATCCCCACCGTTTGTGCATTCTAAAAGAAATTCTCTTCATTTTAAAAGTGTTATTCTTATTTTATGCATAAATAGATGTATAAAGAATTTTTTTAAATTATAAAAGTGTTATTTTCATGAGATTTAAATTCTATGCATAGAAAGATGCATATTGGATATTTTTTTATTATAAAAGTGTTATTTTCATTAGATTCAATTTCTATGCATAGAAAGATGTATGTTGGATATCTTTTTAATAAAAGTGTTATTTTCATTAGATTTAAATTCTATGCATAGAAAGATGCATATTGGATATTTTTTATTATAAAAGTATTATTTTTATTAGATTCAATTTCTATGCATAGAAAGATGCACATTGGATATTGTTTTTATTATAAAAGTGTTATTTTCATTAGGTTTAATTTCTATGCATAGAAAGATGCATATTGGATATTTTTTTATTATAAAAGTGTTATTTTCATTAGGTTCAATTTCTATGCATAGAAAGATACATATTGGATATTTTTTAATTATAAAAGTGTTATTTTCATTAGATTTAATTTCTATGCATAGAAAGATGCATATTGGATATATTTTTAATCATAAAAGTGTTATTTTCATTAGATTTAAATTCTATACATAGAAAGATGCATATTGAAATTCTTTTTATTTTAAAAGTGTTATTCCTATTAAATTGATTTTATGCATGAATAGAAGCATAAAGAATTTTTATATCAAAATTAGATTCTCTTTAATTTTATGTTTAATTTTCATGAATATTTGATAAATGAATAATAAATACTCTGAGAGGAAAAATTCTATCGTTTCATATTCACTCAGTTTGTAAAGAGAAAATTCAAAAAATCTATCGAAGTCAAAATATTCAGAAAAATGATTAATTTATTCCTCATCAAAATTCGTGATTAATATAGAAATCAGTTAAGTGAATATTCAATGAATAAAATTCAGTAAATTAGTGATTGAAATATCGCCCCCTTTTTGAGAAAGATAATTCAGGAAGCAAAACAGATGTGAGGTAAATAAAAGTGATGAGATGTGTGATGTGAATCAGATAGATGTGAATGAAGGGATGAATAGAGGTGATGTGAATAGAGGTGATGAGATGTGAGGTAAATAGACGTGAAGAGATGTGTGATGAGAATGAGATAGATGTGAATGAAGGGATGAATAGATGTGATGTGAATAGAGGTGATAAGATGTGAGGTAAATAGATGTGTGATGTGAATCAGATAGATGTGAATGAAGGGATGCATAGATGTTATGTGAATAAAGGTGATGAGATGTGAGGTAAATAGATGTGATGAGATGTGTGATGTGAATCACATAGATGTGAATGAAGGGATGGATAGATGTGATGAGAATAGAGGTGATGAGATTTGAGGTGAATAGATGTGATGAGATTTGAGGTGAATAGATATGATGAGATTTGAGGTGAATAGATGTGATAACATATGTGATAGGGGTGAAGAGATGTGCGGTGATCAGATGTGATGAGATGTGATGTGATGTCATGTGAATGAGGATGTAAATGAATGATATGGGATGTGAGTGAATGTATGTAAAAGAATGGGATGTGAGTGAATGTATGTAAAAGAATGTATGTAAAAGAATGTGATGTGGATGTGGATGTGTATGCAAAAGAATGTGATGTGATGAAAAATGATGTGATATGACATCAATATATGTGGATGTGAAGTGATAGATATGAATGTATGAATAGATGTGGGTAGTCATACAGGTGAACGATTGGATGGATGTGTATGAATGAGATATGGTGTGGATAGAAGTGATGTGATATGGTGTGGATAGAATGTATCTGATGGAATGGTTATGAAACTATATGTGGTGGTATGAATGAATGAATGTGACGGATATGAATGAATGAGATGTGATGGGTATAAATGGATGTGATGTAATTGGATGTGATGGACGAGAATTGATATGGTGTCATGTGAATTGTGATGTGAATGATCATGATGTGTTGTAATTGAATGTGATGGACGAGAATTGATGTGGTGTCATGTGAATTGTAATGTGAATGATCATGATGTGATGAGAAAGGGAATACAGATGAAATAAATGAGAAAGGATGTGGAACAATGTGGAAAGACGAGAGTTCGCTATAGAAACTGTATTTATGACTTGCTTTTTTTAAATGAGTGTTTTATGTCAAGAATGTTTGGGAAGCATTTTGACCGTCTTGTGAATGAGGTCGTGGAGACTCAATCTGATAAAGTTGCAACACCTGACGGAGAATCAATGGAGGACGTCTCGCGTAGCAAGGTCGACCGAGGTCTTGACCAGTCTCGGTTCGATTAAAATGGTGAGCTTCTGGTACGGTGGATGAGGGACCAAGGAAGCGACCTATGAGTGAAGTGCTAGGTGACCTGCGAAGGATCCTAGAGGGTGCTGACCATACGGTGCTCGGGCTCTAGGGGGGTCACCGAAGATACCCACACGTGCATCGTGGAAGATATTGGAACAAGGAGTAAGAGTTGTTTTCTGAATTCGGGCATGGATCTGGCTGATTGACCTTGCCGGTCCTCAACAAATGAGTCCATGGTTCTTTTATATGGATTTATTGGTTGATCTTGCTGATGTTCAATGAAAGTTCCATTTTGATATGTGAATAATTCCGAGTACTATGAGCTAGGAACCATCGAAAAGACCCCTGAGTGGACAGGTGGTGAGCGTTCTGGTTGCCAATGAGGCCATAGGTACACTAAGGAAGGAATGATTGGAAATTTTCGGAGGATTATGATCAGTGACTCTGATTTCATTAAATGATTGTATTAAAGACAGCTGAATCTGTGAAAAAGGCAATTTCATATTGGGTGTGTAAGTGGTGTGACTAGTTTTAAGTTTGCATGAATATCCGGCTAGGGGGCCTGGGAACTCTTTTCCCTGGTACTCGGGACAAAACCTAACCAAATTCCTAATTGAATCCCATCACTACAATGGTTGGGCAGTTGGCTAGGCTGGACTGATGGATCCCTAAATTGAGACTCAATTCTGTTATGGTATGATAGATGAAGTAAATCTCGGATAAAAGTTGTTCTATGGAAAAGAATCAACGACTGTGCCTCTCAATGAGGAAAAAAGCGTTGATTTCTATGATCCAAGTGCAATCTTTCCGTGATCTGACTATGGGACTTACGGGTTCGATCAGATCTGTTCAGTTAGTTAAGACTTTATGACTACGTTAGAGAAAAATTATCCTCGAGGAATCACCCGTGCTTTTTGGAAAATGGAAAGTTTTTTCGGGTTCGATTTTGGAAGAACCGCTGGATTAGTCTTTTGTCCAGATATCCGTGGGTGAGGCCCCGAGTGAGGGTCCCTGTCCCGCGCAAGAAGTGCTACTTTCGCTGCTAGCGGGCTTGAATTCGTTGAGCGGTGGGGATAGGGACCTTACAGTTGGTATCAAAGTAAATTTGGCTAAAGTGGATCAATTAGAAAGCCAAAAATGTCAAAAATTGATGAAGTAGCAGTAAAAGGTTGAAATTGTGTGATAAATTCATACAAATTGTTATTCAGACTGAAATTCATAAATTGGTAATTGGGTCTTCAGATGGAAGTACCGCAATTATATGGAATCCCTGACTTGCTTGAGGCCTAGACATGATGGTATTTACCTTATAATTCCAAGGACCGTGCCTACCCGTATATACCGAGGGTATAACTGCAGCTCTTTACTGGTAATATATACGAGTAGATCTAAGATCTTGAAATTATAAGCGAAAATGCTATCCAGATGATGAATTCGAATGTGGTTGATATGATTTTAAATTTTGGTTGAGAACTAATGAGTTGATTTACATTTAGATTGAAAAATGATGATTCCTAAATTTTGGATTGAAATGTGAAATGTAATGAGCTGAACAAAACCACAATGAGGATGACTGAGAGGAATCCCTGTGATGATGTTTATAACTGGAATGACGATAATAACTTCAGCAAATCACTATGAGATTAATGGATTCTACTGACAAATTGCTGCTCTTAACACTTGACCTAGTGGATTAAGTTAAGGGATGACAAATTAAAAATTTGTATAATTGAAATTCCCATGGAGGACTGCTCAGATGGAAATTTTGGTCTAATGGACCATTATTGTGTTAAAGATATGAATGAGATGTTCTGAATGAATTGTTTTTCGATAATGAGTTCTATATGAATATCTTTATCCCATGATTATGTGAGGAACTAACCAATCTAAAGAACCCCAGAATCAGTTGATTATGTGAGGAACTAACCAATCTAAAGAACCCCAGAATCAGTTGAATCTAAAATCGGATTTGAATCATAAATAAAGAGACTTAACAAGAATTTTCATATTGATAGGAGCATGGATCGAGGTCGTTGTGGTAGAAATGATAACCCCCAACTCGACAAGGAAGAGCTTGACTTGGATGTTCGTAAAACTCTTCATAGATCGTAGCTTGGACCTTTCAAGGGTGAAGGGGAAAACTTGGGTGAGGCTGTGGAAAAGTGGATCAAAGCAATTGAAGACTACTTCGATATCACTGGGTACAATGAGAAGAGAAAAATGGCTCTTACAAGACTGAAGATAGTAGAAACTACAGAGTGGAATGGAGAAACCACTTCGAGACAAACCGTCTGGATCGGAATACCCAGACATGGAATGATCTCAAAAATTACCTAAGGACGAGGTTCTGTCCTCTCGGCTTTTTGGAAACAAAGATGAACGAATTCTTAGAGTTAACCCAGGGGAGCAGAACTATTGAATTATATCACCAAGCGTTCGCTCTCCTCCTCAAATTCTTGCCACCGCTGGATGAAGAACAGCTCATGGCCAGGTTCATTCGGGCAACTGAACGAGCCTTTGAATACCATTCCCCAACTAATCTCGTGGATGATAATGATCTTAGTTCTGTGACTCTCTCATTTTAGTAGAAGGGTGAAGAATGCCAAGCCAGTTTCCATGGCTGAAGCAGTGCGGATGGCGAAGGATTTCACCAAGGCCTTTGATCTCAAAGTCCTGCCGAAGCCAACATCATCACCTTTCAAAAGGTTTTAAATTCCAGAAGGTGATTCCAAACTTCCGTCGCCTGAAAGATACCAAGGTCAAGCCCAGGATATGGGAAGTTCCAGAGTGTAAGAAATGTCCTTTTCTCGAAACTCAATCCCCTGGAATTCAACTTCAGAAGTTCCACCCTTGAACAAGGAAGTGAAATGCCATAACTGTCAAGGATTTGGACATCACAGTATGCATTTCCCAACACCTTTTGGATCAAGGTTTTCGGGGTAGGGAAATCAGGGATCAAGATTCCAGACTCTAGCTCCTTCCTTCCAGAGTAATCGGGTTTCTTTCCGCCAAAATCAAGAAAATCCCAGAGGTAGACCCTCTTGATAATTTACTTGTTTTTTACTAATTCCTCTACAAAGCATTGGTGGCCACTCTTGATCTAAACAAGAGTAGAACCCTCAATCCCTCAAGCCAAAGGAAAGCTCAAAAAACTCCATGTAAGTTATTAATTCTACTTTTTTTTAATTCTAATCTATGGTTTTATGAATTCTTTGCTTTTTAATGTGATTATGGATTATAAGCCTTGATGAAAAGGCTTCCCCCTTAAGAAATTCAGCCTTTCTTTATCCTAAAATGAGTAAAAAATGAATTGAGTTAAACTTTTCCTATTGATTACTCTTTAGAAGTGAAAAATTGATTAGATTAGAGTGCTTTATTTCATCTTGGGATAAATTTTAAAGTAAATTTAGAATGTAAAAATTGAGAAATGGTCAGCCATACAAAGGAGGTTATGGCAAAATTTTCTTAAATTTTGTGGAAATAAGTTTTATCTTTACATTGTTCACTCTTTTTATTTTAAAAGCGTTATTCCTATTTAATGCATAAATAGATGTATAAAAGGATTTTGTTTTATTATAAAAGTATTATTTTCATTAGATTTAAATTCTATGCATAGAAAGATGCATATTGGATATTTTTTAATTATAAAAGTGTTATTTTCATTAGATTCAATTTTTATGCATAGAAAGATGCATATTGGATATATTGTTTTTTATATAAAAGTGTTATTTTCATTAGATTTAAATTCTATGCATATGCATAGAAAGATGCTTATTGGATATTTTTTTATTATAAAAGTGTTATTTTCATTAGATTCAATTTCTATGCATAGAAAGATGCATATTGGATATTTTTGTTATTATAAAAGTGTTATTTTCGTTAGATTCAATTTCTATGCATAGAAATATGCATATTGGATTTTTTTATTATAAAAGTGTTATTTTTGTTAGATTCAATTTATATGCATAGAAAGATGCATATTGGATATTTTTATTATTATAAAAGTGTTATTTTCATTAGATTCAAATTCTATGCATAGAAAGATGCATATTGGATATTTTTTAATTATAAAAGTGTTATTTTCATTAGATTCAAATTCTATGCATAGAAAGATGCATATTGGATATTTTTATTATTATAAAAGTGTTATTTTCATTAGATTCAAATTCTATGCATAGAAAGATGCATATTGGATATTTTTTTTATTATAAAAGTGTTATTTACATTAGATTTAAATTCTAATACAGATGAAATAAATGAGGAAGGATGTGGAATAATGTGGAAAGACGAGAGTTCGCTATAGAAACTGTATTTATGACCTGTTTTTTTTTAATGACTATTTTATGTCAAGAATGTTGGGGAAGCTTCTTGACCGTCTTGTGAATGAGGTCGTGGAGACCCAATCTGATAAAGTTGCAATAGTTGGCGGAGAGTCAATGGAGGATGTCTCGCGTAGCAAGGTCGGTGGAGGTCTTGACCAGCCTCGGTTCGATTAAAATGGTGAGCTTTCGGTACGGTGGATGAGGGACCAAGGAAGCGGCCTATGAGTGAAGCGCTAGGTGACCTGCGAAGGATCCTAGAGGGTGCTGTGACCATACCGTGCTCGAGCTCTGGGGGGGTCACCGAAGATACCCACACATGCATCGTGGATCTGGCTGATTGACCTTGCTGGTCCTCAACAAATGAGTCCATAAGTCAATATTAGATAAAATGGAAAAAATCCCTCAAAATGGGAATGTATTTAAAAAATTTGTTTTGGCCATAACTTGAACATGCAAACTCCAAATTTGTCGGACAAAGTAGATCTAGATTATACTTTTCAAGCTTTTTTCAATGATATGTCACATGAATATGTTTTGACAAACTTTTGGATGAGTTTACCATACCCCCACTTTTTTCATGGGAATGGGATTTTTTCCACTTTATCTAATATTGACTTCCATGGTTCTTTTATATGGATCTGTTGGATGATCTTGCTGATCTTCAACGAAGATTTCATTTTGATATGTGAATATTGCCGAGTACTATGAGCTAGGAACCATCGAAAAGACCCCTGAGAAATGAATGGATAGGTGGTGGAGCGTTCTGGTTGCCAATGATGCCATAGGTACACTGAGGAAGGAATGATTGGAAATTAGAATTGAACTGGAAATTTTTGGAGGATTATGATTAGTGACTATGATTTCATTAAATGATTGTTTTAAAGACAGCTAAATCTGTGTGAAAAAGGTAATTTCATATTGGGTGTGTAAGTGGTGTGACTAGTTTTAAGTTTGCATGAATATCCGGCTAGGGGGCCTGGGAACTCTTTTCCCTGGTACCCGGGAAAAAACCTAGCCAAATTCCTAATTGGATCCCATCACTATAGTGGTTGGGCGGTTGGCTAACCCATGGGACTGGATGGGGTTAGGCTGGACTGATGGATCCCTAAATTGAGACTCAATTCTGTTATGGTACGATAGATGAAGTAAATCCCGGATAAAATATGTTCTATGGAAAAAAATCAACGGCTATGCCTCTCAATGAGGATAAAAGCGTTGGTCTCTATGATCCAAGTGCAATGTTTCCTTGATCTGACTATGGGACTTACGGGTTTGGTCAGATCAGTTCAGTTAGTTAAGACTTTTTGACTACATTAGAGAAAAATTATCGGGAGGAATTGCCCGTGCTTTTCGGGCAATGGGAAGTTTTTCCGGGTTCGATTTTGGAAGAACCGATGGATTAGTCTCTTGTCTGGATATCCGTGGTGGGCAAGGCCCCGAGTGAGGGACTGTGGCCCACGCAACAGCAAGAAGTGCTACTTCCGGTGCTAGCGGGCGCCTGAATTCGTTGCGCGGTTTAGTCTAGGAGCAAATTTGGCTAAAGTGGATCAAATGAGAAGCCAAAATGTCAAAGATTGATGAAGTAGCAGTAAAAGGTTGAAATTGTGTGATAAATTCATACAAATTATTATTCAAACTGAAATTCATAAATTGGTAATTGGGTCTTCAGATGGAAGTACCACAATTATATGGAATCCCTGACTTGCTTGAGGCCTAGACATGATGGTATTTACCTTATAATTCCAAGGACCGTGACTATGCATATATACTAGGGGTATAACAGTAGCTCTTTACTAGCAATATATACGAGTAGATCTAAGATCTTGAAATTATAAGCAAAAATGCTATCGAGATGATGAATTGGAATGTGGTTGATATGATTTTAAAATTCGAATGTGGTTGATATGATTTTAAAATTCTGGTTGAGAACTGATGAGTTGATTTAGATTTCGATTAAAAAATGATGATTCCTGAATTTGGGATTGAAATGTAATAAGCTGAACAAAACCACAATGAGGATGAATGGGATGAATCCCTGTGATGATGTTCATAACTAGAATGATGATAATGACTTCAACAAATCACTATGAGATTAATGGATTGTGCTGACAAATTGCTACACTTGACCTAGTGGATTAAGTTAAGGGATGACAAATTAAAAATCTCTATAATTGAAATCCCCATGGAGGACTATTCAGATGGAAATTTTGGTCTAATGGACCATTATTATGTTAAAGATATGAATGAGATGTTCTGAATGATTTGTTATCCGATAATGAGTTCTATATGAATGTCTTTATCCCATGATTATGTGAGGAACTAACCAATCTAAAGAACCCCAGAATCAGTTGAATCTAAAGTCGGATTTGAATCATAAATAAAGGGACTTAACAAGAATTTTTGTATTGATAGGAGCATGGATCGAGGTCGTCGTGGTAGAAATGATAACCCCCAACTCGACGAGGAAGAGCTCGACTTGGATGTTCGTAAAACTCTTCATAGATTGCAGCCTGGACCTTTCAAGGGTGAAGGGGAAAACTTGGGTGAGGCTGTGGAAATGTGGATTGAAGCAATGGAAGAGTACTTCGATGTCATCGGGTACAATGAGAAGAGCAAAATGGCTCTTGGAAGACTGAAGATAGTAGAAACAGCCAGAGTGGAATGGAGAAACCACTGCGAGACAAACCGTCTGGATTGGAATACCATGACATGGAATGATCTCAAAAATTACCTAAGGACGAGGTTCTGTCCTCTAGGCTTTTTGGAAACAAAGATGAATGAATTCTTAGAGTTTACCCAGGGGAGCAAAATTATTAAATTATATCACCAAGCGTTTGCTCTCCTCCTCAAATTCTCACCACTGCTTGGATGAAGAACAGCTCATGGCCAGGCTCATTCGGGGACTGAAGGAGTCTTTGAATATCCTAGGTGAAGAATGCCAAGCCAGTTTCCATGGATGAAGCAGTGCGGATAGCGAAGGATTTTACCAAGGCCTTTGATGTCAAAGTCCCGCCGAAGCCAGCATCATCACCTTTCAAAAGGTTTTTAATTCCAGAAGGTGATTCCAACCTTCCGCCGCCTAAAAGATATCAGGGTCAAGCCCAGGATATGGGAAGTTCCAGAATGGAAGAAATATCCTTTTTTTGAAACTCAATCCCCTTGAATTCAACTTCAGAAGCCCCTGAATGAGGGAGTGAAATGCTATAACTATCAAGGATTTGGACATCACAGTATGGATTGCCCAACACCTTTTGGATCAAGGTTTTCAGGGGAGGAAAATCAAGGATCAAGATTCCAGACTCCAGTTCTTTCCTTCCAGAGTAATCAGGTTTCTTTCCACCAAAATCAAGAAAATCCCAGAGGTAGACCCTCTAGCCAACCCGCAGTCTCAATCCAAAGTAATGCAAGACCTCTGCCTTAAAATAGGGGAAGGCAAAGAGAGATATTTCCAAATTGGCCGTCCACTTCCAAGGCACTAACGCTGGAAGTAATTGAAGAAGAAGAAGAAGATGAAAGAGATCATACTCCATCTGCGAGATGAGGACATCTCACGTTTTTCAAGTGGGAGAGAATGTAAGATTCCTCCTCATCCCCTCAAGATGTCCAGTTTCTTCCCCTGTAAATCAATCCCCTTTTTCAGAATACTAAAAGATCTTGTTTCTACTTGTTTTGGCCTAGAGAGAGAAAATGTTCCAGAGAGAGGTTTTAGATATCTTTGGATGGAAAAATATCCTTTCTTATTAAATGAAATTTCCCCGAAACAAAAATTTAAAAAGAATTTCCTAAGGTGCATTAGAAATAAATTATAATCTTCTCAAAAGGCCTTAACCTAAGGGTCTAGATTTTCTAAAAAAATTGGATTAAGGTTCTAAGGGACCAATTAGATTAATCCAAATGTAGGGAGGAGATAAATTGAAGAAATAAAGAAAAACCTCCCAAAAATGAGTAAATACTCACATAAGATATAGAGTGGACTAAGGACCAAGGAAAATAGTAAAAAAACTGACTTTTGTCACCTCAAAATGGGGATTTCCCCTCATGAAGGAGGCGCCTTTTTTCTCATAATTGCTTTCAACACCATATTGGGGAATATGGGAATTTCCCACAAGTTTGGGACACGTGGTCAAAAGTTTGGATTAACCATAACTTAAACACCACTAATCCAAAATGAGCGCTTTATAGCTCTTTAGGTTCCATTTTTCAAGCGCTTTCCAATGATAGGTCATATGATAGGGTTTTGAGAAACTTACAAACATTTTATCCATGTCCCCCTTTTTTAAGTATTCAAAAATGGGAATTGGAAAATTCCCAAATTCACTAATATGGTGTTTTTCCATTTTAAATCAATAAAATGAGATATTGCATCTCTCCTCTAATTCAAGTCTAGTTCCTAAAAGTAAGCTAAACTGACCCAAACATGGTCAAAAATTGACCAAACTGATCTCGAAAATTCTAGAATCAGTTTCCTTGGTTTGAGGCTCACTTTTTCCTATCAATAGAAGCCTCCCCCTTTGTAAAAGCTTAATAGTGTTTATGCACTATTACTCTACTCCTCCCCAGAGCCAAAAACATTGAATTCACTTGTTTTTGACTAATTCCTCTACAAAGAATTAGAGGCCACTCTTGATCCAAACAAGAGTAGAACCCTCAATTCCTCAAGCCAACGGAAAGCTCGAAAAACTCCATGTAAGTTATTAATTCTACTTTTTTTTAAAATTCTAATCTATGGTTTTCTGTATTCTTTGCTTTTTAATGTGACTATGGATTATAAGCCTTGATGAAAAATCTTCTCCCTTCTCTTCATTAAGAATTTCAGCCTTTCTTTATCCTCAAATGAGTAAAAAATAAATTGAGTTAAACTTTTCCTATTGACTACTCTTTAGAAGTGAAAAATTGATTAGATTAGAATGCTTTATTTCATCTTGGGATAAATTTTAAAGTAAATTTAGAATGTGAAAATTGAGAAATGGTCAGCCATATAAAGGAGGTTATGGCAAAATTTTATTAAATTATGTGGAAATAAGTTTATCTTTCTGTTATTCAAAAAGAATAATCCCCACCATTTGTGAATTCTAAAAGAAATTCTTTTTATGCATAAATAGATGTATAAAAGGATTTTCTTTTATTATAAAAGTGTCATTTTCATTAGATTTAAATTCTATGCATAGAAAGATGCATATTGGATATTTTTTTATATAAAAGTGTTATTTTTATTAGATTCAATTTCTATGCATAGAAAGATACATATTGGATATATTTTTTTTTAATAAAAGTGTTCTTTTCATTAGATTTAATTTCTATGCATAGAAAGATGCATATTGGATATTTTTTATTATAAAAGTCTTATTTTCATGAGATTCACTTTCTATGCATAGAAAGATGCATATTGGATATGTTTTATTATAAAAGTGTTATTTTCATTAGATTCAATTTCTATGCATAGAAAGATGCATATTGGATATTTCTTTATTATAAAAGTATTATTTTCATTAGATTCAATTTCTATGCATAGAAAGATGCATATTGGATATTTTTATTATTATAAAAGTGTTATTTTTATTAGATTCAAATTCTATGCATAGAAAGATGCATATTGGATATTGTTTTAATTATAAAAGTGTTATTTTCATTAGATTTAAATTCTATGCATAGAAAGATGCATATTGGAAATCTTTTTATTTTAAAAGTGTTATTCTTATTAAATTGATTTTATGCATAAATAGAGGAATAAAGAATTTTTATATCAAAATTAGATTCTCTTTAATTCTATGTTTAATTTCCATGAATATTTAATAAATAAATAAGAAAATACTCTAAGAGGAAAAATTCTATCGTTTCATATTCACTCGATTAATAAAGAGAAAATTCAAAAAATTTATCGAAGGCAAAATATTCAGATAAATGATTAATTTATTCCTCATCGAAATTCGCGATGATTAATATAGAAATCAGTTAAGTGAATATTCAATGAATGAAATTCAGTAAATTAGTAATTGAAATATCACCCCCTTTTTGAGAAAGATAATTCAGGAAGAAAAAGAGATTTGAGGTAAATAGAAGTGATGAGTTGTGTGATGTGAATCAGATAGATGTGAATGAAGGGATGAATAGATGTGATGTGAATAGAGGTGATGAGATGTGAGGTAAACAAATGTGAAGAGATGTGTGATGAGAATCAGATAGATGTGAATGAAGGGATGAATAGATGTGATGTGAATAGAGGTGATGAGGTGTGAGGTAAATAGATGTGAAGAGATGTGTGATGTGAATCAGATAGATGTGAATAAAGGAATGCATAGATGTGATGTGAATAGAGGTGATGAGATGTGAGGTAAATAGATGTGATGAGATGTGTGATGTGAATCAGATAGATTAGAATGAAGGGATGGATAGATGTGATGAGAATAGAGGTGATAAGAATAGAGGAGATGAGATGTGAGGTGAATAGATGTGATGACATGTGTGATGTGAATAGCGGTGAAGAGATGTGAGGTGAATAGATGTGATGTCATGTGAATTAAGATGTAAATGAATGATATGGGATGTGAGTGAATGTATGTAAAAGAATGTGATGTGGATGTGTATGCGAAGATTTATGATGTGATGAAAAATGATGTGATGTGACATGAATATATGTGGATGTGAAGTGATAGATATGAATGTATGAATAGATGTGGGTAGTCGTACAAGTGAACGATTGGATGGATGTGTATGAATGAGATATGGTGTGGACAGAAGTGATGTGATATAATGTGAATAGAATGTATGTGATGGGATGGTTATGAAACTGTATGTGGTGGTATGAATGAACGAATGTGATGGATATGAATGAATGAGATGTGATGGGTGTAAATGAATGAGATGTGATGGATATGAATGAATGAGATGTGATGGGTGTAAATGGATGTGATGTTATTGAATGTGATGGACGAGAATTGATGTGGTGTCATGTGAATTGTGATGTGAATGATCATGATGTGATGAGAAAGGGAATACAAATGATATAAATGAGGAAGGATGTGGAACAATGTGGAGAGGAGAGTTCGCTATAGAAACTGTATTTATGACCTGTTTTTTTTAAATGACTGTTTTATGTCATATATGCTCGGGAAGCATTTTGACCGTCTTGTGAATGAGGTCGTGGAGACCCAATCTGATAAAGTTGCAACACCTGATGGAGAGTCGATGGAGGACGTCTCGCGTAGCAAGGTCAGCTGAGGTCTTGACTAGCCTCGATTCGATTAAAATGGTGAGCTTCCGGTACGGTGGATGAGGGACCAAGGAAGGGGCCTATGAGTGAAGCGCTAGGTGACCTGCGAAGGATCCTAGAGGGTGCTGACCATACGGTGCTCGGGCTCTGGGGAGTCGCTGAAGATACCCACATGTGCATCGTGGAAGATATTGGAATAAGGAGTAAGAGTTATTTTCTGAATTCGGGCATGGATCTAGTTGATTGTTGGGGTTATTTGTTGCTGTCGGCCAACTCCATAGGGGTTGTCAGCAGCTAGCTACATGCCTCCGTATATATAAAGGCCAGTTTTGCCTCATCACTTATTATCCAACATTCCTATTTCACAAGCACATATGCTTGCAACATCTGTTGGCTAATATTGCCATTGTAAAGCCCGTTGCTACATAATAAAGATGTTCATTGTCTAATCTCTCTCTCTCTCTCTCTCTCTCTCTCTCTCTCTCCTATGTTTTGCTTCCGCACTATGCAACTTTATCATGGTATCAGACAACTAGGTCCCTGCTACCCACTTCTACGTTTTTCTCCCTCTTGCATTTTTTGGAGAACAAATAAATTGCTACATTTTCAACAGTGGCTACATTTTCTTCTCTTTCTCTCCCTTCTTGATTAGCATTTTCATATCCTACTGCTCCTACCCTGCGTTTCTGTAAGGTCCCTGTCCCCACCGTGCAACGAATTCAGGCCCACTAGTAGCGGAAGTAGCACTTCTTGCGCGGGCCAGGGTCCCTCACTCGGGGCCTCGCCCACGGATATTCGGACAAGAGACTAATCCATCGCTTCTTCCAAAACCGAACCCGGAAGAACTTCCCATTGCCCGGAAAGCACAAGCAATTCCTCCAGGATATATATATATATATATAATATAATATATATATGTATAAGAAGTGCTCTCCCTTTTTGTTTTGTCTAAGCTTGACATGTGTGCATAAGACATGTACAACGGGTGTACGTACATACATAGGTGTATATATATATATATATATGTATGTATGTATGTATAATAAATAGTTCATAAAAACACATAGCACATATACATATATATGCACATGCATGTATGTTTGTGTATGCCTGTAGGTGCATGCATGCACCTTTAATTGAATATGTGAGGTGATTGTTTAATCCCATAAAGAGGCAACAAACATGGGTAGGTGATTGTGAAACAATGGGGGTTGAACCATATAGATTTCTTCTGGGAGATCCCCATGAAGGAAAGTTGTTTGGGGACATCGAGGTGATTGTGAAACAATTACCTCAATTGTGAAACAAACATGGGTAGGTGATTGTGAAACAATGGGGGCTTAGCCATATAGATTTCTTTTGGGAGATCCCCATGAAGGAAACTTGTTTGGGGGCATCGAGGTAATGCAACTCTAGGTCTAATAATGCAGCTAAATCAATAAGAATATGGAAAGAACTCGTGCAGAGGACAGGTGAGAAGATTTCTATATAAACTTCTTCTCGAATATCCCCATGAAGGATAGTCATTTGGTTGGACATCGAAATAACTAAAACAATAAGAATATGGAAGGAACTGATGTGGAGGACAGGTGAGAAGGTTTCAGTATAGTCTTCTAGGCCAAGAACCCGAGAGAAACCTTGAGCTACACACTACAACACATCGGGAATACAACAACATTTTTTAGCAGCGTTTTGGAAGGGGAAGTGTCGAGGCTTTTAATGCTGCTGAGCATTGAAAAAGCACTAATCATCAATGATTTTTTACAGCTCATCAACGTTATTTCACTGCTCCAGCAACATTTTCAAACACTGCTACATTGTTTTAAAAAAACGATGTTGAGCAGCATGGCCTAGAAAAAGTAATCCCGCTTCTTTTGCTGGCGCGCATAAATTTTATCATTTAAATGTCCTAACCTTGATACCTTGGATTTTTTTGCAGGTTTATATCTAATCTATCTCTTCTACCCTATCCTCCTCAA
The DNA here is from genome assembly GCF_041138505.1 of Cibotium barometz. NCBI lineage: Eukaryota > Viridiplantae > Streptophyta > Polypodiopsida > Cyatheales > Cibotiaceae > Cibotium > Cibotium barometz. The sequence goes on from NC_141098.1 coordinate 24,043,454, forward strand.
GTTCAAACAAGGTATGTCTTCTCTTTTCCTTCATCTCCTATACAAACAAGCTTTCCATGAAAGCTTTCTTGTGAGTATTTTCCTTCTATTTCCTCTCTTTTAAGTTTTTCTTTTCTTCTTTTTCCCTTCTCATTGAAGCTTAATCCTAACCCTAGCTTCTACATAGAAACTCTAATAGAGAGCTTTGATAGAGAGATCTCCATCAAAGCTCTCTATTAGGGTTTCTATGTAGAAGCTAGGGTTAGGGTTAAGCTATAATGAGAAGGGAAAAAGAAAGATTCAATAAGTTTTCTATAACATTATGCAAAGCTTTCATTAAGATTTCTATTAAGATTAAGGTTTTGTATATCCTTTCTATCAGGGTTAAGGTTATGGTTACGACGAACACTTTTTTTTCCTTATTTGGTTTGATTTTGTAGATTATCCACACATACAAGCCTCATAAGGTCCGAGATCTCTCTTTTATGTTTCCTCTCTTATGCTTTTACATGTTATACAGTTTGTAAGTTTTAGGATTTGTTACTTTTTCTCCCCTCTATGGATAGATGAGCTCCTCTCTAAAGAGGTGGCCATATACCTTAGCCTCATGCATGAGGCTAGTGCATAAAGCTTATACATTAGCCATGTGCATAAGCCTCATATATAAGGGTAGTGTATAAACCTCATGCATGAGACTTATACATTTGCCATATGCATAAGCCTCATGCATGAGGCTTGTACATAAGGTTTATGCAATGAGACTTGTGCATAAAGCCTCATGCATAAGCCTCATGTATAAAGCTTATCCATTGATAAGCCTCTATGCATAGCCTTATATATAAGCTTATGCATGAGGCTTATGCATTAGCCATATGCGAGCCTTATACATAAGCTTATGCATGAGGCTTATGCATTAGCCATATGCGAGCCATATGCATAAGCATCATGTATAAAGCTTATGCATATGGCTAATGCATAAGCCAGGTACATAAGCTTTATGCATAAGCCGCATACATGAGGCGTATGTATAAGCTCATGCATAAACCTTGTGCATAAGGCCTATGCATAGGCCTTATGCGTAAGGCTTATGCATAGCCGAGTCCTACCTAGGCATGCGGGTAGCTACTGGGATGCATAGCGTCGTGCAAGCTATGAATGCTGTGCGTAAGCCTTATACATAAGGTCTATGCATAGCCGAGTGCTATCTAGGAATGCGAGTAACTACTAGAATGCATCAGGAGTTCCCATTATGTACCGAGTGCTATCCACCATGCCGGTAGATACCAACATACCTAGGTAGCTATCCAACATGCCGGTAGATACCAACATACCTAGGTAGCTATCCAATGTATGCTGGGTGCTACCTAAGTATGCCGGTATGCCGGCATGCACCGAGAGCACCCAATGCATGTCAGGTGCTACCTAGGCATGTCAGTAGCTTCCAATGTATGTCGATAACTTCCGACATGCACCGAGAGCACCCAATGCATGCGAGGTGCTACCTAGGCATGCCGGTAGCTTCTAATGCATACCAGTACCTACCTAGGCATGCTGGTAGCTTCTAATGCATGCCAGTAACTACCTAGGAATGTCGGTATCTTCTAATGCAATGCGAGTAACTACCGACACCTAGAGAGATCTTAGGGTTTTAATAGTGGTATCAGAGCAATCTCTAGTTAATTGTTGTTATTTTTCTTTCTTATTATAATTTTGGTATTTTTTGAAGAAAATTTTAATATTTACTAAATAAAAATGTTATTTTGGGATCGTCAATATGGCAATTGGAACACGTGTTTCTTCTATTCAATGGATGAATCGACATTGCGGGGAAATTTCGTGAGTTTAATGCTATTTTTTTCTATTTTTTGTGGTTTAAAATAAGCATTAATGGAAAGTTTTACAAAAATACCACATATTTTATTTTGGATATTTTTGGTAGAATGGATTCCTTGAATTTCTATAGTTTTTAGGAATTTTTTCTAATTTTTTAAAATTTATAGAGCATTTTTATGGTCAAAAATGTATTTTTATACATTTTTGCGGGTTTTTTCGCGGGTATGCTATCAAATTTTTGCCAATTTTCTGATGAAATGCAGTAGGGGGTAGCATATTGATGCATTGAATTCTCTCCCGTGTGCGTGGAACCCTCTTCGTCTCTCAATTTTGAATTTTTCTTTTATTTCTTCTCTCGCGCATGTGAAGGCTTCTTAATCAAAAAAAATTTTATTAACGTTAATCATAATTAGGATCTAATTATGATTAAAAAGATTAATTAAAAGTTAACCTCTCTGTTAACAAAGAGAGAAGGTGGGGGTGAAGAGAGAAATGAATGGAGAAGGAGATGAGAGAGGGGAGAGGAGAGAGGACTCCCTCTCTCTGTCAGTTTTAAAACGCGCCTCCGGCAGGGGAGGATGTAGCGCAGCCTGTGTGGCGAAAATCGCCCCCCTCCTAGAAATTTTTTTCATAAGCTTTAAAACTAAAGTTTAAATAAAAAAAGTTTATTTTATTTTATTTTTTTTAAAAGGGGTTTTTTTATTTTTTAAAAAAGCTTTTGAAATCCTTTCAAAAAAGCTTGGAAAAAAGCGTGAAAAAAGGAGAAAATACGAATTTTGAGAAAAAAAAACTCTGAAATTTTTCCTCTTAAAACCTCTTGGCTTTCCGCATTCTCGGGAAACCTTTTGGCTTTCCTAATTCCGGGAAATCTTTTGACCTTTCGGATTCCGGTAACTTTTGCCCTTTCACATTCCAAATTTTTTTGTCTTTTCATTTTCTCAAAACTGTTCGCTTTTTGTATTCTGGGAAAACCATTGGGATTTCAAAAAAAATTTGACCATTCGTATTCTAAATGCGTTCGGGGTAAATTAAATTTTTAAAAAATTCCAAGAAATTAGTGAAAAATTAGACAAAGGTTATCTTAAATTTCTAGAAAATGTGGGGTTGGTGTTTGGCATGTGGTGTGTCCATTCGGGCGCCTGTGACCATTCAAATTCCTTTAAAAATATATTTTTTGACCCAAAAATTTAGAAAATCCATTAAAATTGTAAATTTTCATTGGATTTGAGAATTGTTGGGCAGAATTGGAAATTTCGTGATAGGATTCTCTGGAAAAATAAGGAATATTCTAGAAATTATTTTTAGAAATCTTAAAAATTGGTATTTTTAAAATATTAATGGTATTTTGGCAAATCTAATTGCTCAAAATTTTGTGAAAAAATATAGGTTTGGAATGCCATAAGATAGGTTTGGTGGAATTCAAAATTATCGTATTTTGAGGCTCTATAAAATTAGAAAAAATTAGAAAAAAATCATGATAATTTTTTTTCTCGAGAATTCAATATTTTCGAGGGTTATTTAATGTTGAAATACATTTTCATGTGCTGACATTAGATAGATGCAGGTTATTCGCATATTATTAATACGATTATACCTCATATTAGTAGATATTTTTGTTTAGATTAATTTCAAACAATATTTTCATGATTTTTTTGCCATTGTTTAGCCATTCTTTTTGGACATGTTCCATACTTTTGATGGCTATAATATGTGTTCAAAGTGTGTTTCACCTTTAACACTTTTCCATGATAATTTATTTTGCACTTATTTAAGTGTGGTCTAAGCTTAATTTCTTAAGCCTAAGATAAATTTTTTCATGGACTAGTTGATCAGTTTGTTTTGGTGGATTTTGTTGGATGTTTTCCAAGTTTTATATGGACTCATCAGGTTCTGCCTAGATCACTTGTGTCTAGGGGTTTTTAATGAGTGCTACACACATGTGTTTCACTTGCTTACTTTGGAGTTTTGCTTGAACGACACCATGTTCATATACTCCGGATTGATGAGTTGACCACCAATTTTAATGCTTCTTTTGGCATGATTAATGACCATTAGATGGCATGCATTGATTGTTATGATCAACTATGGTTTTCATGGATTCGAGAAGCTTCTATGCTTTTATCCATGGTTTTATAAGGATCTTTTGATCTTTTGGATAATATCATGTGCTTTGAAGTTAGCATTTGCCTTCGTTTTTTATACTTAATTTTGGAGTATATTCCTTGTACTCTTGTATATATTCCAACTTGGATACCTAGTTACTTATGTATCTAGGTGAGTTATTTTCTACTCTAGCTTTGGTGTGTTTATTGGGTAGTTATCATTAGAAAGGCGCCAATAATTCAAAATTCTTTTCTAATGATGTACTCAGAAAGAGTTATTCCTTGATGTAGTCTTAGGTATATAGAGACAGGTTTTAGTATGTGAAAGTCTGGGATAAGGCCATATTATTCTTTTTATATAGGATTTTATTCATATTTCCTAGACGACATACTAGGGAGTTTCAAATTGATAAGGTATGTATGGGTGGTATCATGGTGGTATGGGATGCTAGCGATCCCTCACATATATTATCTTATGGGATAATTTGGGCTCAAGATTGTTGCTTTGCTTACATCACTTAGCATGTTGACCTAAACATTCAAAGACAATCTCATTTTCTAAATTCATCTAAAGTTATTGTGCGGGCATTCTCTAGATAAACTTCTTTTATCTATAGCCTATATGTATTATGAGTGTAATCTCATCGGCATTTTCACTTGTTGAAATCTCTTTCTTTAGAGTTTAACGAGTTTATCTTGTTGTGTTGAAATTTGGATTTTTCCTTTGTTGGCATTTCTTTCTCTAGTTCCGTACTTTAGGTGATCTATACAGTCAACCTAATGGTTTACGGATAGACATATGTGACTCATTGAGACGTTGATAACTCTCTATGTTGATATGTGTAACTCGGACGCCGATAATTCCATGAGCAGATGTGGGGTACATCGGGCCGCCGATGACTATAGGCTGGACTGATGGATCCGTAAATCGAGACTCAAATTCTGTTTAGTTCGATAGATGAAGTAAATCCCGGACAAAAATTGCTCTACGGAAAAGAATCAACGGCTGTGCCTCTCAATGAGAAAAAAAGCGTTGGTCTCTATGATCCAAGTACAATCTTTTTCCCTGATCTGACTATGGGACTTACGGGTTTGGTCAGATGAGCTCAGTTAGTTAAGGCTTTTGACTACGTTAGGGAAAAGTTATCCTGGTGGAATCGCTCGTGCTTTTTGGGCAAGAGAAGTTTTTCCGAGTTCGGTTTGGAAGAATCGAGGAATTAGTCACCTGTCCGGATATCCGTGGGCGAGGCCCCGAGTGTGGGACCCTGCCCCGTGCAAGATGTGCTACTTCCGCTACTAGCACTCCGAATCCGTTGCGTGGTGGGGACAGGGATCTTACAAGAACTGTTATAGGCAAATTCCATCATTGGAAGATACTTTTCCCAACTTGATGCTTTTCTAGAGACATATTCACAAAGCATATCCTCTACAATCTGATTCATATGCTATGTTTGCCCATCAGACTGCGGATGATCAAAGGAATTCATATTCAAAGTAATTTCCTCATTGTAAACCATTCGGAATAAAGTAGGAAAACATGGCATTATAATAGCAGGAACTAGATATCCCCATGGGGTAGCCAACCGCCCAACCATTGTAGTGATGGGATCCAATTAGGAATTTGGTTAGGTTTTGTCCCGGGTACCAGGGAAAAGAGTTCCGAGCCCCCCTAGCCGGATTTTCAAGCAAATTTAACTCCAGTCACACCACTTACACACCCAATATGAAATTGCCTTTTCCTGGATTCAAATGTATTTAATTCAGTCATTTAATGAAATCATAGTGTTACTGATCATAAACTTCCACCAAGTATCCGGTTGAATCTTAATTTCCAATCATTCCTTCATCGCGGAGTATCTATGGCATCATTGGCAACCAGAACGCTCACCATCTATTCACTTAGGGGCCTTTTCTATAGTTCCTATCTCATAGTACCCGACAGATAATTACTTATAAAAATCAAGATGGAATCCTCGTTGAAGATCAGCAAGATCAACCAACAGATCCATATAAGAGAGCTATGGACTCATCAGTTGTTGAGGACCAACAAGGTCAATCAACTAGATCCATACTCCATTTCAGAAAACAACTCTTACTCCTTGTTCCAATATCTTCCACGACGCACGTGTGGGTGTCTTTGGTGACCCAGAGCCCGAGCATCGTATGGTCAGCACGCTCTAGGATCCTTCACAGGTCACCTAGCGCTTCACTCATAGGCTGCTTCCTTGGTCCCTCATCCACCATACCAGAAGCTCACCATTTAAATCGAATCGAGGCTGGTCAATACCTCAGCCGACCTTGCTATGCGAGACGTCCTCCGTTGACTCTCCGTCACCTGTTGCAACTTAATGAGGTAGGTCTCCACGACCACATTCTCAAGACAGTCAAAATGCTTCCCCAGCATTCTTGACATAAAACAATCATTTACAAACAGTTCACAAATACAATTTCTATAATAAACTCACATCTTTCCAGATTGTTCCGCATCAATCCATATTACTTAATCCAAATCCAAATCATACGTGTATCCATTCTTGACCAGATACATCATTTTCCATCCCATCACATCAGATTCATTCACTTCACATTACATCCATTCCTATCTTTCTTAATTTACATTACGTCTCATTCGTTCAGATCTTATATTATTCATTCACATTCTGATTCACATGACATCTCATCTCATCCATTCGCTCATATCGACTTCATATCCATTCACATTCATATTTGTATTCATTATTTCACCTACACATCCACATTCGTACATCCACATGCACATCTGCATCCATACATCCACATTCACATTCACACCCATATATCCATATCCACATTCCACATTCATACATCCATACCCACATTCCACATTCACACATCCACATCCACATTCACATTCACATTCATACATCCATATCCACATTCCACATTCATACATCCACATCCACATTCACATTCATACATCCATTTTCACATCTTCATTCATATATCCATTTTCACATCTTCATTCATACATCCACATCCGCATCTACATCTATACATCCACATCCGCATCCGCATCCGCATCTACATCCATACATCCACATCCGCATCCACAATCACATCCATACATCCATACATCTATATCATACATTCACATCCACGTTCACATTCATACATCCACGTTCACATTCACATCCATACATCTATATCATACATTCACATCCGCGTTCACATTCATACATTTATATCATACATTCACATCCGCGTTCACATTCATACATCCACATCCATACATCCACATCCACATCCATACATCTATATCGTACATTCACATCCGCGTTCACATTCATACATCCACATCCATACATCCATATCCACATTCCATATTCATACATCTATATCATACATTCACATCCACGTTCACATTCATACATCCACATCCATACATCCATATCCACATTCCACATTCATACATCTCCATCTATTCCTCATTTATTTTCATCTATCTGATTCGTTTCACATCCTCATATTTATTTATAGAATACAAGAGAATTCTTATTTTTTATATAAGATTTCTTCACGCATCTATTTATGCATAAATTCCATTTTAAGGAGAATAACACTTTCGAAATAAAAATCAATCTTTTATACATCTTCTTATGCATAAATTCATTTTAAATGAGAATGACACTTTTGGATTAAAATAAATTCACCCATTTATGCATAAAAAACATTTATGATGAAAATCACACTTTTAATATATAAAAATATCTTCTATGCATATGTTTATGTATTAAAAAAATTTATGATGAAAATCACACTTTTAATATAAAAAAGTATCTTCTATGCATATGTTTATGCATAAAAATCTTTTATGATGAAAATCACACTTTTAGTATTAAAAAATATCTTCTATGCACCCATTTATGCATAAAAATCTTTTATGATGAAAATCACACTTTTAATATAAAAAAATATCTTATATGCATATGTTTATGCATAAAAATCTTTTATGATGAAAATCACACTTTTAATATAAAAAAATATCTTCTATGCATATGTTTATGCATAAAAATCTTTTATGATGAAAATCACACTTTTAATATTAAAAAAATATCTTCTATGCACCCATTTATGCATAAAAATCATTTATGATAAAAATAACCTTTTTAATATAAAAAAAATATCTTCTGTGCATATGTTTATGCATAAAAATCTTTTATGATGAAAATCACACTTTTAATATATAAAAAATATCTTCTATGCATATGTTTATGCATAAAAATATTTTATGATAAAAATCACACTTTTAATATAAAATAATATCTTCTATGCATCCATTTATGCATAAAAATAATTTATTATGAAAATCACACTTTTATAATAATAAAAATAATCTTTTATGCATACTTTTATGCATGAAAATCAATTATAATGAAAGTAATACTTTTATAATAAAACTATTTTTTTTACAAATAATCTAAATGCATCTTCTATGCATGAAAATGACACTTTAGAATATAGAAGTCATAAGGATTACTCTTTTAGAATAATGAAAGATAATACTTATTTCTAAATTTTTAAAAAATTTCGCCATAACCTCCTTTGTATGGCTGGCCATTTTTCAATTTTAAGTCTCTAAAACTAATTAGAAATGCATCAAGAGTATTTAAATCATTCTAAAGTAACATTTTTCTACTTATTTAAGAGAAACATTATGAAAAACTTGATTTTATTCATTAATCATTCACCTAGGATAAAGAATGGTTGGACTTACTAGAGAAGAGAGGGGAATGCCTTTTGCAATGAGGCATAACATCATTTGCAATGTAGAGAAGACAAAAATCATTTAAAAAAAATCATAAAATGAATGGGAAAGAGAAGAATCTCCAACTTACATAGATAATTTGAGAGCTTTCCTTTGGCTTGATGGTTTGAGGGTTCAACTCTTGTTTGAGACAAGAGTGGCCACTAATCTTTTGGAAGAGGGAAGATCAAAAACTAATGAATTATGAGTGAAATTTCTTGTTTTTGGCACTTGGGAGAGGCAGGGTAACAGTGCAAAACACTATTGAGCTTCAACAAAGGGGGAGGCTTCTATTTATAGGAAAAAGTGAGCCTCTAACCAAGCAAACTGATTGTAGAATTTTCTGGATCAGTTTGATCAATTTTTGATCATTTTTAGGTCAGTTTTGCTCACTTTTTGGATCTAGTAGAAATATGAGAGAGGAGAGATAAAAATATCTCATTATTTGGGAGTTTAAAACTCATTCAAGCATGTGAAATAGGCGCCTCCTTCATGAGAGGAATTCCCCCATACTGAGGTGTCAAAAATGCATCATTTCACTTAAATATCTCTCTTTTTTAACTATTAACCTTGTCCTTAGTCAACTCTTCATCTTATGTGAGTATTTACTCATTTTTGGGGGATTTTCCTTTTATTCTTCTATTTATCTCCTCCCTACATTTGGATGAATCTTATTGGTCCATAGGAACCTTAATTTAAAATTTTGAAAAAATCTTCACTCCCAGGATAATGCCTCTTGAACAGATTATACGTAATTTCTAATGCATCTTTTGAAAATCTTTTTGAACTTCTGTTTCAGGGGAACTTATTTTAATAAGATGAGATATTTTTCTATCCATAAATATTTAAAAACTGAATTACCACTCTCTAGAAGATTTTCTCTCTCTAGGCCAAAACTGGTAAAAACAAGATCTTTTATATTTCTGAAGAGGGATTTGACTACAAGAAAAGATACTGGACATCCTGACAGACTGGGGGAGGAATCTTACATTCTACCCCACTTAAAAAACGTGAGATGTCCTCATCTCGCAGGTGGAGTATGATCTCTTTCATCTTCTTCTTCTTCTTCTATCACTTCCAGCGTTGTTGCTTTGGAAGTGGAGGGCCGATTTGGGAGCAACTCTCTTTGACTTCCCCTATTCTGAGGTGGAGGTCTTGCATTACTTTGGATTGAAATTACAGGTTGGATAGAGGGTCTACCTCTGGGATTTTCCTGATTTTGGTAGATAGAACCCTGATTACTCTGGAAGGAAGCGGCTGGAGTCTGGAATCTTGACCCTTCATTTCCTTGCCCTGAAAACCTTGATCCAAAAGGAGTTGGGCAATCCATACTGCGATGTCCAAATCCTTGACAGTTATAGCATTTCACTCTCTTGTTCAAGGGTGGAACTTCTAAAGTTGAAATCCAGGGAATTGAGTCTCGGGAAAAGAACATTTCTTCCATTCTGGAACTTCCCATATCCTGGGTTTGACTCTGATATCTCTTAGGCGGAGGAAGGTTGGAATCACCATCTGGGAATAAAAACCTTTTGAAAGGTGATGGTGCTGGCTTTGGCGAGACTTTGACATCCAAGGCTTTGGCGAAATCCTTTGCCATTCTTACTGCTTTACTGCTTCGGCCATTGAGATAGGTTTTGCATTCTTGACTAAAGTATCCAATGGCTCGTTCATTCCCCAAATGAACCTGGCCATCAACTGCTCTTCATCCAATTGAGGGGAATATTTAAGGAGAAGGGCAAAAGCCTGATGGTACTCTTCAATTGACCGGTTTTCCTGCTTTAGTTCCAAGAACTCATTCATCTTAATTTCAAGAAAGCCTGGGGGACAAAACCTCTTTCTGAGGTAAGCCTTCAGATCGGTCTAGGTTTGGGTATTTTGGTCGAGACGGTTTGGCTCGCAGTCGTTTCTCCATGCCACTCTAGCTGTCTCCACTATCTTCAACCTTGCAAGAGCCATTTTGCTCTTCTCATTGTACCTGGTGACATCAAAGTATTATTCCATTGATTCGATCCACTTCTCCACAGCCTCGCCCAAGTTTTTCCCTTCACCCTTGAAAGGTCCAGGCTGCGAACTATGAAGAGTTTTACGAACATCCAGGTCGAGCTCTTCTTCATCAAATTGGGGGTTAACATTTCTACCCGACGACCTCGATCCATGTTCCTATCAATACGAAAATTTTTGTTAAGTCTCTTTATTTATGATTCAATCCGATTTTTTATTCAACTAATTCCGGGGTTGTCTAAATAGGTCGGCTCCCCACAGAGTCAAGGGGTAAAGATGCTCATATAGAACGCATTATTAGTTAACAATTCATTCAGAATTATCTCATTCATATCTTTAACACAATAATGGTCCATCAGATTGAATTTTTCTATCTAAACAATCCTCCATGGGGATTTCAAATTTTCAGATTTTTAATTTATCAACCCTTAACTTGATCTACTGATCAAAAGTTAACAGTAGTAATCTGGCAGCACAATCCACTAATCTCATAGTGATTGGCTGAAGTCATTAACGTCATTCTAGCTACGAACATTATCACAGGGACTCGTCCCATTCATCCTCATTGTGGTTTTTGCTTGGCTTATTACATTTCAACCAAATTTTTGGAATCATCATTTTTCAATCAGAATCCAAATCAATTCATCAGTTCACAACCAGAATTTAAAAATCATATCAACCACATTCGAATTCATGATCTGGATAGCATTAATGCTTATAATTCCAAGTCTTAGATTTACTCGTATATACTGCCAGTAAAGAGCTACAGTTATACCCTCGGTATATACAGGTAGTCATGGTCCTAGGAGTTATAAGGTAAAGACTGTTGAGATATCGAGCTCGTCTAGTGAGGCGGTGGCCACTGATGACCCGCCTGGGGGATAGGCCCCACACTTACACCACTGGCATGGTTGGTGAGATCTTGGGTGATATGCGGCCAGTGGGATGACAGGCTATGTGACAGCCATTCTAGAGACTGGCATAGTTATAGCGCCAGCTCATTTAGTCGGGTTCACACTATAGAGAACCCGTGTATGTATTGGTTGAGTACCTTTCATATTGTGTGTACTCTCTTATTCTTGTATATGGTGTGTTGAGTGTTGAGTAGAGAAGAAGAAGATTTTCAGCCTCTCACCTTGTGTGTTCTCTATTAGGGTTTTGTGAGTGTGTGTGTGTGCTTGCAAGAGCTCAAGCTCTCTTCCCCCCTGCATCTTTTCATGGTATCAGAGCCTGGTTTGTGCTAAGGGCTGAGCTGCAAGCAAGAGAACCACAGGAAGCGGTACGAGAATAAGAGCTTCAACTACTCTTCCCTATTTGTGTTGGTGACTACACCCTTGTCGGGAGCTCTACAGGAGGCACCGGCAAAACGATCTCTGATTGAGGAGCTTTCTTCGTGGGAGTAAAGCTATTGGGCAACTATACAGTCCTATTGGACTTAGATTTTCGGGCCGAAAACGCGTTTCGGGCTCGTCTGGACCTCCATTTTTTAGAAAGCAGGCGATTTCGAGCACTACGGGTAAGTCATCGATTCTCTGCAGAACTCTGTTTTAAGAACTGCAGGAAGACAGATTGACTGTGCAGACACTGTGGGTGCTGCAAAGAGGTCTACAGTTGCCATTGGGTGTATGTATGCACATTGAAGTCACTGATTGTGACATTTGAGAGTACTACAGTACCGCTGCAGAGAATACAGCATTTGTGCAGGAAAAACCACAGTTCAGTTTCTGGTAAAATTGTGTGTTTGGCAAGATGTCTAATGATAGCATAACACAGATTGTGGCTGAGAAGCTGGATAAGAATAACCTCCATGCTTGGAGGTTCAGGTTGACGAATTTCCTGATGGGAAAAGGCTATTGGGACTACATAGAAGGTGAGCATGAAGAGGCACCGGAGATACCGGATATAAATCCGACTGCTTCAGATGTGAACGAGTTTAAAGACTGGAACCAAGGAGCCAGGAAGGTTATGTATTGGCTATCCATTAGTATACAGGACACCATGATTGGGCACATTCAGGATGCCAAGTCCCCCAAGGAGGCGTGGGACACCTTGGTAAAGCTCTATGAAACAAATACCAAGGCACGTAAGATACAGTTGAAGAATGAACTTCATACTGTGGAGAAAAAGAGCATGTCTGTGAATGACTATGCGCTGAAGATAAAGGGTATTGTGGAATCCCTTGCATCTATTGGTGTGTCAGATGATGATGACAAGGTGGAAGTCTGTCTACGTGGTCTCGGGCCACAATACAAGGCCTTCAAGACGTCTATTCAGACTCGAGAAAACATTCCCAACTTTACAGATTTGGTGTCTATGCTGATTATCGAAGAGAAGAGCTTGGGTGAAGACCAACAGTCTTCACAAAGCAAAAACAGTTCAGAGCAACAGGCCTTCTACACGAGTTCAGGAAGAGGACGAGGTAGAGGAGGCCGTGGACGTGGTCAAGGAGGTGGCCGAACAGGTAATCAGAATTATGGCCAACAGCAGCAGTAACAACAACAATCCCAGAATCAACAACAACAACAACACGCAGGTGGAAGAGGCAAATTCAGAGGCAGGGGGAGTCAAAGAGGCCGTGGAAATTGGCAAAGGCAATATAATGATGCACGTGAATGCTATTATTGTGGTAAGCCTAGACATGTGCAGGCAGAATGTTATAAGAAGCAGGCTTACATGCAAAATGGAAAAGTGCAGCAAAACAACTATGCATCCTCAAGCAGAAATAATGAGGATAATGAAAGGTTGTTTGTTATGCAGCATGTTGTGAATGCCATGTCTGAAAATGCTGATGCAGCACAAAAAGATAATGTATGGTATGTGGATTCAGGTGCTTCGAACCACATGACAAGTCATGGGGAGTGGTTCAAGGAGATGAAAAACCCGGAAAGACCAGGTTTTGTGGAAACAGGGGATGACACTGCTCATCCAATTGCCCACGTTGGAGATGTGCCATTGTCTATGCAGGATGGCAAAGTGAAGTACCTTGCAGATGTACTTCATGTACCGAACATAACAAAGAATCTGGTTTCAGTTGGCCAGATGATTGAGTAGGGTTTGCAGGTTCGGTTTAACCCTGATGGGTGTTATGTTGAAGATTTCAAAGACAAGTGCAAGTTGGTTGCAAAAGGCAACAGAGTGGGCAGAATGTTTACATTGAATGTAGACATGCCTGAAATGAGTGCCGCGATGTTTGAAAATGGTTCAAGAATTGTTGTAGACACAGACATTTGGCATAAAAGGATTGGACATGTAAATGTGCAGAGATTGAAGTCTATGCAGACAAAAGGAATTGTGACAGTGCTGCCAAAATTTAAAGTGAAAGGTATGCAGAAAATATGTCAAGCATGCCAATTTGGGAAGCAAACAAAGCATGTGTTTCCACGTAACAGATATGTGAGCAGAAATGCACTAGATGTTGTGCATTCAGATGTATGGGATCCTACGAAGACCATATCTATGGGAGGCTGCAGGTATTATGTGACTTTCATTGATGACCACACAAGGAAAGTGTTGGTATATTTCATGAAGGAGAAGATTGAGGTGTTCACTCACTTTCAGAATTTCAGAGTTTTGGTTGAAAAGCAAACTGGGAAATATGTAAAGTGCCTAAGGTCAGATGGAGGGGGAGAGTACTTCTCCAATGAGTTCTCTGAATTCTTGAAGAAGAATGGTATTCGGAGACAGTTTACATGCAGATACACTCTGCAGCAAAATGGAGTTGCTGAGCGGAAAAACAGGCACATTGCTGAGATTGCGCGAGCATTGATGGAAGAGAAGAATATGCCGCATTGCTATTGGGCTGAGGCTGTTTCTACAGCAGTATACATCATGAACAGGACTCCAACTGCAGCCATACATGATGTAACCCCAGAGGAGAGGTTTACTGGCAGAAAACCAGATTTGTCTCATCTGAAAGTCTTTGGATGCATTGCATATGTGCATGTGCCAGATGAGCTGAGAACTAAGCTCGATCCAAAAGCTGAAAAATGTGTGTTTATTGGATACTCCCTTGAGCAAAAGGGGTACAGGTGTTATAACCCTGCTACACGTGAGTTGAGGGTAAGCAGGGATGTTGTCTTTGATGAGATGAGCAGCTGGTATGCTGCTGAAAAAGAAGCTGTTGGGGCTGATGTGAGTGGAAGTGTGGTTGCACAGAATGCAGGTCAGCAATCACAGTCTTTGAGTGGACCAGGAGAGTCCTCATCTAGTGGGTCTATTGATAGACCATGGAGTGGCAGGCTGCATCATAATACCAGTCCTGCAAATGTGATTAGTACATCACGTAAAGGAAAAGAGAAAGTGGTTGAGCCCCTTGGTATGCCTGACATTTCTGCAGGGCATTCTCATGTTGATGGAGAGTCTAGTGGCTCAGATATGAGCCTTGATGAGGAGCTTGGGATCCCAGCTATGAGAACACTTGGTGTAAAGAAGGCTATGGAAGCCATGAATGAAAAGCTGCGAAGATCTGGGAGAGTGAAGAACCCTGTGCAGAGGTTTACTTATGATGGTTATGTGGCACATCACTATGCATATATGGCAAAGGTTGTGCAGGTTGTAGAGCCCACATGCATTGATGAGGCTGTTGGAAATGTGTGTTGGGAGAAAGCTATGGATGAGGAGATGGATGCACTATATGGAAATGAAACTTGGGATTTAGTGCAATTGCCTGAAGGCAAGAAAGCCATTGGATGCAAGTGGGTGTACAAAGTTAAACATAACAGTGATGGAAACATAAACAGGTACAAGGCTAGATTGGTAGCCAAAGGATATGCGCAGACATATGGGATTGATTATGAGGAAACTTTCAGCCCAGTTGCCAAGATGGCAACGGTGAGAGTTGTGATAGCAGTGGCTGCGTCAAAGCAATGGTCTTTACATCAGATGGATGTAAAGAATGCATTCTTGCATGGGGATTTGCAAGAAGAGGTGTATATGTTGCAGCCACCTGGTTATGAGGATGTGGGTCACCCCGAGCATGTTTGCAGGTTGAAGAAAGCCTTGTATGGCTTAAAGCAAGCACCATGAGCATGGTCTGACAAGATTTCTGAATATCTTGTCACTATTGGCTTTCATGTAGCCAATGCAGATTTTTCATTGTATGTGAGACATGGTGATAGAGGAGTTGTGCTTGTTGTCATCTATGTAGATGACTTGATCATTACGGGGGACCATGATGCAGAGATCTTTGATGTAAAGATCTTGCTTAGACAGAAGTTCGAGATGAAGGATCTGGGGGAGCTCAGATATTTCTTGGGCATTGAGGTGATTAGGTCACCACATGGTATTGGATTACTGCAGAGACTGTATGGCTTGGACATGTTGTCCAAGTATGGTATGACAGGCTGTAAGCCTATTTCTGTGCCATTAGATCAGAATGGCAAGTTGAGTGCAGATTCAGGAGAGATCTTGGAGGATCCTACTATGTACAGGAGCATAGTAGGAGGTTTGATCTACATGACGATCACCAGACCAGATTTGAGCTATGCTGTTGGGTTGGTGAGTCAGTTTATTCAGGTTCCACGGAAACCGCATTTGGATGCAGTGAGACGCATACTGAGGTATGTGAGGTCTACTTTGCATTGTGGACTATTCTATGAGACTGGGACAGAGATATGTGTACATGGGTACAATGCTGATTGGGCTGGTAAATCGAACCGAGGCTGGTCGGCCGACCTTGCTACGCGAGACGTCCTCCCTTGACTCTCCGTCAGCTGTTGCAACTTTATCAAGTAGTTATCCACGACCACATTCTCAAGACAGTCAAAATGCTTCCCCAACATTCTTGACATAAAACAGTCATTTACAAACAGTTCACAAATAAAGTTTCTAAAATAAACTCACATCTTTCCAGATTGTTCCACATCAATCCATATTGCTTAATCCAAATCCAAATCATACGTGTATCCATTCTTGACCAGATACATTATTTTCCATCCCATCACATCAGATTCTTTCAATTCACATTACATCCCTTCCTATCTTTCTTAATTTACATTACGTCTCATTCGTTCAGATCTTATATTATTCATTCACATTCTGCTTCACATGACATCTCATCTCATCCATTCGCTCATATCGACTTCATATCCATTCACATTCATATTTGTATTCATTATTTAACCTACACATCCACATTCGTACATCTACATTCACATCTACATCCACATTCACATTCACACCCATATATCCATATCCACATTCCACATTCATCCATCCATATCCATATTCCACATTCACACATCCACATCCACATTCACATTCATGCATCCATATCCACATTCACATTCATACATCCATTTTCACATCTTCATTCATACATCCACATCCGCATCTACATCCATACATCCACATCCACATCCACATTCACATCCATACATCTATATCATACATTCACATCCGCGTTCACATTCATACATCCACATTCACATCCACATTCACATCCATACATCTATATCATACATTCACATCCGCGTTCACATCCATACATCTATATCATACATTCACATCCACGTTCACATTCATACATCCACATCCACATCCATACATCTATATCATACATTCACATCCGCGTTCACATTCATACATCCACATCCATACATCCATATCCACATTCCACATTCATACATCTATATCATACATTCACATCCGCGTTCACATTCATACATCCACATCCATACATCCATATCCACATTCCACATTCATACATCTCCATCTATTCCTCGTTCATTTTCATCTATCTGATTCGTTTCACATCCTCATATCTATTTATAGAATACAAGAGAATTCTTATTTTTTATATAAGATTTCTTCACGCATCTATTTATGCATAAATTCCATTTTAAGGAGAATAACACTTTCGAAATAAAAATCAATCTTTTATGCATCTTCCTATGCATAAATTCATTTTAAATGAGAATGATACTTTTGGATTAAAATAAATTCTTTATGCATCTTTCCATGCATAAATCCAATTTAGTAGGAATTACACTTTTAGAATAAAAGAATTTCTCTTATGCATCTAATTTATGTATAAAATCCATTTATGATGAAAATCACACTTTTAATATATATAAAAATATCTTCTATGCACCCATTTATGCATAAAAATCATTTATGATGAAAATCACACTTTTAATATAAAAAATTATCTTCTATGCACATGTTTATGCATAAAAATCTTTTATGATGAAAATCACACTTTTAATATAAAAAATATCTTCTATGCATATGTTTATGCATAAAAATCTTTTATGATGAAAATCACACTTTTAATATAAAAAAATATCTTCTATGCATATGTTTATGCATAAAAATCTTTTATGATGAAAATCACACTTTTAATATAAAAAAATATCTTCTATGCATATGTTTATGCATAAAAATCTTTTA
Organism: Cibotium barometz; assembly: GCF_041138505.1. Lineage (NCBI taxonomy): Eukaryota > Viridiplantae > Streptophyta > Polypodiopsida > Cyatheales > Cibotiaceae > Cibotium > Cibotium barometz. The sequence continues at coordinate 24,061,541 of NC_141098.1, forward strand.
TGATGAAAATAACACTTTTAATATTTAAAAAAAAATCTTCTATGCACCCATTTATGCATAAAAATCATTTATGATGAAAATCACACTTTTAATATAAAAAGAATATCTTCTATGCATATGATTATGCATAAAAATCATTTATGATAAAAATCACACTTTTAATATAGAAAAATATCTTCTATGCATATGATTATGCATAAAAATCTTTTATGATGATGAAAATCACACTTTTAATATTAAAAAATATCTTCTATGCATATGTTTATGCATAAAAATCATTCATGATGAAAATCACACTTTTAATATAAAAAAATATCTTCTATGCATATGTTTATGCATAAAAATCTTTGATGAAAATCACACTTTTAATATAAAAAAATATCTTCTATGCATATGTTTATGCATAAAAATCTTTTATGATGAAAATCAAACTTTTAATATTAAAAAAATATCTTCTATGCATATGTTTATGCATAAAAATCTTTTATGATGAAAATCACACTTTTAATATAAAAAATATATCTTCTATGCATATGTTTATGCATAAAAATCTTTTATGATGAAAATCACACTTTTAATATAAAAAAATATCTTCTATGCATATGTTTATGCATAAAAATCTTTTATGATAAAAATCACACTTTTAATATAAAAAATATCTTCTATGCACCCATTTATGCATAAAAATCATTTACGATAAAAATTACACTTTTATAATTAAAAAAATAATCTTTTATGCATACTTTTATGCATGAAAATCAGTTATGATAAAAGTAACACTTTTATAATAATAAAAATAATCTTTTATGCATACTTTTATGCATGAAAATCAATTATAATGAAAGTAATACTTTTATAATCAAACTAAATTTCTTTTATACAAATAATTAAAATACATCTTCTATGCATGAAAATGACACTTTAGAATATAGAAATCATAAGGATTACTCTTTTAGAATAATGAAAGATAATACTTATTTTTAATTTTTTGAAACATTTCGCCATAACCTCCTTTGTATGGCTGACCATTTTTTAATTTTAAGTCTCTAAAATTAATTAGAAATGCATCAAGAGTATTTAAATCATTCTAAAGTAACATTTTTCTACTTATTTAAGAGAAACATTATGAAAAACTTGATTTTATTCATTAATCATTCACCTAGGATAAAGAATGGTTGGATTTACTAGAGAAGAGAGGGGAATGCCTTTTGCAATGAGGCATAACATCATTTGAAATGTAGAGAAGACAAAAATCATAAAAAAAACCATAAAATGAATGGGAAAGAGAAGAATCTCCAACTTACATAAATAATTTGAGAGCTTTCCTTTGGCTTGATGGTTTGAGGGTTCAACTCTTGTTTGAGAAAAGAGTGACCACCAATCTTTTGGAAGAGGGAAGGTCAAAAACTAATGAATTATGAGTGAAATTCACTGTTTTTGGCACTTGGGAGAGGTAGGGTAAAAGTGCAAAACACTATTGAGCTTCAACAAAGGGGGAGGCTTCTATTTATAGGAAAAAGTGAGCCTCTAACCAAGCAAACTGATTCTAGAATTTTTTGGATCAGCTTGATCAATTTTTGACCATTTTTAGGTCAGTTTTGCTCACTTTTTGGATCTAGCTGAAATAGGAGAGAGGAGAGATAAAAATATCTCATTATTTGGGAGTTTAAAACTCATTCAAGCATGTGAAATAGGCACCTCCTTCATGAGGAGAATTCCCCCATACTGAGGTGTCAAAAATGCATCATTTCACTTAAATATCCTTCTTTTTTAACTATTAACCTTGTCCTTAGTCAACTCTTCATCTTATGTGAGTATTTACTCATTTTTGGGAAATTTTCCTTTTATTCTTCTATTTATCTCCTTCCTACATTTGGATGAATATCGGATTGGCACGGTTGCGTATGAACTAAGAACTACCTCCACATGTTAGAGTTCATCCAGTCTTTTATAGCAATAGATTGAAAGGGAAACTGAGAGGTAAGGATAACACAGTTACTCCTCAAGAACTCATTGAAGTCAAAGAATTATCCTATGTTCCACATGAACCTGATAAGGTACTTGAATTCAGGGAAAGGAAACTTTGTAGTTGACTAATCCGTGAGGTTAAAATTAGGTGGAAAGATAGGGAAATAGAGGATTCGACTTGGGAGTCGGTTGAGATTGTTCACCACAATTGTCCTTCGTTTCATTGCAAGAGTGCAATATTTTGAGAGAGGGGAAGTATGTTATATGCACATTATGTGTGCATATACTAGGAGGCTAACCCACATTAGGCTTGTGAGCATGGGAGCATGGGAATAAGCTCTAGTGGAGCATGGGTTCGGACTAACCTTAAGGGTTAAGGTTAGGGTCAGGCATCTAAGGGTCACACATGGGAGATGGAGAGTCAAGATTCACTTAAGGGCCCTCCTATATAATAGGGGCATGGGGCACACTCAAGGGAGGCTTAGGCTATGGTCTCTTAATGTTATGTTGAGGCTAGGTTATGTTATGTTCTCTTGTGTAGAGGATCATAACTACTCACTTACCATTTCACACTATAGTTACTATATTGGAGTTATATTGGAGTTATACCTCTTGATGGTATGGGACATCCAGGTAAAGGTATGATGTACTTCATTATAATTCATGTGTGCATCCCTTGGGCTCGGGGGTGGTTGGGTGGATGAGTTTATGCCTGATTTATGCATGTTTATGCATAACAATTATCTAGAGAGATCTTAGGATTTGAACACCTACCATGCCAGTAGCTACTCACATGGCTAGGTAGCTACCCAATGTGTGCCAGGTGCTACCTAAGTATGCCAGTATGTCGGCATGTACCGGGAGCACCCAATGCATGCCCAAGTGCTACCTAGACATGCCGATAGCATCTAATACATAGGGACAAGGAGTAGCCAATGCATGCCAGGTGCTACCTAGCATGCCGATAGCTATCGACATGCACTGGGAGTAGCCAATGCATGTCGACGGCTTCCAATGCATGCCGCTAGCTACTGACATGCACCAGGATCACCCAATACATGCAATGTGCTACCTATGCATACCGGTAGCTACCGACATGCACCCAAGAGCACCCAATGGATGATGCTGAGTGCTACTTAGGCATGCCGATAGCTTCCAATGTATGTCGATAACTGCCGACATGCACTGGGAGCTACCGGCATGCACTGTTACCTTCCAATGCATGCCGGGTGCTACCTAGGTATGCCGATAGCTTCTAATGCATCCCAGTAGCCTACCAACATGCACCGAGAGCTACCTACATACACCGAGAGCACCCAATGTATGCCGAGTGCTACCTAGGCATGCCGGTAACTTCCGACATGCACCGCGAGCTCCCAATGCATGCCGGATACTACCTAAGTATGCCAAAAGCTCTTAGCATGCACTAGAAGCACCCAATGCATGCCGGTAGCTAACATCCTGTATAGCTTTTGGCTCTTTCGTGTTTATGTCCCTTTTTGGGTTTATGTCCTGTATAGACTCATTTTCCCTGTCTTTTAATTCAACCTTGGTTTTGATAGTTTGTTTCCTTTGTTTTTCTTAGTTTTAGAAGGCTTTGTTTTCTCTTTTGGTTTCTGTTTTAACGCATGTTCTTCTACCCATGTTGAGGTATTGTCTTTTACATTATTTTTGATTGTTTATCGTGCTTTGGCTTGTAAACGTGTAAGCACATTCAATCGCACTGTGGACAATTGCCCGTTTTGTACACTTAAGATATTAAGAGTGTATTTTGTGAGACAAGTTGCATTGAAGCCACTCATCTTGGGCAATCTTGGAACATGTGATCAATGCCACATTGTTTACACATTGGTCGCAAGGTGTCAGTGACTATGGGCATGGAAGTATTCCAAACTGTGAGTTTGCCACCTTGTGAGGTCCAAGATAATAGAAACACGGAAGTGTCTGATTAACTGCTTCCTGAGAAATTTCTACCCTTTGGACTATTTTTGTTTGGTGCACGAGAGATGGATGTTTTAAGTCCATTATGGATGAAGTAGGACACTTTTTAGTATCATGGTCAAAGGTTTTACAATGTATACAGTATAGAAGAACAGGTGCCTTGTCTGCACACAATGAGGATTGGGATGATCGTAGTGATTGCATTCAACACAAGGCATTTTGCTCCTCACTTTTAGAGGCATTAAGGACGTCTAGTTTTGAAGGTTTTCATCTTGTCTTATAGATGTCTGTTGTAATGTTTTAAGCAAGGCTACATAAAATTCGGGCAATGTTAATTTAGAGAACGATCTTTTTTTTGCCATTGCCTCACTTGGTTTAGATGAGGAACACCTCATAGCATGCTCATCTTCTAGTATATTGTCATCTAAATGCATTGCTTCTTTGTAACATTGATCGAATTTTTCAGACTGGATACAATGATCAAGTTGTGTAAGCTGTTATTCTTCAAGTCCATCATGAAACATCTCCTTAATTGAACATCAATTAATTTTTCCCATGACTTACAACGTGAGTCCAAGAGTTTTATCTGAAGGATAAAATCTCGAATGGATTCATTGGGTTGACACTCAATTGAATAGAGTTCTGTTACTGCACTCCATCGATCACCTTGTCTGGAAAAGCCATGTATAAATGTTGATTTCAAGGTTTTGAAGTTGGTCTTGATCGTGCGGCATCAATGCGATGTACCATCGACTAGCTTTTCCCTCTAAGCATAAGTTCAACGCATGTATCTTAGTGGGACAATTGGGATTTCCAAAGGCTTCACGTCTCTGTTCAAACATTTGAATGAATTGAACAGAGTCTGTTGTTCTAGCATATTTGCCCATAGTTTTGAAAATTTGTACGGTCGTATTTCTATATAAATCAATGAGGCCGTATGTGAGTGCTCTTGTTGGAAGCGACTTAGTGAGTCCTTTGGCAACCCCCTTCCTAGACTAGTTAGTATGTCAAAGGTGTGGGCATCCAAGAAAGGGTTGGTACTTATAGGACTCGCGAGAATGTTAGGCAAGGGACCAAAGCCCGGTGGGATTGAAGTCATAGGGGTGGAAAACTTGATGACACGTTTGTTTTATAAACATGGCCAACGGCATTGGGAGGTGAATTTGCGACATAGATCTCAATGACTTGAAGATGACAGCCATTGGGTTGTCCTTGTGTGATCCCTAGCAGTCCCTCTATTGTGGCCATGTCAGAGTGCCTAAATGCTCCTTAATGAGCAATTACAGTTTTTTTTTAACTTTTTATACTTTCCCATAGCCCGTTAATAGCCTCAAGAGGCTTGGGGTACTCTCCGTTGGATCAAACGGGTGTCCGTTCGCCCTAATTAGCTTAAGCGCTATACGCACGTGAATGATCTGAGATATTTTTCTGAAAAAAGCGTATGTTAGGAGCATCCCAGATGGAAGAGGTCCTTAAACCTATTTTCCATCACTGTCTCAAGATGAAAAACAAATTGAGAATTTTTTTCTTATTTCGTAGCACATTTTTGAGGGTGTTCGAAAAGGAAATTTGAAAAACTTTGTATGAGGTAGTTGTAGTATTTTTGGAGTACTACAACTTTGTTTCCCTGAGTCATCCGTGATTTTGTCGTTTAGACCCTCAAAAAATAGCCTAAATATGGCTCGTCATCATTTTTGTACTGTTTTTTGTGATTTTTAATGGTTTTTGGGCTGTTTTTTGCCTTGATTTTTAGGTCGAATTTTGATGCTTCTGGTCAGAGGTTAAAATGGTCGATTTTGACTTCGGACGACCAAGTCCAAAGTGGAAGGGCTCAATGATGTCAGCTTTCCGATGAGCCCTAGCGTGCCTTCATTGGATATACGGTTTAGGAGATACGGGTCTCCAAACAAGAGTGGTTTCTAGTCTTTTTTTTTTATACGACGGACCCCTTTCCACACCGTGAACCGGACTCCATGGAATATTAAACTTGTTTTTTTTTCATGTGAGTGTAAAAAATGGTTCACGCCCGGACCTCATGGAATATTAAATTCATTTTTTTTGTCTGCTTGAAACCTTAGGCTTTTCACGCCATGAAATGCTGAGTGGTTCACACTCCAAACTTCACGAAATATTAAATTTGATTTTTGTCTGCGTGAAACCTTAGGCTTTCACGTCGTAAACTTCGGACTTCACAGAATATTAAATTCAAAAAAAAATTAATAGTCTGCGTGAAACCTCAGGCTTTCACGTCGTGAAACACTGAGTGTTTCATGCCATGAACTGGACTTCACAGAATATTAAAATTTTTTTTTTGAGTCTAGTGGGAAATGCGAATTTCCCTTTTTGGAGGGGAATATTTTTGAATTTAAAATGAAAGAAAGGGGTATGGAAATTTTCCCAAAAAAGTAAGTGGGAATAAAAAAAGTCAACCTTTTAATGACACCCCTTACACCCTTCATAAATGATCCCCAAAATGGACAAATTTGACAACTTATTGAATGCTCATTAGCCTTAATGAGTTGTGAAAAAAAAGTGATTAAGTATTAATCTATGATTAATCTTCTCACTAATCCTTCCCTCTTTTACACTATTCAAGGACTTTGATTAACCATTAATCCCTAATTACTTTACACATTTGAGCACATCATTGGATAGAGCAAGGAAAAACTAATCTTTGTGCATCAACAATTGTGTAAACTAATCTAAATTAGGAGATTAATTAGACTCTTAATTATAGTCTTCTCTTTAAGGCAAAATTAAGCAAAGAGAGTCAAATTTCTCTAATTGATCAAAACATTGATGTGATTAGGTGTCTAGATGCTTTCAAAACACTCAAAAATCTCAATTTCGACTACTCATATGATCAATTTAGACCCCAATTAACATATTTTCTAAATTTTTGGCCTCTTGAATAAGATTAATTACCCTTAATGACAAAAACCAGTCCATTAAGAGAAGTTGGCAAAAGCAGCACTAGATCTCTGGATGCGTCTCCCTAGTAGGAGGACTCTTCATCTACTCATTATGAGCCAGTTCCTAGGAGACCCATTCCACCACTCAATGTGGATGTTGATGGTGCCCGCGTGAGATGGATGCATGAGGGAAGCAAGTCATGAACCGCATGCATGTACTTGCAAACCTGGAGTTCATGAACTCTTTCAAAAACTAGAAAGCACAAGATGAGCTTTCAAAGCAATACGTCATTGATGTGTTTAAGTCGGAGTTTCCTATTCCACATGTGGGCCTTTTCTTATACAAGGAGTGGATGAAGAGACGAATCAAGCTTTTTCTCTCGAATAAGAGAGAAAATATCAAAAGAGTAGCAAAGAATAATTTGGAGAAGGTTAGAGTTTGCACACACGAGGATTGAAGGCACGCACGTAGATTCGTGAGAAAGCACCCATGTGCTTTTCAACAACAAGCAACGACGAGTGCTTCCCGACTCTACGAAAGTGAGGGGCTTCACACTTTGGCTCGGGAGGAAAGTCCTCCTTCATTACTCATTTTGTAAAAGTACCTATTTTAGTAATCATTTCTTCTCCTCTTTCATTTTGTTTTGTACTATATTGTTTTCTTTAACTAATTGTATATTTTCTTAAATATTTTTTATAGAGGGAGGTTGTTGGATGTGACCCAACAAAGGAGGAGTATAACTATGGATATAGAACCCTCCGTCTGCAATTGTGGGCATGGAGGCGTACGTGAGGCATCCACTTGGATGAGTCCATTTTGGGGACTCAAGAAGATGAGGTAAGTGAGCCTAAGCCCTTATCTTATTTACATCTAATTGTATTTTATTACCCTTACCTTGCACTTAATGGCATGTATGTAGGATGAAGGGGAAGAGGAAGAGGAGGATCCTGATTATGAGTATGAAGCAGTGGAAGGAAGTGAAGAGGACGACGGAGACGATGATGATGATCACTTAGAATCCGATGAGGATTCCAGTTAGCCACCTCTTCATTGTTTTTTTTATAGCCAAAGGCCGAACACTTCATGAAATAAAATGAATTTTGGGCTTAATTACATTCTTCATGATCTATGTGTTTCTTATGTTTATATTTGTGTCATAAAACTTTGACTCTGTTTTAGTTTTTAAAAAAAGAGGTGGGGCAAACTATGGGGAGTCCTGTGTAGACTCCCTAGTCTGCCCTAGCTTTTTTTACTACGTAGTACTTTTACTGTGCTAAGCAACGTCAAACCATTTTGCAACAAAAATAGTAGCACTTTTAGCAGCGAAAATAGCCCGACATCTGCCTTCCCTTCTAGTTATAAAAACACTGCTATTTTCGTTGCTACACCCTCATTCTTTTGTAGTGTATGCTGACATGGTATTTTTAAAAATTTCTTGGATATGAATACAAAGAGCTTTTGCAACTATGTTGTCTCACTAATTGTGTTACTACTATTGACAATCATGTGTAATGCAAATCTCACCGTGTGGTCCTTTTTTATAATCCAAATACCTCTTCAATTTCTCCACAATCAACACTCATACAATATGATTTGGGATTTTAGTTACATCCACAACCTCTTTAATTTTCGGATGATGTAACATCTTAGCCCAAATGTAAGCCTTTATGTTCAAGTCAAGGTCACTTGTCTCTTTGTTGAAATGTTGTACCATTAACAAAGCCAAGCATCGTAATTTATTTATAAAACAAGCTGATGGTTGTACACGAAACATGATTCCTCTTCACCTAGCTTAGTTTCACTATCACACTGTGGGGTTGAATGATTACTAATGTTGTCATACTCCATTGTTGTAAGATTCCTCCGTCTAGCTTTTGAGATGTAAAGGTGTAAGAACCTCCCCTTCTGTTCTTGAAATTATATCTTTAGATATAAAAATCCTCTTGGTGTCTAAAATGGATTCCCCTGAAGCAGAAGTTCAAAGTTAACTTTTCAAGGTGCATTGGAAATTAATTGAAAATGTGTATAAGGGACCTTAGCCTAAGGGTCTACATTTTCAAAAAAAATTAGTACTACTTTGATTGATTCTATGAGAAATAGATTATCCTGTCAATTTGGGAAAAGAGAAATAATGGAATTAGCTTAATGTAGTGGGATAATCATAATTAAGTTTATGATTATAATTAAAATTATGATTTAAATTCATAGTTTGATTTTAAGCATAAAAGAGGAACTACTATCATATTTTCATTACAAGCTTTTATTCTTCAGAAAAAAATTGAGAATTATCAGTAATAGCAGCAAAGCTATGGTAAAATTTTTAGAAAATAATACATATTTTATTTTTATGCATAATGCTAAAAAAGGACTTCCTACCATATTTTAGGATTGGACATTCTATGCAAAAAGAATGATTTTCATCATATTCATGAGAAATATTTTTTTTGTAATTATGCATAATTAATTGATTATGAGAAAAGAGTAAATTTTGGTAAAAAAAATTTAATGCAAAAAGAGAAATTTTTGGTAAATTTATTTTTATACAAAAAAAGAAATTTCCATGATATTTGAAATCCAAGTAATTAAATGCTAAAAGAGGAATCCTTGGCATAATTCAAATTATAAGTATTTATCAAAAGTGAAATTTTGAGCATTATTAATTTTATTGGGAAATATGGATAGAATTGATTTTTATAAATCCCATGAGTCTTTTACTCAAAAAGAAGAATACTGAATATATTTCACTTGAGAAATTTGAGAAAGAATATGAAAATATCCATCGAGAAAAAATACCTTTAACTAGGCCAAGCAATTGGCAGAAACTTAGAAAAGTGCCATCAGTATATCGAAAGTAGAAAACGATACTAAATGTGAATGCGATGTGATAAGATGTGAATGCGATGTAGATGTGAATGTGATGTGATGTGGATGTGGATGTGAATGTGATAAGATGTGTATGTGGTGTGATAAGATGTGAATGTGATAAGATGTGTATGTGGTGTGATAAGATGTGAATGTGACGTGAGTGGATGTGATGAGATGTGATGCGATGTAAATGTATGTGGATGTGAATGTGATGAGATGAGAGATATGTGAATGGTGTGATGTGATGTAAATGGATGAGAATGAGATGTGAAGTGATAGATGTGCATGTGAATGAATGGATGGATGTGGATAGATGTAAATCTGAATGAATGGATGGATGTGGATAGATGCGCATGTGAATGGATGGATGGATGTGGATAGATGTGGATGTGAATAAACGGATAGATGTGGATAGAGTGGATAGATGTGAATGAGAATGAATGGATGGATGTGGATGAATGAGATGAGATGTGAATGGATGTGATGAGATATGGATAGATGTGGATGTGATGTAATGTGGATGGAATGAATGAAATGTGATGTGGATAGATGTGTACGTGATGTAATGTGGATGGAATGAATGAGATGTGATGTGGATAGATGTGGACATGATGTAATGTGGATGGAATGAATGTGACATGATATGGATGGAATGAATGTGATGTGATAAGGATAGATGCGAATGGAATGTATGTGATGTGATGTAAATGCAATGAATGTGATGGATGTGAATGAGTGTGATGAGATATGAATGAATGTGATGAGATGTGAGTGGATGTGAATGGGTGTGATGAGATATGAATGAATATGATGAGATGTGAGTGGATGTGAGTGGATGTGAGTGGGTGTGATGAGATATGAATGGATGTGACGAGATGTGAGTGGATGTGATGAGATGTGAATGGGTATGATGAGATATGAATGAATGTAATGAGGTGCGATGAGATGTGAATGGGTGCGATGAGATATGAATGGATGTGATGAGATATGAATGGATGTGATGAGATGTGAGTGGATGTGATGTGATGTGAATATGATGTGATGAGACATGAATGGATGAGATGTGATGTGAACGGATGTGATGAGATGCGATGTGAATCGGGGTAGATGTGAATGAATGAGATGTGATGTGAATGGATGTCATGTGATGTGATGTGGATTGGGGTAGATGTGAATGGATGTGATGTGATGCGGATCGGGGTAGATGTGAATGGATGTGATGTGATGTGTTGTGGATCGGGGTAGATGTGAATGGATGAGATGTGATGTGAATGGGTAGAGATGTGATGTGAATGGATGAGATGTGATGTGAATGGATGTGATGTGATGTGGATATGGGTAGATGTGAATGGATGAGATGTGATGAGGATGGATGTGATGTGATGTGATGAACATCTGAATAGATGTAATTGGATGTGATGAGATGTGATGTGGATGAATGTGATGTGATGAGATGTAATATGATATGATTGGATGAGAATGGATGAAGGATGATGAGATGTAATATGATATGATTGGATGAGAATGGATGAAGGATGATGGGAATAAATGACTCGATGTGAAAGAAGCAAAGTGAATTGATTTGGAAGAATGTACAATAACGAGAAATGATGTGGAAGAATGTGGAAAGATGAGAGTTCGTTAGAAACTGTATCTATGACCTGTTTTTAAATGACTGTTTTATGTCAAGAATGCTGGGGAATCATTTTGACCATCTTGTGAATGAGATCGTGAAGACCTAAGTGATAAAGTTGTAACAACTGACGACGGAGAGTCAATTTAGGATATCTTGCGTAGTAGCAAAGTCGGTCGAGGTTGTGAGATCCCACTGCCCTCTCCACACACTGGATTCCCGGTAGCCGGTAGAGCGGATGCTCATGCGCAGGGCAAGGTTTCCCACTCGGGGCCTTGCCCTCAAATGTCTGGGCATGAGACAAAGCTGGTGGTCATTCCAAAAATCGAAACCGGGGAAATTTCCCATGCCCAGAAAACGGGGACGATTCTACCATTTTGAATTTGTTAACAAATTTTTCTAACGAGGTCAAGATACTGAACTAACCTTCATATGATTAAACCAGATAGAAGGAAAACTATTATAGACTTATCTTGAAGGAAAACTATTACAGACTTATCTTGAAGGAATCAATGCTTTTTTCCTAATTGAATCAGGCATAGCCGTTGATCTATTCATTAGAGAAGTCTTAAGGCTTTTACTTAACTACTCGAGTTTTAAGCGTATTTCTATTAATCAATTTTATTATTAAAACTCTACTGATTCCAGCCTAACCCCATCCGGCCCATGGATTAGCCACCACCCAACCACTAGAATTAGTAGAACCAGACAAGTATTCACCCACCCATAATTGAATGCCTTTCTTAACTTTTGTTTTAGAATACAGATACGCACACACTCCTCTTTAAACTTTAACTTTTAAAAACAATCCATTGATAAACAATTATTGGTTACAGATGTCAACTCAAAATTTCCATTCAATCCTTGTTTCTCACAAAACAGTATCACTCTGGACTCTCCGTTGAGACCAACAAGTCAGCAAACGAGATCCAATAATAGATTACAATAATTTTCTCGTCATCATACATATATATATCTTCCACGACACACGCATGGGTGTCCTAAGCACCGCGAGCCCGTGCATCGCCTCTGGTCAGAACCCTCCAGGATCCTCCTTAGGTGTCCTGGCACTTCGCTCAAGGACCACTTTGTCGGCCCTCGCCCATCGTACCAGAAGCACACCATTTTTTCACCATACCCAGGCTGGTCAAGACCTGGGCAGGTTTTTTCCGCGTGAGCCGTCCTTTGAACATTCCCCGCCAGCTGCTGCAACCAAACTTCCCTTAGAAAAACACATATACCAATGCTCCCTCGAGCATGGCGTAAGATAGTCCTTTAAGAAAACAGGGTTTCTATGCAAGTTTTCAGTTTTGATTTTCTTTTGAATACAATGGGTATATCTTAAATCCATATCCCAATACTTCTAGATCACATGTCTTAAATTCCAACAGAATTTCCTGAATTCTGTAACCTTGATCCTCATATCAGAATCAAGGGTCTTAACTTGGATTCAGATTCGGTGGGTGATTTGAGTGAAACTTTCCTGAACTCGTCACATCGTCTTTTCTTGAAACTGACAAAGGAGATTAATTCTTTGTCATAGTTTGATTCAGGGTTTGAGTCTGGAAAGGTTCTTCCTGAACTTACTTTCTCGAAGGGTAATATTTCAATTACTACTTTACTGAATTTCATTCATTGAGTATTTTGCTTAACTAAATTTAAAACTAATCGTGAATTCCTATCAGGAATAAATTAATCATTTATCTAAAATTCCGACTTCGATAGTTTTTCTGAATTTTCTCATTACTATCCTAGAGAATATGAAACGGTAGAATTTTCTTGCACAGAGTATTTACTTATTCATTTACCAATATTCATGGGATTTAAACATAGGACTAAAGAGAACTCTTATTTTGATATAAAAATTCTATATGCATCTATTTATGCATAAAATCCAACTTCTATGGAAATAACACTTTTATATAAAAGAAAATCCTTTTATGCATCTATTTATGTAAAAAAAATCAAATTTGATGAAAGTAACACTTTTATAATAAAAAAATTCTTTTATGCATCATTTTATGCATGAAAATCAATATTGATGAAAGTAACACTTTTATATAAAAAAATCTTTTATGCATCATTTTATGCATAAAAATCAATATTGATGAAAGTGACGCTTTTATAATAAAGAAAAATCTTTTATGCATCTATTTATGCAAAAAATCAATTTTGATGAAAGTAACACTTTTATAATAATAAAATTTCTTTTATGCATCATTTTATGCATAAAAATCAATATTGGTGAAAGTAACACTTTTATATTTAAAAAAATCTTTTATGCATCATTTTATGCATAAGAATTAATATTGGTGAAATTAACACTTTTATAATAATAAAAATTCTTTTATATATCATTTTATGCATAAGAATAAATATTGGTGAAAGTAACACTTTAATAATAATAAAAAACTTTTATGCATAAGAATCAATACTGATGAAAGTAACGCTTTTATAATAAAACAAATTTCGTTTATGCATCATTTTATGCATAAGAATCAATATTGATGAAAGTAACACTTTTATAATTTAAAAAAAATATTTTATGCATCATTTTATGCATAAGAATCAATATTGATAAAAGTAACACTTTTATAATAATAAAAAATATTTCCAATATGCATCTTTCTATGCATAGAATTTAATTCCAATGAAAATCACATTTTAATAATGAAAATATCCAGTATGCATCTTTCTATGCATAGAATTTAAATCTAATGAAAATCACTCTTTTATAATAAAAACATAACCAATATGCATCTTTCTATGCATAGAATTTAAATTTTAATGGAAATAACACTTTTATAATAAAAATATTTCTACTATGCATTTTTCTATGCCTAGAATGAAAATAACACTTTTAGAACACACAAATGGTGGGGATTACTCTTTTTGAATAATAAAAGTTAAAACTTATTTCACAAAATTTAAGAAAATTTTGCCATAACCTCCTTTGTATGGCTGATCATTTTTTAATTTTTTCTATCCTCAAGTTAATTAAAAATTATCCCAAATGGTTTAAAGCATTCTAAACTAATCAAATTCCACTTTTAAAAAAGAAAAAATGTGAAAGTTTAATTCTAACAAATTGATTACTTATCTAGGATAAAGAAAGGTTGAATTTAAGAATGAAGAGAGGGGAAAAGCCTTTCCAACAAGGCATAACATCATTTTTTATTTTAAAGAAAATAAAAATTAGAAAACCATTAAAAGGAATAAAGAAAAAGTAGGATTTCTAGCTTACTTGAATTTCTATGAGCTTTCCTTTGGCTTGATGGCTTGAGGGATCTACTCTTGTTTGCAACAAGAGTGGCCACTAGTTCTTTTGAAGAGGGAAAGGTCAAAAACTAATGAATTATCAATAAATTCACTATTTTTGGCTCTGGGGTGGAGTAATAGTGCATAAAACACTATTAATCTTCTACAAAGGGGAAGCTTCTATTTGTAGGAAAAAGTGAGCTTCTAACCAAGCAAACTAATTCTAGAATTTTCCAGATCAGTTTGGTCAAATTTTGACCATTTTTGGGTCAGTTTAGTTTACTTTTTGGAACTAGACTTGAATTAGGAGAGAGGAGAGATGAAATATCTCAATATTTGAGAATTTAAAACTCCACCACACATGTGAAATAGGCACCTCCTTCATGAGGGGGAATCCCCACTCTTGAGGTGTCAAAAATTCATTTTTTTAGTATTTCCTTTGGTCCTTAGTCCACTCTTCATCTTATGTGAGTATTTACTCATTTTTGGGAGGATTTTCTTTATTTCTTCAATTTATCTCCTCCTCATGAACCTGATTGGCCCCTCAGAACCTTAATTTAAAATTTTTAAAAAATTTGGACCCTTAGGATAAGGCCTTTTGAACAAATCCTGCGCAAGAAGTGCTACTTTCGCTCCAAGCACCCTCGAAATTTGTTGTGCGGAGGGGGTTGGGATCTTTCATTACTTGTCTATATGTATCTTGGATGCTATACTCATACATATACATGATGCTAAGAATCCCAAGGATGCATGGGATACTTTGGTAAAGTTGTTTGATATAGATACTAGTGCTTGTAAGTCTTAGTTTGAGACAACAGACTCACAATGTAAAGCGGAAAGGAAGGAGTATTCATGATTATGTACAAGAGATTAAGAAGTATGCAGATGCATTGGCAACTATCAATGCCCCCATGCCTAATGATGATTTGGTAGACATTGCCTTGCGTGGTCTTGGCAAGGAGTACAAGTCTTTTGATACATCTATCTTTGTTCGGAGTACAGGTTTACCAGATTTTGATGAGTTTGTTTCACTCTTGCTTGTTTAGGAAATCAAACTCAGTGACCCTTTTCATGATGCATCTACTAGCCATGATAATCATGGCAAGAATCAGGCTTTCTATTCACAAAGCGGATTTAGAGACAGGGGGAGATTTGCATCACGAGGTCGTGGATGGCATGATAGGTCACCACAATAGAATTTTCAGCCTTCATATGGTGCAAGAGGTGGTCGGTGAATGTATATACACCTCAAAGAGGTGGAGGTAATTCTCGTGGAAGAGGACGTTGGCAAGGCCAATAAGCATCTATGCAAAATGTGGAATGCCATTACTGTAAGATTCCTCCTCAGCCTGAATAACAATTAAGCCTTTACTTCAATCCCTTGTAATCATTCTATGTTTCTACATACAAGAAAATATTATTTTTCCTTGTTTGGCCTAGTGAGATAAAAATTTCTAGAGAAGAGTGGTAAATCAATATTGGGATATTTTTGGATAAATAAATTCTATAGATATCAAAAAATTGTTTCTCTAAAACAGAAAATCAAAATAGATTTTCCAAGGTGCAATTGGGATTAATTAAAAATGATTTAGAAGATCTTATCCTAAGGGTCAAGATTTTCTGAAAATTTTGGATTAAGGTTCCTATGGACCAATACGATTAATCCAAGTGTTGGGATAAGATAAATCCAAAGAATAAAAGAAAATACCCAAAAATGAATAAATGCCCACGTAAGATGAAGAGTTGACTAAGTACTCTATTTATTAGTTAAAAACTATGAAGTATTAATAAAAAATGAGATATTTTAGAAAAATCATTCATTTTTGACACATTGGTAAGGAGAAGGGGACCCTTCAAGGAGGCGCCTATTTCACATGTGTGGATGAGTTTTAAACTCAAAAATCATAGGATATTTTTATCTCTCCTCTCTCCTAGATTAAACCAAATCAAAAAGGGATCCAAAGTGGTCCAAAACTTGTCCAAATTCAGCCAAACTAAAGCTGGAAAATTCTAGAACTTAGTTGGACTCAATTAGTGGCCTCCCTCACCTATAAATAGACCCCCATTCTTTTGTATTCTCATCTCTGAACTAAACTATGCCGGTATTACTCTAAGATAAGATGTGAAATAGGCGCCTCCTTCATGAGGGGAATTGCCCCACACTGAGGTGTCAAAAATGCATCATTTCTTCTAAATATCTCTTCTTTTTTAACTAATAACCTTGTCCGTAGTCAACTCTTCACCTTATGTGAGTATTTACTCATTTTTGGGGGGATTCCTTTTATTCTTCAATTTATCTCTTCTCTACATTTGGATTAATTTAGGTTGGTCCATAGGAACCTTAATTCAAAAATTTCAGAAAATATGGACCCTTAGGCTAAGGTCTTTTTTACCTGATTTCAATTTATTCCAATTGCACATTGAAAATTTCTTTTTGAATATCTTTTTTTTTCTGAGAAAATATCCTTTCATTAGTTATATAAAAAACACCCGTAGGGCTACAAAAGATCCTCTCTGCTCATAAAAAATAAAGCAGAGAACAAAGCAAGGCAGCCAGGGAGACTCTCCCTAGGTGCTGAAAAATACAAGAATCAGTATAAAGAACTGAGAGCCTATATCATACAATAGGAGGGGGGGAAAGCCAAAACAGGTGGCCTGTAGTGCTAACGGGGGGACCCCATGTGTAGGGTATAGAAGGGGCCGCTGCACTAAGTGGTGTGAAAGGCATGGCGCCGCAAGATCGCCTCATCCGAGTCACCCCAGATGCGGTCATACTGTCCTCGCAGGGTGTGGATGAGCTCCTGCCAGATCCCTCGAACAGTCTCGGCTGGTGGCTCCAGTCTCCCCTCAAAGGCCCTGAAACACCGGGCCCTGGTGAACCATATGGTGAGGCTATTGAGGAGCTCCCATCATAGATCCCTCTCCTGTGTCCAGCCAGCGGCGGACGAGAAGTCCGGTGAAGGAACAAGGCGAGGCTGGCCCCTAATGAATCTGATGGCCTGGCTGTCCTGCTCCGTCTCATAGCCCATAGCAGGCCCTGACGAAGTCGACCAAGCAGCAACACCCCACGTATACATCCCCTCTGGAGAGAGGGGGGCCAGAATGCGCAGCATCCAGCCAAATCTGCTACGCCTGAGGGCAGTCCCATAGGCAATGTTTCTGTGTCTCCATAGGGTGGCCGCATCGGACGTAGGCCGTCAAAAGACCGCTCTGTAGACAAACCAGGTGCCAACTACAGAACCCCTGTAGGCGACCAGCCACCACTGGAAAGTCGAGATCCTGCGTGCCTGTTGACTAGCCCAGAGCCTAGTCCAAAAGTCCTCCACGAACTCTGGTGTGAGAGTCCCTATAGCCGCCAGTGCCCGGATGCAGCTGGAGAGACCATCCTCCTCGCCGTCAAAATATGTCGCCCCAACCGAATAGTATACTGGAAAATGGTGATCTCTGTGGCCTCAAGGGATGCATAAGGATCATGCCACTCGTACTCGCCAGGGTCCCACTAGAGCCGGGCCAAGGGGCGCGCTGCATATGCCCATATATGCCAATCAAAGTCCACATCTACAGGGTTTGGGTCAATATGCCACTTCCGAGAAGCGACGGCCACCACCCGTATCCTCTGAAAGATGCACTCTGCAACCAAAGGCGACTCCACCTCCACTCTCTGAAGTCTGCCCTCATCCTGGATCTCATAGTAGAGGCATCTCCCATCCTCAGTGCAAGCTTTGACAGCAATCAGGATCTCCAACTAAGTAAAGGCTCCCATCCACCGTGGGGCCACAGGCTCGAGAGACGTAAACCACTCCTCTGTGAGTGCCTCCTGAATGTCATCCCTCATAATCAGCCCCCCTCTGAAGTGACCCAGCCTCTCGACTTGGATCTCCTCTGGGAGACTGCAGAAGGCCTGCCAGTCTCCAAAACTACGTGCTGGGCTTGCCGCCAATGGTCCCCAGGCTAGACGAGGCCGAGAACCGAGCATATGACCCTGCTCTGTGCGAACCGCTGGGCTCCAGATGAGCGGCTGTCTGGCCTGCTCCTCATCACAAGAAGGAGGTCTCAGAGAGAGACCCGGTCAAGCTCTCAGGATGCTCAAGGCAAATCTGTCCTCCTGTCCTCTACTAAGGCCTGTCCTCCTCATCTCTATGAAGATCCATCGTATCTCTGGTGCCCAAGTGCCCCTTGCTGGGGGAGCTCGAGCCTGCAGCAGCCGCTGCAAAAGGAGCTCTTTCCAAGGCTCAGCATAGCATCCCCCCAACAATAAGCTTCCCCAATAAGGCTCTACTCTGATCAACTGGATCTATAATGCCCAAGCCTCCCTGGGCCAACGGAAGTGTAATAACTGCCCAAGCAACCTTTGCCCTGGCTGGCTGACCATCTCGCCCAGACCAAAGAAAGTTCTTGATTAGCCTCTGTACCTGGCTGATACAAGAGCTCGAGAAGATCTAGCAAGACATAATGTACCACATGGTCGCTAAAAGCACCTGACTAGCCACCACCACCCTCCCAGCCAAGGATAGCCGAGCTGTACTCCAATACAAAAGCTTCTTCCGAATGCTCAGAAGAAGCGGGGCAATCTGCTACTCAGGTGACAAATCTAGTCCAATCTAGCATCCCAAATATCGCACTGTTGTGCCAGGAGGAATCCATCTAAAACCCGGGTTTGGGTTCCATGTCGGAGTGCCGATCCAAAAGGCCACTATCTTGCGCCAATTGATCAATGCTCCCGAAGCTGCACTAAAAACCTGGAGCTACTGCTCTGCCCGCGCTGAAGATTGGCCTCCTGGCCATGCAAAAATAAACCCGTGTCATCAGCAAACTCAGCATCGAGCAGGTCCTCCCCCTTGACTGCTGGGAGCTGGAGTCCTCTCAAACCAACCTCCTCTGCCGTCAGATACATGCTCATAGCCTCCGCAAAGAAGAGAAAAAGAAACAAGGCGAGAGGACACCCCTGACGGACTGATCTGGTCAGCTCAAAACTCGGCCCCCTTTCTCCACCTGGCTACAAGCTGTGGAATATAGAGCCACCACCCCTCGAATCCAACCTGGCTCAAAGCCCAGGCAAATTATAGTGCCCTCTAAGAAACCCCAATCGACTCTATCGTATGCCTTCTCAGAATCGAGAAGCATCATGACCAAGTCCTCATCACCAAGAAATCTAGCTTGGGCCGTCGCCTCCCAGAAGGTGAAAATGTTGTCAAGGATACTATGCTCCTTGACGAATCCTCTCTGGGTAGCATGAATCAACTCCCCCAGGAAGGGCTAGATCCTCAAACTCAAGGCCTTTGCCACAAGACCTTGTAGATAGTATTGAGGATCGTAATAGGCCTCCAATGCCGAATATCATCTGATACTCCCTCCCCCTTGGGGATAAGAAAGATCAAGCCCTCTGTAAAGCTCTGTGGCATCACCCCCCACAATGTCCAAAACATATTGAAAGCCCCTGCTGAGGCCTGGCCTCAAAAGGTCCCAATAGCGCATAAAAAAGGCAGGCATCAATCCGTCCTCCCCTGGGCAACTATGACACGGAAGGACCCTCAAGGCCTCAGCAAGCTCAACCTCTGATAGAGGCTCACCCAAAACTGTACGCATACGATCTGTGACCCTCCTCTGCACATGGACCCACACAGTCTGTCTGCAAGCATCCCGAGCCTCAGTGGATGGCTCCGCTGAAAGCAGGTCTCTATAGAACCCAGTGGCTATGGCTCTGATCTCCTCGGGCTCAGTAGCTACCGATCCGTCCGGCCTCCCAAGCTGGCAGACTCCTGCTTGAGCATGGCGGGGCCCAGTAATCTCAAAAAACTCCCCAATCACTCTATCACCAAGCTATATCACCAAGCTGCGTCCACTGAGAGGCCTGGCAACGATAGTAAAACTCATGTCTCGGCTCCTCTACCTCTCTAACCTCCTAGCGTGCCTGGCTCAGCTGGGACGCCACCCACTCACATGTAGGCTGCTGCTCCTGAAGGCGCTGAAGCGAAGCAAGGCTACGTCGCCGACGCTCCCTCTCGCGGGCCTCTCCCAGCCGTGTCAAGGCTGCAGCGTGCAAAAAAGATCTGAGTTCGATGAGTCCCTGGGCACACTGGCCTGCTGCATCCTGGTCAGAGCTCTGACTATCATGCCATATCCTCTCAATGTCCTCACCGAGACTATCTGTAAGTACCCTCTCTGGGATCCTCAACTGCATGCTGGTATCCCGTGCCCTCTCCTCAAGAGTCAAAATAACTGGCGCATGGTCTGAAAAAGAGGTGCCGGCGAGAATGCCAACGGAGCCCCCTCGCTCCCCTAACC
Organism: Cibotium barometz; assembly: GCF_041138505.1. Classification (NCBI taxonomy): domain Eukaryota; kingdom Viridiplantae; phylum Streptophyta; class Polypodiopsida; order Cyatheales; family Cibotiaceae; genus Cibotium; species Cibotium barometz. Next base: position 24,082,404 of record NC_141098.1, read on the forward strand.
TGTCGCCCACATAAAAGCAATCAATCCGTGATAGATTAGTCCCTCCCTGTCGGCGATCCGACCGAGAGAAACTAAGATTGTCGTGAGAGCGGGAGAAGGTCTCATGCTGCCATGCATCAGTGATCCTCAGTGTCATGCGAAATCGCTCCCAAGCTGCAAGCTCCGTACCATCATGCACTGTAACATGACTGCCTCCTACCCTATCGGGTCCTCAAGCATGTTGAAGTCTCCCCTGACACACCAATGTGCGGCCTCTGGCAATGCATCCGTAACTTGGGTCCAGAACTCTGCTCTAGCACTAGCATGGTTGGGCGCATAGACATTGAGCACGCCAAAGAGCTCATCATGCGTCCTTAGAATGACATACTGTGCTCTACCAGGCACAATGATCTCGCGATCCACAATGGCCTGCCGCCATACATCCGCAATGACCATACATACTCCTCCCTGCCCACCCAAAGGGCCAAATCCTGCAGACCAAAAGGTGTCCCATCTACCAGGCATCACCGAACCATATCTCCAGATCCTGCTCTCACCCAAATGGTGCTCCTACATCAACAGAATATCAATATTGCCCCAAACCAGCATCTGTAAGATTCCTCCCCCAAACCCCTTTTTGATGTCTAGTATCTGCTTCTATAATCAATCCCTCTTCAGAAATATAAAAGACTTGTTTCTAACTGTTTTAACCTAGAGAGAGAAAATATTCTAGAGAGAGAATATTCAGATTTTTAATATTTTTACATAGAAAATTATCTCATCTTATTAAAATAAGTTCCCCTGAAACAGAAATTCAAAAAAGAACTTTCCAATGTGCAATTGGAATTAATTAGAAATGTGTATAAAGGACCTTAGTCTAAGGGTCTAGATTTTCAGAAATTTTTGGATTATGGTCCAATTAAGGTTCCTATGGGCCAATAGCATCAATCCATGTGTAGGGAGGAGATAAATCCGATTTGAAAAAGAAGATACCCAAAAATGAGTAAATGCTCACATAAGATGAAGAGTTGAAAATGTACAAGGTTTAAGTATGACATATGTAAGGAAGAGGAGTTCTTTAAAGGAGGTGCATATTTCACATAAGATGAAGAGTTGAAAATGTACAAGGTTTATTAGTAAAAAATTATGAGCAATATTAAAAGTATGACATATGTAAGGAAGAGGAGTTCTTTAAAGGAGGTGCATATTTCACATAAGATGAAGAGTTGAAAATGTACAAGGTTTATTAGTAAAAAATTATGAGCAATATTAAAAGTATGACATATGTAAGGAAGAGGAGTTCTTTAAAGGAGGTGCATATTTCACATAAGATGAAGAGTTGAAAATGTACAAGGTTTATTAGTAAAAAAAACTATGAGCAATATTAAAAATATGACATATGTAAGGAAGGGGAGTTCTTTAAATGAGGTGCATATTTCACATGCTTGAATGAGTTTTAAACTCATAAAAATTGAGATATTTCATCTCTCCTCTCTCCTCATTTAAGTCTAGTTCCAAAAAGTTAGCTTAACTGACCTAAAAATGGTCAAATATTGACCAAACTGATTTAGAAAATTTCAGAATCAGTTTGTTTGGTTAGGAGCTCAATTTTTCCTATAAATAGAAGCCTCCCCCTTGTTGAAAGATATATAGTGTTTATGCATCGTTACTCTACTCTACCTAAACCAAGAACTGTGAATTCATTTAATAATTCACTAGTTTTTGGAGCTTCCCTCTTTCTTCAATCCCCATTAGTGGCTCCATCAACATACTTAACCAATTGATTGGTTGGGGGCCTCTACCGTGAACAAAGAATCAAGCAAGTTGTAAGGTAATTAGTGAATATTCATCTTTCTATAATTTCTCAATGTTTCTCTCTTCTCAACCCCTCTCAAGCTTGAGAAGTTTAATTGGTATGGTTTTTTTTTTTAAATGCTATTGAAGTTTGAATAGTAGTGAAGAGTTACATAATTTAATAAATGCTATTGAAGTTAATTTTCATTTATGTTTAAATTCTAATGATTCTTATGTAAATTCTCTCTCTCACTCAAGAAATGGTCATACTCATGACCCATTCTCAATCCAAATCAAGCTTTTCATAAAGCTTTTCCTTAACCCAAGATAAAGCTATGCTTGAGGCCAAATTAATGGCTTTTTCTTATGCTTTTAGTTTATGTATATTGATGATTCAATCCATTATGGATTAAGGATCCAATTAGAGAATCATTTTAATTATTTCCTTAATGATAAGCTTTATCCCTTAGAAAAATTGAGATTTATCAGTCATAGCAGCGGAGCTATGGCAAAATTTTTATAAAAATTATGCATAAAAAAATTTTCATTCAAAGCATAAAAAGAGGACTTCCTACCATATTCTAGGAATCATCATCCTAGATTAATTGAAAGAATTTCATTATAATCATGGAGAAATTGAATTTTAATATTATGCATAAAGGATAAAGTTTTATATCAAAAGTGTTATTTTTACCATTTTTATTTTCATGCATAGAAGTATGCATAATGGATAAATTTTTATATCAAAAGTGTTACTTTTATCATTTTTACTTTCATGAATAGAAGTATGCATAAAGGATAAATTTTTATATCAAAAGTGTTATTTTTACCATTTTTATTTTCATGCATAGAAGTATGCATAATGGATAAATTTTTATATCAAAAGTGTTACTTTTATCATTTTTATTTCATACATAAAAGTATGCATAAAAGAAAATTTTTATATCAAAAGTGTTACTTTTATCATTTTTAATTTTCATGCATAGAAGTATGCATAAAGGAAAATTTTTATATCAAAAGTGTTACTTTTATCATTTTTAATTTTCATGCATAGAAGTATGCATAAATGAAAAATTTTTATATCAAAAGTGTTACTTTTATCATATTGGATTTCATGCATATAGGTATGCATAAAAGATATTCTTTTTATACTAAAAGTATGATTTTTCTCATAAATGGATTTTATGCTTAACTTAGATGCATAAGAGAAATTCTTTTATTCTAAAAGTATAATTCCCTACCAAATTGAAATCATGCATAAGAAGATGCATAAAAGATTGATTTTAATTTCGAAAGTGTTAGTCTCCTTAAATGGAATTTATGTATAAATAAATGTGTAGAGAAATCTTATATCAAATAAAAGAATTCTCTTTTTAAAAAAAAAAGATATGAAATGTGATAAGATGTGATAAGAGGTGTATGAGATGTGATAAGAATTGATAAGATGCGTATGGAAAGTGATAGGATGTGATAAGAGGTGTGATAAGAGGTGATAAGATGCTTATGAAATAAGTTAGGATGTGATAAGATGAATTAAGATGTGTATGGGGGGATGAGGTAAGAAGTGTATGTGATAGGATAAGATATATATGAGTTGTGATAGGGCGAGAATGGATGTGATGTAAAAGATTAGATGTGAAAGTATATGGGGTTATATAAATGGGAATGTGAAAATGGATGTATGTATGTGGATGTGTGGATATGGAGATGGGAGTGTGGATGTATGAACATGAAAATGGATATATGCATGAAGATGTATATGCATAGATGTAAATGTGGATGTAGATGTGGATGTAGATGTGAATGTGGATGTATAGATGTGGATGTATGGGAATGTGGATGTGGATGTATGTGAATGTGAATGTAGATGTGGATGTATAGATGTGAATGTGGAATGTGGATGTGGATGTATGTATGTATGTGGATGTAGATGTGGATGTATGGATGTGTATGTATGAATGTGGATATGGGATGTGGATGTATAAATGAGGATGTGAAAATGGAGGTAAGCATGTAGATGTGGATGCATGTATGTGAATGTGAATGTAGATGTGAATGTGGAATGTGGATGTATAGATGTGGATGTATGGGAATGTGGATGTGGATGTATGTGAATGTGAATGTAGATGTGGATGTATAGATGTGAATGTGGAATGTGGATGTGGATGTATGTATGTATGTGGATGTAGATGTGGATGTATGGATGTGTATGTATGAATGTGGATATGGGATGTGGATGTATAAATGAGGATGTGAAAATGGAGATAAGCATGTAGATGTGGATGTATGGATGTGAATGTGGATGTGGATGTGGATGTATGGATGTGGATATGGATGTGAATATATGATATGTGATGTGAAGGAATCTGAAGTGAAGAGATGGAAAAGGAGGTGATTGGATGAGTACACATATACATAGAATGTGGAATAAGTAATGTGGATTAATGAGGGATAATGTGGAAAAATGAGAGTTAATATAGAAACTGTATTTGTAAACTGTTTGTAAATGCTGTTTGTAAATGGCTGTTTTATGTCAAGAATGCTGGGGAAGCATTTTGACCGTCTTGTGATTAAGGTCGTGGAGACCTAACTGATAAAGTTGCAACTGCTGACGGAGAGTCAATGGAGGACGTCTCGCGTAGCAAGGTCGACCGAGGTCTTGACCAGCCTCGGTTCGATTAAAATGGTGAGCTTCTGGTACGGTGGATGAGGGACCAAGGAAGCGGCCTATGAGTGAAGCGCTAGGTCACCTGCGAAGGATCCTAGAGGGTGCTGACCATACGGTGCTCGGGCTCTGGGTCGCCTAGGATACCCACGCGTGCGTCGAGGAAGTTATTGGAACAAGGAGTAAGAGTTGTTTGTGAAACCGGGCATGGATCTGGTTGACTGACCTTGCTGGTCCTCAACGGATGAGTCCATGGCTCTTTTATATGGATCTGTTGGTTGATCTTGCTGATCTTCAACGAGAGTCCATCTTGATAAGTGATTATATTGCCGAGTATTATGGGCTAGGAACTATGGAAACGGCCTCTGTGTGGACAGGTGGTGAGCGTTCTAGTTGCCAATGATGCCATAGATACTCTGATGAAGGAATGATGGGAAATTATGAATCAACTGGATAAATTGGGAGATTGTGATCAGTGGTACTATGGTTTCATTAAAGGATTGTTTTAAAGTTAGCTGATGCTAAGAAAAAGGCAATTTTCATATTGGGTGTGTAAGTGGTGTGGCTAGTTTTATGTTTGCATGAAATTCCGGCTAGGGGGCCTTGGAACTCTTTTCCTTGGTACCCGGGACAAAACCTAACCAAATTCCAAATTGGATCCCATCACTACAGTGGTTGGGTGGTTGGCTAACCCATGGGATCGGATGGGGTTAGGCTGGACTGATGGATCCATAAATCGAGACTCAACTTTGTTTTTACGATAGATAAAGTAAATCCCGGATAGAAATTGTTCTATGGATAGGAATCAACGGCTGTGCCTCTTGATGGGGAAAAAAGCGTTGATCCCAATGATCCAAGTGCAAGTTTCTACCTTGAATTGACCAAGTACCGTTAAAGGTGCAGTCAGATCAGTTGATCCGTTAATGATCTTGACTACGTTAGAGTAAAGAGTTATCCGGGTGGAATCGCCCATGCTTTCCGAGTAAAGGAAGTTTTTCCAGTTTCGGTTTTGGACAAACCGACGGATTAGTCTCTTGTCCGGATATCCGTGGGCGAGGCCCCGAGTGTGAGACCCCTACCCACGCATGATGTGCTACTTCCGCTGCTAGTACCCCGAATCCGTTGATCGGTGGGGAACAGGGATCTCACAGTTGGTATCAGAGCCTTTGGCTAATAAAGATCAACTGAGAAACCAAATATGTCAAAAATTTATCAAGAAGCACAAAAAAGGTTGTAATTGTGTGATATAATTCATACAATTTGATATTCAAACTAAAATTCGTAAATTGGTAATTGGGTCTTCAGATGGAAGTACCGCAATTATATAGAATCCCTGACTTGCTTGAGGCCTAGACATGATGGTATTTACCTTATAATTCCAAGGGCCGTGACTACCGTATATACCGAGAGTATAACTGCAGCTCTTTACTGACAGTATATACGAGTAAATCTAAGACTTGAAATTATAAGCGTTAATGCTATCCAGATGATGATTTCGAATGTGGTTGATATGATTTTTAGTTCTGTTTGAAACCCGATGAATTGATTTGGATTCTGATTGAAAAATGATGATCCCTGAAAATGGATTGAAATGTAATAAGCTGAGTGAAACCACAAGGTGGATGATTGGGACGAGTCCCTGTAATGATAAATGATGAAAATGATTCAGCAAATCACTATGAGATTAGTGGATTGTGCTGTCAAATTGCTACTGTTAACACTTGACCGTTAGATCAAGTTAAGGGATGACAAATTGAGAACTTACTTGACTGAAATTCCCGTGGAGGAATGCTCAGAAGGAAATTTTTCGGTCTAATGAACCTTTATCATGTTAAAGATATGAATGATATGATCTGAATGAATTGTTATTTAATGATGAGTTCTAAGGGATATTTATCCCAGTATTCTGTTGGGTTGACTAGAATATAAGGAACCCCAGAATAAAATTGGATCTTAAGAAAAAGAGTTGTCCTCTACTTTATGAGATGAGGACATCTCGCACTTTTTAAGTGGGGTAGAATGTAAGATTCTCCCCCAGCCTTCGAGGTATACAGGAGTAAGAATCTCCCTTTTTGATCTTATAATTATTCCCTCTCTAAAATAAAAGAAAGATTCTGTTTAAAAAAAAGGAAGAACCTTTTTCCTAAATACTTCTCAAGAGTCCCACCTGTTTTAAGGATTCAGAACAACGAGTTCAGAAGTGAGAATCGATGTTTTGGATATCAAGGTTTTGGTCTCGAGTACGACCCAAAAGAAGTTCTTTATCTCTTGGGAAGTATAAGAAGTTATCTCCCAGATATTGTGGACCAAAGAAAGTAGGTGATTTAACTTACGAACTTCTTTTATCTCCTCATCTCAAAGTTCTTAATGCCTTCTATAGAAAATTGTGCCAAACCCAAATCATGGAGAGACGGTAAAACTTCAATGGCAAGCTACCGTTGGCTTCTAAGTTACGCTAGCTCCTTCCTTTATATAAGTCGTAACTTTTACTTGTCGCTCACAATAATCTTACTCCCATCGATCTCCTTTCTTCCTAATATCCTTCATGGCTTGGCAACAAGAATTAGTTTTATCCATAATGATTCCTCACCTTCAAGACGCAAGTGAGTCTGTGAAGAAGGATTTTATAGAACAGTATGAGCGCTCACTTTTCCCTCACTTGGGAACTTCTGTAGCGCAGACCAAATGGCGGACCTATCAAGACATAACTAGGGTAACACCCTGGGGTCAGCAGCACTTTCGCAACAACGTCCGCTTGGCCATGGTTATTGAAGCCTTGGGTTTGGGTCCCCGATACTACTGTGTCATGAGATCAAGGCATCCTGGGTTTTCTGAGCGGGTCTTCTTATTGGCGTGTTTTCTTCCTCATGAGAAGATATGCCTTTACCCCGTTTTTGGCTTGCCTCTCAGAGGTCCTTTTGTTAGATCACCTCATACCACTGAGATAGGTGCGGCAATAACCAGCAGAATCATTCCCATAGATGAGTTACCCTATACTTGTGCAGCTTGTGAGTGCTGCTTTTGTGATCATATGATGGACGGGCTTATGGAAGTGTAAAGAGTTCTTCTATCTTTACTGTATAAGTTCCGAGAATGAATAAAGTTTAAATCTTGTTCTTATCTTGAATCTTGCTCTCTTTGAGACTTTTTCTTGGTGGTTAATCCTGATTTAAATTTTTCTCTAAGTCTCATAATTCGTGCATCTTGCGAAATTATCCCAGTTTGCGAGATGAGGACATCTCGCGTTTTTTAAGTGGGGTAGAATGTAAGATTCCACCCCCAAACCCCTTTTTGATGTCTAGTATCTGCTTCTATAATCAATCCCTCTTCAGAAATATAAAAGACTTGTTTCTAACTGTTTTAACCTAGAGAGAGAAAATATTCTAGAGAGAGAATATTCAGATTTTTAATATTTTTACATAGAAAATTATCTCATCTTATTAAAATAAGTTCCCCTGAAACAGAAATTCAAAAAAGAACTTTCCAATGTGCAATTGGAATTAATTAGAAATGTGTATAAAGGACCTTAGTCTAAGGGTCTAGATTTTCAGAAATTTTTGGATTATGGTCCAATTAAGGTTCCTATGGGCCAATAGCATCAATCCATGTGTAGGGAGGAGATAAATCCAATTTGAAAAAGAAGATACCCAAAAATGAGTAAATGCTCACATAAGATGAAGAGTTGAAAATGTACAAGGTTTATTAGTAAAAAATTATGAGCAATATTAAAAGTATGACATATGTAAGGAAGAGGAGTTCTTTAAAGGAGGTGCATATTTCACATAAGATGAAGAGTTGAAAATGTACAAGGTTTATTAGTAAAAAATTATGAGCAATATTAAAAGTATGACATATGTAAGGAAGAGGAGTTCTTTAAAGGAGGTGCATATTTCACATAAGATGAAGAGTTGAAAATGTACAAGGTTTATTAGTAAAAAATTATGAGCAATATTAAAAGTATGACATATGTAAGGAAGAGGAGTTCTTTAAAGGAGGTGCATATTTCATATAAGATGAAGAGTTGAAAATGTACAAGGTTTATTAGTAAAAAAAACTATGAGCAATATTAAAAATATGACATATGTAAGGAAGGGGAGTTCTTTAAATGAGGTGCATATTTCACATGCTTGAATGAGTTTTAAACTCATAAAAATTGAGATATTTCATCTCTCCTCTCTCCTCATTTAAGTCTAGTTCCAAAAAGTTAGCTTAACTGACCTAAAAATGGTCAAATATTGACCAAACTGATTTAGAAAATTCTAGAATCAGTTTGTTTGGTTAGGAGCTCAATTTTTCCTATAAATAGAAGCCTCCCCCTTGTTGAAAGATATATAGTGTTTATGCATCGTTACTCTACTCTACCTAAACCAAGAACTGTGAATTCATTTAATAATTCACTAGTTTTTGGAGCTTCCCTCTTTCTTCAATCCCCATTAGTGGCTCCATCAACATACTTAACCAATTGATTGGTTGGGGGCCTCTACCGTGAACAAAGAATCAAGCAAGTTGTAAGGTAATTAGTGAATATTCATCTTTCTATAATTTCTCAATGTTTCTCTCTTCTCAACCCCTCTCAAGCTTGAGAAGTTTAATTGGTATGGTTTTTTTTTTTAAATGCTATTGAAGTTTGAATAGTAGTGAAGAGTTACATAATTTAATAAATGCTATTGAAGTTAATTTTCATTTATGTTTAAATTCTAATGATTCTTATGTAAATTCTCTCTCTCACTCAAGAAATGGTCATACTCATGACCCATTCTCAATCCAAATCAAGCTTTTCATAAAGCTTTTCCTTAACCCAAGATAAAGCTATGCTTGAGGCCAAATTAATGGCTTTTTCTTATGCTTTTAGTTTATGTATATTGATGATTCAATCCATTATGGATTAAGGATCCAATTAGAGAATCATTTTAATTATTTCCTTAATGATAAGCTTTATCCCTTAGAAAAATTGAGATTTATCAGTCATAGCAGCGGAGCTATGGCAAAATTTTTATAAAAATTATGCATAAAAAAATTTTCATTCAAAGCATAAAAAGAGGACTTCCTACCATATTCTAGGAATCATCATCCTAGATTAATTGAAAGAATTTCATTATAATCATGGAGAAATTGAATTTTAATATTATGCATAAAGGATAAAGTTTTATATCAAAAGTGTTATTTTTACCATTTTTATTTTCATGCATAGAAGTATGCATAATGGATAAATTTTTATATCAAAAGTGTTACTTTTATCATTTTTACTTTCATGAATAGAAGTATGCATAAAGGATAAATTTTTATATCAAAAGTGTTATTTTTACCATTTTTATTTTCATGCATAGAAGTATGCATAATGGATAAATTTTTATATCAAAAGTGTTACTTTTATCATTTTTATTTCATACATAAAAGTATGCATAAAAGAAAATTTTTATATCAAAAGTGTTACTTTTATCATTTTTAATTTTCATGCATAGAAGTATGCATAAAGGAAAATTTTTATATCAAAAGTGTTACTTTTATCATTTTTAATTTTCATGCATAGAAGTATGCATAAATGAAAAATTTTTATATCAAAAGTGTTACTTTTATCATATTGGATTTCATGCATATAGGTATGCATAAAAGATATTCTTTTTATACTAAAAGTATGATTTTTCTCATAAATGGATTTTATGCTTAACTTAGATGCATAAGAGAAATTCTTTTATTCTAAAAGTATAATTCCCTACCAAATTGAAATCATGCATAAGAAGATGCATAAAAGATTGATTTTAATTTCGAAAGTGTTAGTCTCCTTAAATGGAATTTATGTATAAATAAATGTGTAGAGAAATCTTATATCAAATAAAAGAATTCTCTTTTAAAAAAAAAAAGATATGAAATGTGATAAGATGTGATAAGAGGTGTATGAGATGTGATAAGAATTGATAAGATGCGTATGGAAAGTGATAGGATGTGATAAGAGGTGTGATAAGAGGTGATAAGATGCTTATGAAATAAGTTAGGATGTGATAAGATGAATTAAGATGTGTATGGGGGGATGAGGTAAGAAGTGTATGTGATAGGATAAGATATATATGAGTTGTGATAGGGCGAGAATGGATGTGATGTAAAAGATTAGATGTGAAAGTATATGGGGTTATATAAATGGGAATGTGAAAATGGATGTATGTATGTGGATGTGTGGATATGGAGATGGGAGTGTGGATGTATGAACATGAAAATGGATATATGCATGAAGATGTATATGCATAGATGTAAATGTGGATGTAGATGTGGATGTAGATGTGAATGTGGATGTATAGATGTGGATGTATGGGAATGTGGATGTGGATGTATGTGAATGTGAATGTAGATGTGGATGTATAGATGTGAATGTGGAATGTGGATGTGGATGTATGTATGTATGTGGATGTAGATGTGGATGTATGGATGTGTATGTATGAATGTGGATATGGGATGTGGATGTATAAATGAGGATGTGAAAATGGAGGTAAGCATGTAGATGTGGATGCATGTATGTGAATGTGAATGTAGATGTGAATGTGGAATGTGGATGTATAGATGTGGATGTATGGGAATGTGGATGTGGATGTATGTGAATGTGAATGTAGATGTGGATGTATAGATGTGAATGTGGAATGTGGATGTGGATGTATGTATGTATGTGGATGTAGATGTGGATGTATGGATGTGTATGTATGAATGTGGATATGGGATGTGGATGTATAAATGAGGATGTGAAAATGGAGATAAGCATGTAGATGTGGATGTATGGATGTGAATGTGGATGTGGATGTGGATGTATGGATGTGGATATGGATGTGAATATATGATATGTGATGTGAAGGAATCTGAAGTGAAGAGATGGAAAAGGAGGTGATTGGATGAGTACACATATACATAGAATGTGGAATAAGTAATGTGGATTAATGAGGGATAATGTGGAAAAATGAGAGTTAATATAGAAACTGTATTTGTAAACTGTTTGTAAATGCTGTTTGTAAATGGCTGTTTTATGTCAAGAATGCTGGGGAAGCATTTTGACCGTCTTGTGATTAAGGTCGTGGAGACCTAACTGATAAAGTTGCAACTGCTGACGGAGAGTCAATGGAGGACGTCTCGCGTAGCAAGGTCGACCGAGGTCTTGACCAGCCTCGGTTCGATTAAAATGGTAAGCTTCCGGTACGGTGGATGAGGGACCAAGGAAGCGGCCTATGAGTGAAGCGCTAGGTCACCTGCGAAGGATCCTAGAGGGTGCTGACCATACGGTGCTCGGGCTCTGGGTCGCCTAGGATACCCACGCGTGCGTCGAGGAAGATATTGGAACAAGGAGTAAGAGTTGTTTGTGAAACCGGGCATGGATCTGGTTGACTGACCTTGCTGGTCCTCAACGGATGAGTCCATGGCTCTTTTATATGGATCTGTTGGTTGATCTTGCTGATCTTCAACGAGAGTCCATCTTGATAAGTGATTATATTGCCGAGTATTATGGGCTAGGAACTATGGAAACGGCCTCTGTGTGGACAGGTGGTGAGCGTTCTAGTTGCCAATGATGCCATAGATACTCTGATGAAGGAATGATGGGAAATTATGAATCAACTGGATAAATTGGGAGATTGTGATCAGTGGTACTATGGTTTCATTAAAGGATTGTTTTAAAGTTAGCTGATGCTAAGAAAAAGGCAATTTTCATATTGGGTGTGTAAGTGGTGTGGCTAGTTTTATGTTTGCATGAAATTCCGGCTAGGGGGCCTTGGAACTCTTTTCCTTGGTACCCGGGACAAAACCTAACCAAATTCCAAATTGGATCCCATCACTACAGTGGTTGGGTGGTTGGCTAACCCATGGGATCGGATGGGGTTAGGCTGGACTGATGGATCCATAAATCGAGACTCAACTTTGTTTTTACGATAGATAAAGTAAATCCCGGATAGAAATTGTTCTATGGATAGGAATCAACGGCTGTGCCTCTTGATGGGGAAAAAAGCGTTGATCCCAATGATCCAAGTGCAAGTTTCTACCTTGAATTGACCAAGTACCGTTAAAGGTGCAGTCAGATCAGTTGATCCGTTAATGATCTTGACTACGTTAGAGTAAAGAGTTATCCGGGTGGAATCGCCCATGCTTTCCGAGTAAAGGAAGTTTTTCCAGTTTCGGTTTTGGACAAACCGACGGATTAGTCTCTTGTCCGGATATCCGTGGGCGAGGCCCCGAGTGTGAGACCCCTACCCACGCATGATGTGCTACTTCCGCTGCTAGTACCCCGAATCCGTTGATCGGTGGGGAACAGGGATCTCACAGTTGGTATCAGAGCCTTTGGCTAATAAAGATCAACTGAGAAACCAAATATGTCAAAAATTTATCAAGAAGCACAAAAAAGGTTGTAATTGTGTGATATAATTCATACAATTTGATATTCAAACTAAAATTCGTAAATTGGTAATTGGGTCTTCAGATGGAAGTACCGCAATTATATAGAATCCCTGACTTGCTTGAGGCCTAGACATGATGGTATTTACCTTATAATTCCAAGGGCCGTGACTACCGTATATACCGAGAGTATAACTGCAGCTCTTTACTGACAGTATATACGAGTAAATCTAAGACTTGAAATTATAAGCGTTAATGCTATCCAGATGATGATTTCGAATGTGGTTGATATGATTTTTAGTTCTGTTTGAAACCCGATGAATTGATTTGGATTCTGATTGAAAAATGATGATCCCTGAAAATGGATTGAAATGTAATAAGCTGAGTGAAACCACAAGGTGGATGATTGGGACGAGTCCCTGTAATGATAAATGATGAAAATGATTCAGCAAATCACTATGAGATTAGTGGATTGTGCTGTCAAATTGCTACTGTTAACACTTGACCGTTAGATCAAGTTAAGGGATGACAAATTGAGAACTTACTTGACTGAAATTCCCGTGGAGGAATGCTCAGAAGGAAATTTTTCGGTCTAATGAACCTTTATCATGTTAAAGATATGAATGATATGATCTGAATGAATTGTTATTTAATGATGAGTTCTAAGGGATATTTATCCCAGTATTTTGTTGGGTTGACTAGAATATAAGGAACCCCAGAATAAAATTGGATCTTAAGAAAAAGAGTTGTCCTCTACTTTATGAGATGAGGACATCTCGCACTTTTTAAGTGGGGTAGAATGTAAGATTCTCCCCCAGCCTTCGAGGTATACAGGAGTAAGAATCTCCCTTTTTGATCTTATAATTATTCCCTCTCTAAAATAAAAGAAAGATTCTGTTTAAAAAAAAGGAAGAACCTTTTTCCTAAATACTTCTCAAGAGTCCCACCTGTTTTAAGGATTCAGAACAACGAGTTCAGAAGTGAGAATCGATGTTTTGGATATCAAGGTTTTGGTCTCGAGTACGACCCAAAAGAAGTTCTTTATCTCTTGGGAAGTATAAGAAGTTATCTCCCAGATATTGTGGACCAAAGAAAGTAGGTGATTTAACTTACGAACTTCTTTTATCTCCTCATCTCAAAGTTCTTAATGCCTTCTATAGAAAATTGTGCCAAACCCAAATCATGGAGAGACGGTAAAACTTCAATGGCAAGCTACCGTTGGCTTCTAAGTTACGCTAGCTCCTTCCTTTATATAAGTCGTAACTTTTACTTGTCGCTCACAATAATCTTACTCCCATCGATCTCCTTTCTTCCTAATATCCTTCATGGCTTGGCAACAAGAATTAGTTTTATCCATAATGATTCCTCACCTTCAAGACGCAAGTGAGTCTGTGAAGAAGGATTTTATAGAACAGTATGAGCGCTCACTTTTCCCTCACTTGGGAACTTCTGTAGCGCAGACCAAATGGCGGACCTATCAAGACATAACTAGGGTAACACCCTGGGGTCAGCAGCACTTTCGCAACAACGTCCGCTTGGCCATGGTTATTGAAGCCTTGGGTTTGGGTCCCCGATACTACTGTGTCATGAGATCAAGGCATCCTGGGTTTTCTGAGCGGGTCTTCTTATTGGCGTGTTTTCTTCCTCATGAGAAGATATGCCTTTACCCCGTTTTTGGCTTGCCTCTCAGAGGTCCTTTTGTTAGATCACCTCATACCACTGAGATAGGTGCGGCAATAACTAGCAGAATCATTCCCATAGATGAGTTACCCTATACTTGTGCAGCTTGTGAGTGCTGCTTTTGTGATCATATGATGGACGGGCTTATGGAAGTGTAAAGAGTTCTTCTATCTTTACTGTATAAGTTCCGAGAATGAATAAAGTTTAAATCTTGTTCTTATCTTGAATCTTGCTCTCTTTGAGACTTTTTCTTGGTGGTTAATCCTGATTTAAATTTTTCTCTAAGTCTCATAATTCGTGCATCTTGCGAAATTATCCCAGTTTGCGAGATGAGGACATCTCGCGTTTTTTAAGTGGGGTAGAATGTAAGATTCCTCCCCCAAACCCCTTTTTGATGTCTAGTATCTGCTTCTATAATCAATCCCTCTTCAGAAATATAAAAGACTTGTTTCTAACTGTTTTAACCTAGAGAGAGAAAATATTCTAGAGAGAGAATATTCAGATTTTTAATATTTTTACATAGAAAATTATCTCATCTTATTAAAATAAGTTCCCCTGAAACAGAAATTCAAAAAAGAACTTTCCAATGTGCAATTGGAATTAATTAGAAATGTGTATAAAGGACCTTAGTCTAAGGGTCTAGATTTTCAGAAATTTTTGGATTATGGTCCAATTAAGGTTCCTATGGGCCAATAGCATCAATCCATGTGTAGGGAGGAGATAAATCCAATTTGAAAAAGAAGATACCCAAAAATGAGTAAATGCTCACATAAGATGAAGAGTTGAAAATGTACAAGGTTTATTAGTAAAAAATTATGAGCAATATTAAAAGTATGACATATGTAAGGAAGAGGAGTTCTTTAAAGGAGGTGCATATTTCACATAAGATGAAGAGTTGAAAATGTACAAGGTTTATTAGTAAAAAATTATGAGCAATATTAAAAGTATGACATATGTAAGGAAGAGGAGTTCTTTAAAGGAGGTGCATATTTCACATAAGATGAAGAGTTGAAAATGTACAAGGTTTATTAGTAAAAAATTATGAGCAATATTAAAAGTATGACATATGTAAGGAAGAGGAGTTCTTTAAAGGAGGTGCATATTTCACATAAGATGAAGAGTTGAAAATGTACAAGGTTTATTAGTAAAAAAAACTATGAGCAATATTAAAAATATGACATATGTAAGGAAGGGGAGTTCTTTAAATGAGGTGCATATTTCACATGCTTGAATGAGTTTTAAACTCATAAAAATTGAGATATTTCATCTCTCCTCTCTCCTCATTTAAGTCTAGTTCCAAAAAGTTAGCTTAACTGACCTAAAAATGGTCAAATATTGACCAAACTGATTTAGAAAATTCTAGAATCAGTTTGTTTGGTTAGGAGCTCAATTTTTCCTATAAATAGAAGCCTCCCCCTTGTTGAAAGATATATAGTGTTTATGCATCGTTACTCTACTCTACCTAAACCAAGAACTGTGAATTCATTTAATAATTCACTAGTTTTTGGAGCTTCCCTCTTTCTTCAATCCCCATTAGTGGCTCCATCAACATACTTAACCAATTGATTGGTTGGGGGCCTCTACCGTGAACAAAGAATCAAGCAAGTTGTAAGGTAATTAGTGAATATTCATCTTTCTATAATTTCTCAATGTTTCTCTCTTCTCAACCCCTCTCAAGCTTGAGAAGTTTAATTGGTATGGTTTTTTTTTTAAATGCTATTGAAGTTTGAATAGTAGTGAAGAGTTACATAATTTAATAAATGCTATTGAAGTTAATTTTCATTTATGTTTAAATTCTAATGATTCTTATGTAAATTCTCTCTCTCACTCAAGAAATGGTCATACTCATGACCCATTCTCAATCCAAATCAAGCTTTTCATAAAGCTTTTCCTTAACCCAAGATAAAGCTATGCTTGAGGCCAAATTAATGGCTTTTTCTTATGCTTTTAGTTTATGTATATTGATGATTCAATCCATTATGGATTAAGGATCCAATTAGAGAATCATTTTAATTATTTCCTTAATGATAAGCTTTATCCCTTAGAAAAATTGAGATTTATCAGTCATAGCAGCGGAGCTATGGCAAAATTTTTATAAAAATTATGCATAAAAAAATTTTCATTCAAAGCATAAAAAGAGGACTTCCTACCATATTCTAGGAATCATCATCCTAGATTAATTGAAAGAATTTCATTATAATCATGGAGAAATTGAATTTTAATATTATGCATAAAGGATAAAGTTTTATATCAAAAGTGTTATTTTTACCATTTTTATTTTCATGCATAGAAGTATGCATAATGGATAAATTTTTATATCAAAAGTGTTACTTTTATCATTTTTACTTTCATGAATAGAAGTATGCATAAAGGATAAATTTTTATATCAAAAGTGTTATTTTTACCATTTTTATTTTCATGCATAGAAGTATGCATAATGGATAAATTTTTATATCAAAAGTGTTACTTTTATCATTTTTATTTCATACATAAAAGTATGCATAAAAGAAAATTTTTATATCAAAAGTGTTACTTTTATCATTTTTAATTTTCATGCATAGAAGTATGCATAAAGGAAAATTTTTATATCAAAAGTGTTACTTTTATCATTTTTAATTTTCATGCATAGAAGTATGCATAAATGAAAAATTTTTATATCAAAAGTGTTACTTTTATCATATTGGATTTCATGCATATAGGTATGCATAAAAGATATTCTTTTTATACTAAAAGTATGATTTTTCTCATAAATGGATTTTATGCTTAACTTAGATGCATAAGAGAAATTCTTTTATTCTAAAAGTATAATTCCCTACCAAATTGAAATCATGCATAAGAAGATGCATAAAAGATTGATTTTAATTTCGAAAGTGTTAGTCTCCTTAAATGGAATTTATGTATAAATAAATGTGTAGAGAAATCTTATATCAAATAAAAGAATTCTCTTTTAAAAAAAAAAAGATATGAAATGTGATAAGATGTGATAAGAGGTGTATGAGATGTGATAAGAATTGATAAGATGCGTATGGAAAGTGATAGGATGTGATAAGAGGTGTGATAAGAGGTGATAAGATGCTTATGAAATAAGTTAGGATGTGATAAGATGAATTAAGATGTGTATGGGGGGATGAGGTAAGAAGTGTATGTGATAGGATAAGATATATATGAGTTGTGATAGGGCGAGAATGGATGTGATGTAAAAGATTAGATGTGAAAGTATATGGGGTTATATAAATGGGAATGTGAAAATGGATGTATGTATGTGGATGTGTGGATATGGAGATGGGAGTGTGGATGTATGAACATGAAAATGGATATATGCATGAAGATGTATATGCATAGATGTAAATGTGGATGTAGATGTGGATGTAGATGTGAATGTGGAATGTGGATGTATAGATGTGGATGTATGGGAATGTGGATGTGGATGTATGTGAATGTGAATGTAGATGTGGATGTATAGATGTGAATGTGGAATGTGGATGTGGATGTATGTATGTATGTGGATGTAGATGTGGATGTATGGATGTGTATGTATGAATGTGGATATGGGATGTGGATGTATAAATGAGGATGTGAAAATGGAGGTAAGCATGTAGATGTGGATGCATGTATGTGAATGTGAATGTAGATGTGAATGTGGAATGTGGATGTATAGATGTGGATGTATGGGAATGTGGATGTGGATGTATGTGAATGTGAATGTAGATGTGGATGTATAGATGTGAATGTGGAATGTGGATGTGGATGTATGTATGTATGTGGATGTAGATGTGGATGTATGGATGTGTATGTATGAATGTGGATATGGGATGTGGATGTATAAATGAGGATGTGAAAATGGAGATAAGCATGTAGATGTGGATGTATGGATGTGAATGTGGATGTGGATGTGGATGTATGGATGTGGATATGGATGTGAATATATGATATGTGATGTGAAGGAATCTGAAGTGAAGAGATGGAAAAGGAGGTGATTGGATGAGTACACATATACATAGAATGTGGAATAAGTAATGTGGATTAATGAGGGATAATGTGGAAAAATGAGAGTTAATATAGAAACTGTATTTGTAAACTGTTTGTAAATGCTGTTTGTAAATGGCTGTTTTATGTCAAGAATGCTGGGGAAGCATTTTGACCGTCTTGTGATTAAGGTCGTGGAGACCTAACTGATAAAGTTGCAACTGCTGACGGAGAGTCAATGGAGGACGTCTCGCGTAGCAAGGTCGACCGAGGTCTTGACCAGCCTCGGTTCGATTAAAATGGTGAGCTTCCGGTACGGTGGATGAGGGACCAAGGAAGCGGCCTATGAGTGAAGCGCTAGGTCACCTGCGAAGGATCCTAGAGGGTGCTGACCATACGGTGCTCGGGCTCTGGGTCGCCTAGGATACCCACGCGTGCGTCGAGGAAGATATTGGAACAAGGAGTAAGAGTTGTTTGTGAAACCGGGCATGGATCTGGTTGACTGACCTTGCTGGTCCTCAACGGATGAGTCCATGGCTCTTTTATATGGATCTGTTGGTTGATCTTGCTGATCTTCAACGAGAGTCCATCTTGATAAGTGATTATATTGCCGAGTATTATGGGCTAGGAACTATGGAAACGGCCTCTGTGTGGACAGGTGGTGAGCGTTCTAGTTGCCAATGATGCCATAGATACTCTGATGAAGGAATGATGGGAAATTATGAATCAACTGGATAAATTGGGAGATTGTGATCAGTGGTACTATGGTTTCATTAAAGGATTGTTTTAAAGTTAGCTGATGCTAAGAAAAAGGCAATTTTCATATTGGGTGTGTAAGTGGTGTGGCTAGTTTTATGTTTGCATGAAATTCCGGCTAGGGGGTCTTGGAACTCTTTTCCTTGGTACCCGGGACAAAACCTAACCAAATTCCAAATTGGATCCCATCACTACAGTGGTTGGGTGGTTGGCTAACCCATGGGATCGGATGGGGTTAGGCTGGACTGATGGATCCATAAATCGAGACTCAACTTTGTTTTTACGATAGATAAAGTAAATCCCGGA
This sequence comes from Cibotium barometz, assembly GCF_041138505.1. Taxonomy (NCBI): domain Eukaryota; kingdom Viridiplantae; phylum Streptophyta; class Polypodiopsida; order Cyatheales; family Cibotiaceae; genus Cibotium; species Cibotium barometz. The sequence goes on from NC_141098.1 coordinate 24,101,911, forward strand.
TAGAAATTGTTCTATGGATAGGAATCAACGGCTGTGCCTCTTGATGGGGAAAAAAGCGTTGATCCCAATGATCCAAGTGCAAGTTTCTACCTTGAATTGACCAAGTACCGTTAAAGGTGCAGTCAGATCAGTTGATCCGTTAATGATCTTGACTACGTTAGAGTAAAGAGTTATCCTGGTGGAATCGCCCATGCTTTCCGAGTAAAGGAAGTTTTTCCAGTTTCGGTTTTGGACAAACCGACGGATTAGTCTCTTGTCCGGATATCCGTGGGCGAGGCCCCGAGTGTGAGACCCCTACCCATGCATGATGTGCTACTTCCGCTGCTAGTACCCCGAATCCGTTGATCGGTGGGGAACAGGGATCTCACAGCATCTCTGAAGCTCCTGCCTCAAGCAACCACGATAATGTATATAATGTGCGCCGCCAAGGCCCTGTACATTCCATGAGATGATCCTCATGGATGACCTACTGAGGTGGATGCTGTCTCAGCCGTACGGCAGGCCTTCGCAAGTGGCTTGGATGGAGAATAGCCCCATCCAAACGGCTACGACTCTGCCCACCCGGTGTACTGCAAGAATCTCGGATCAGGCGCGCCAGTGGGTGTGTCCCATGGCGACTGCCTCCCGCTCAGACAGAGCACCCTCGTGTGTATACATACATATCCAGGGTCGCGTGCTAAGTCTGCCACAATGCGAAAGACCAAATGTCGAATCCCTGAGGCATCCACACTCCCGGGATCAATGAAAAAATGAGCCAACTCCCATAGTCGGCCTATCACATCTGTCACCTCCAGATCGCTCACATGGTGAGAAAACTCAATCGCCTGAGTCTTCAAAGTGCTAAGAGAGAGCTCCAAGGTCCACTCCCGGTCGCAAGGGCCACAGAGAGGGAATGAGAAGGCCACCGTTGAATCAAGTGCCTCCCCGCGGGCCGGAGGTATCACTACATGAACTCAGATGGGTGCTGGCTCATGGGGGCCCTCTGCTCCAAAAAGCCATATGAAAGAGTAATCAAAAACCTCCGAGTGCTGTCTAGTGTCGAGACCACTCAGCCGACTGCGGATAGAGGATATCCGTGAAGCCCGAATCGTCATGGTAAGTCTCCTCTGCGGTGCTTGAGCAAGGTCAGTGCTCAGAGCCCTCCGGACTACTGCAGGTGAACGCCAGGGGACTGCCAGGGCCTCCCGAGGAGCTGAGGTGAGCGGGGGGGGAGGAGGGGGGGAGAGGGGCGTGTGGAAGGAGCTACTGCCGAAACTAGAGCGGGGACGGGAGGAGGCGAAGGAGGAAGCGAGGCAAGAGGGGGGGACGAGGGAGGGGGGGTGGGGGCGACGGAGGGTGTGCTGGCATCTCCTGGTCCTCAGTAGCGGCGCTGGGGTCTCCTCTTGGAGGGGAGCAAAGCTGTTCCTCACGGGAACCCAGTGATACTGAGTGTGTGGGCTGCTGCTGGGGTTGTCTCCCTCGACGACGCCCCTGCCCAGGCTGCCACTCCGAGGTCTCTGTGGACTGAGCAGGTGTCCCGGAGGCTGCCTGCCGAACCGCATCTGTGTGGGCGGGCCATCAAGGGCCTGCTGCTGCGGTGCTGGTCGGGGTCTCCTGCGAGGGCAGGCTGTTGAGAGATGTAATCGTGGTGTTGTGTATGTGGGAAAGCACCCTAGAGGTGCAAGATATTGTGGTGAGATAGGAATGCCACATGTAATATTGCATGGTGTGTGAGTGTTGACCAAAAGAGTGGAAAAGGAGTTGCCACATGGATGATGACATGTAAAGTGGGATAAGGCTAGAGAGCCTATATCATTGTATGGTTCATTGTGATATATGCAATACAAGTGAATAGAGTCTTGTTGAGTGTGCAATCTCCCTCTCTCTCTCATGGAGTTTTTAGTGTGGTTTAATCCACCTTAATCTTATATTTAATCTATGTCCTTCACCATGATCAATCCCATTTCTAGAATCTTAACATGGTATCAGAGCCAAATGTATTATGTATATTAGCTTGGTTGTGTGTTTCTTTGATTAAGCATTATTTTCAGCTTATTATGAAAAAAAAATTATGCACACTCATATTATCATTTGGATTTGCATTTGTGAGGATTTGAGAGGAGATTTGCAACAATGAGGTTGCATAGAAGCTGCCCAAGAGAGTTGCAAATGGAGTTTTGCAACATGGAGAGCTTGCTCATCATCAAGGAAGCTGAAAATGGAGATTTCAGCATTATGAAGGCTATGGAGTCTTCATCATCATCAAGGAGAAGCTGCCAAGAGAAGATATGCTGCTGATTATGCCTCAAGAAGGCTGGTTTTGTGAAGTTTTACCTCAAAGTTTTGTGTTTGAGCATGGAAGAATGCTCTATGAAGGGTTTCTATGTATGGGATTTGTGTATCCCATGAATCTTGTGTGGAGGTGCATGCTTGTCAAGATAATGGCAAGTGAGATGGTGAACTCAATGGAGTTCACATGTGTGTGCATCAAGACGAGGATGCACTTGTTGATGTTTGCTCAATGAAGGAGAGCAAAGAAGGGGATGGAAACCTTGGCAGTTTCCACATGTTTATGCACCTTGGTTCCCATGAGAAACTAAAATGGAGAAGCACCCTTGCATGGATGTATGCATTGAAGGAAAGGCATGCAGATTTGAGAGCTCAATAGTAAGCTCATGGAAGCAATAGGATGGATGGATTGTGGCCTTGAACTAGGCCAAGAATGAAAACAATGGAGGTGGTTGTGAAGTGGTAACAATCACAGTCAAAGAGCTTCAGAGAGAAGCAGCGAAATGGCAAGAAGTCATCATCAATGCAGAGGAGCCCTATGTAGCAGCAGATGCAAGCAAGCTACAGAAGTGGCAATGCGGGCTAGAATAGCAGTGTGAGCATGGTGGTGGTATCTACTGTAGCAAACTAGGCAACAGTCGGCACATAAAACTCATCTCCCGGAGTTGAGGCCTATGAAAATTTGAGGGCAACAAGGCTGCGCCTCATAGTGTAGAGCATGGAATTGGAAAGACCATAACATTAGTAAAGTGGAGACCTACTGCAGCACTATAACACTACATCGAGTTTTCCGTGAGAGCTCTGAGGAAGCACGACAATGTAGGCAGCAACAGAAGAAGCGCTATCAATAGGGTTACAGGGTTACAGGTTACAGAGAAATCTGATGAACAGAGGCAATGACAGTGAGGGATGGCCATGGAGTCGCTTGTGGAGATGACGGAAGTAGGCCTTGCATAGCTTGGCGAAGGAAGTTGTGGAGAAGACAAGGTAAAGACTAGGAATTGAAGGTCGCCATGGGAGCTACAGATCAGCCATGGAGAAGATGAGCCAGTGGTCCCTGATGGCAACGAACTGACGTACCTGAAGTGCAGAAAAAGCTCACGCATTTACGGGCTGCAGCTTTTCAAATATATATATATATATATATATATATAATTTCTTGATAAGGTTCTTTAACCCTTAGAATTAAGGGTTGACTCACACACACAATCTAATGTGTTGTTCACATGCTTGTTGGCCAAGTGCCCGCCCACGCACACAAAGTTTGATAAGCTTTTGTTAACATGCATGTTGAAAACTCGATTCCCACACAGAGTTTGTAATTGCTCCGAAATTACAAAAAGACAGCCGTAAAGAGTTTTTTCATGATGGGCCCGTCGGCCTCGCCAAAAAGGCATTGTATTTTTATTTTTTTCCCCCATTGGTATGAGGGTTGCCTACCCGAGCTCACCTAGAAGCTCAAAATGCGTCGTGTGATGTGTGCATGAGCGATGCATGTGTGAGGTGCATGCGCATGGGTTGGTTCCCACCCGAACTTTCATGTTCAAATCGGACTCAGTGGCTCCGCTGTGAGCGAGTCGGCTCAAAATGGACTAGGTGTCTAAGATGGTAGACACGCGCACACATGATTGGTTGATGGACACTCCAATGTATCATTGAGGGGGAGTGTTGAGAGGTAGCGACTGCGTTTGTGCAATGCTACATTGTGATGGGTGATGGGTGAGTTGTGGAACACCTCGATTAAGAGGAGCTGTTGAGAGATGTAATCGTGGTGTTGTGTATGTGGGAAAGCACCCTAGAGGTGCAAGATATTGTGGTGAGATAGGAATGCCACATGTAATATTGCATGGTGTGTGAGTGTTGACCAAAAGAGTGGAAAAGGAGTTGCCACATGGATGATGACATGTAAAGTGGGGTAAGGCTAGAGAGTCTATATCATTGTATGGTTCATTGTGATATGCAACACAAGTGAATAGAGTCTTGTTGAGTGTGCAATCTTCCTCTCTCTCTCATGGAGTTTTAAGTGTGGTTTAATCCACCTTAATCTTATGTTTAATCTATGTCCTTCACCATGATCAATCCCATTTCTAGAATCTTAACACAGGCCTTGGCCAGGTGGCCGACCTGTCTGCAAATAAAGCACTAGTTCGGGAGCCCCGAGAACTCCACTCTATGATCAATCCATCCCCCCCCTATCCTAGATAGTTGAATGACCTTTGGAAGGGAGGAGATGTCAAGAACCAAGACTCTGACCAAAGGTAGCCCAGCTGCTCGAGCCACCACTGAGGCTGCAATGGGGCCAGTCTCGAGCATCGAGCCCACCAGTGCTCCTAGCCTCGAAAGGAGCGGAAGGTACTCGCGACGGAGTCGAGGGAAGCAAACAATAACATGGAAAAGGCGCTCTCCCTGCTCGACCGCTCTGCGGGGTCAAAGCCATGTTGCCAAGGTCTGAAGAATGCCCGAGCACCCCTGATGTCAAGGGGACTCATGGCAAGGACCTCCGCCACGCTCTGGGTAGTCTCGAACTCGATTTGGTAGTGTCCACGGCCCAGAAGCTGAACGTCCAAGATCTTGCCCACGTTTGCAAGAAGGCGGGCCTGAAGAAGATCCTGGATCTCCCCTCTGCTGGGGCCAGTGCCAACTATACGGCAGATGGTGGAATGTGCCTGGAGGCGTTCCACCTCTACGGCGAGGCTTTCTTCCTCTTCTGGCAAAAGAGAAAGCCTGATGGGGGTATCCTTAGGGGCGGTCGAGGGGGCTGCATAAGAGTCCCTCTGAGGTGGGGCGGGAGGAGCCTCCATCAGAGTCTGAAGCTGTGGGGCGAAGGCGAAGCGAATGCGATACCTACAAGAACCGAGCTGCACACGAAGGGCAAAGAGGGAAGGCGGAAGGATTTTTTTTTAAAAAAAAGAAGAACCCCCAGGGGGCAGAAAAAACTAGCAAGAAGGGGAGGGGGCCAGGGGGGTTAAGGAGGCGAAGGAAAAAAAAACCCCCTAGGGGGGGCGAGAGCAGCACGAAAGGAGAGGCGGGGGAAGAGAGAGGCCTGGCGGAGGGGGGGAACGGGGCGCTGACGAGGGGGGGAGACGCGATGGTGAGCTGAAGGGGGGCGGGCGCTTCAGCACGAGAGAGGGCGAGAAGGCGAGATGAAGGGGGGGGCATGAAGGCGAGCAGAAAGGGGGGCGCAAAAGCGATGGCAGGCGGGGGGGAAAGGGGCGCGACGGAGGGAAGGCAAGGGGCGAGCAGGCAGCGTGAGCAGGGGTGAAGGCGGGAGCTTCAGCGAGCACGATGACGAGAAACTAATTACAATCTCAAGAATCCCCTTAGTCTCTTTTTGAATATCTGTTTCAGGGGAAACCATTTTAGACACTAGGATGATTTTTATATCCAAAAATATCTCAATTTTGAATTACCTCCCTCTAGACATTTTCTATCTCTAGGCCAAAATAGGGGAAGATAGGATCTTTCTTTTATTTCAGAGAGGGGAATAATTATAAGATCAGAAGGGGAGATTTTTACACCTACACACCTCAAAAGCCGGAGGGAGGAATCTTACATCCCATTTGCACACATGGCAAAAGTTTAATTCTTCAGTGATATAATCTCTCTCTCTCTCTTCATAAAAGAGACCTTGAAACTAGGTCAACAACAAGATCCAGGCTTCCATATCCATGTCCATAGACATATCGAAACCTGAAATCGAGTCAGCTAGATTATGGCGTCTATATCCATGTTTAAACCCAAAAAAACCCATCGATGATCTAGAAATTGGTCTTCCAGCCTCAACTAGTTGGGCATACCCCACGGACTATACCCCCATATTGTCGTCGATCAGTCTCGTCGTCGACAAGGGCCAAGCCGGCCTGTCACCCCTCAGTACTATCACTTGTACAGAACCCTCTCGCTCCTCAGAGGGGATGTCTACTCATGGGATGGGCTAATTCACCGCACCAGCATGGGCCCATAGAACTAGGCATCATCCATAATCACATGTCCACCCTTGTGGGGTGGAAATCCAATTCCCAATTGCATAGAAGGGGATTACCCTAGGTGGACTCCCGGTCTTGCTACTACCTGACTATGCAAGCAAGAGCGGATTTAGCTAAGTAGGGGAGAAGATGTACCTACAGATAAACCAAAAAACATATCCATTGAAACCAAGAAAACATTCTCTTATTTTTAGTAATTCATTGAGCAATAAGAAAACAAAATCAGATAATGATGATCTTCTTAGCTACAATCCTTGTCAACAAGAAAAAAGAGCCATAAAGTATTTTGGAGTAAGATTACTCTCATAATTTCACTTACTAGCCTTACTTAAGGGCATATACGAGGACAAAAGTGGCAGTTATCCATATTGGAGCCTTAATATTTTTGGCTACTTAACATAGAAGAGAGGTGTGATAATTCTAAAATGTTAGTCATAATCATTGTAGGTTTAACCAATAGGAACATAATCTTGCTAAGCCTAAGAATCTTAACTTTATGACCTTAAAAGAGAAGTTGCTTATATTTAAGAAAATTAAAAAGTTGCTTATACCTGGTTTTCATTTGCATGATGATTTGTTAATGGGAGCTCACCTGTAAGTCTCTTCACATTGGGGGGGACTTTTTGAGAGGGTGTCTAGCTCACAAGAGAGAGTGAGGCTTGGGTACGTCTAGCCTTGGATGGAAGAAGCTAAGAGGGTGACTTTACGTCTATTCACACAGGGGAGAGTTGTAGGACATGTCCTCGAGGTAGAGCCTAGCCTCTATGTGAGTGTTACCTCCCAGAGGGGGAGGGGAGGGGGTGCCAGTAGGGGGAGAAAGTGTGTTTGGGTGGGGGTAGCTAGCTGCATGGGCGATAGGTGTGTCAAGGAGGAAGCACCACATATCCCAAGAGGGATCTGGAAGGCGTGTATGTGGGGGGGGGCAAGGATGTAGGGGGAGGAGGTACGTGCACCACCTATCAAGGAAGGGTGTAGAGGGGGGAGAAGGTTGCAGGGGGTACATTTAGGGAGTCGTGCCCTCAAGGGAGGGTGGCGGGCATTGTCTGAGGGGTTGGTGGGCAGCACCCGTGGATCCGGGGTGTTGGCGGGCGACACCCATGGATACGTGTGTGCATGATTTGGAGAGAAATGAGCTTTAGGGTATTTGAGGAAAGCGTTCATAGAGGTGTCGTATGTCACTTGGGCGGGGTCATGGTAGGGCCCACCAGACGCGGGGTGTTTGTCGAGCCATGAGATTTTTTTGAGAAATTGTTTGGGACTGCCTCAGGATCCTGTGGGCTCTTTCCATCTGTCGTTTAGACAACTGGAGTGATGCCAATTTTGGCTTGAAGCTGCTAGATTGCAAAATTTTGTGAGTTGATTTGGGCCACTTTGGTTACTCGTTTCAATACCAACAAAAGCCCTACCTAGGGTATTGTCATGTTTAAGATTTCATTTTTGAATCCAATTTTCTCATTTCCTAAGTAAAAGAGTTTAATTTACAATCACCTCAAAATAGCAGCTTCTTAGGGAATAACAACTAAATGCAACCACAATGAACTCCCTGGGCTATACTTGCACAATGGATATGCCATATTGTGCTTAATGTGCTATATTTACAATGGGTATGTTACATCCTTCCCTCCTTAAAAAAATTTGAGATGTTCTGATCTCAACATAAACTTAGGGTAATCTTTTAAGAGGGTTGATGTTGCACAGCTGCGTGGAGGGTGGCTTGCTTTTCTTCTTCTATCTCTAAGGTTGGTTCACCACCAATCATGGCACAAGTGTGAGCAACCGGTCCATGGCTTTCCCACATTCATCACCACTACCTCATCCACCTTGGCGGGGTTGGGGGTCCCACGGCCCTAGTTTCCTTGGTCACCTTGTGGATTTCCCCAATATTAAAAGAGGGTCTTGTAAGTTTGGGGCATTAAGCTCTGAAATGGCCAACTTCATTACAATAAAAACACATTTGGTTCCCATAAGGCTCCATGGTAGAAATAGCAAAAGTGTGGGAGAAAATGTTGTTGGGGTGTTGATCAGTGTTGTTATTGTGAGGATTTGGCTAGAAATTCCTTTGGAACCATTCTCTTGGGTTAGACTCAGGATGAAATCTCCTCTTGACTTTACCACTCTTTACTTCTTTTACCAATGGCTTAGCTCGGGTAAGAGCATCATGCAAAGTGGTCAGTCTCATTGCTTGAAGGCAAGAGTGTGGGGGGCTCATTCAATCCTTGGCAAAAACGGGCCACCTGTTGGGTGGTTGTCGCCCACGGAGCATACTTGTGAAGTGTGACCAGTTTTGAGTAGTATTCTTCCATAGTTAAGCTGACCTGCTTGAGGCTAAAGAACTCGTTCATCATAATGAATTTATGAGATGGGGGGAGGTAGCGGTCCTTTTCATAGCTTGTTTAATGTCACTCCAAGTTTGGGAATCTTTACTGACCCCCGTGTCTCGACACTATTGTTTCCACCAAAGTTTAGCATCTCCATTGAGAAGAAACCTAGCAATAATGGATTTATTTCTAGCTCCCGTGCCAATTAAGAAATAATCATCCATAGCCTCAATCTAAACTATGAGCCTTTCCCATTGAATGATGGAGGTTGCATTTGTTTGAGGAGGAGCTTCTTCTCCTATGTATCCATGTATAATGCATTGGGAGAAAGAAACTGACGATCCTAGTTGTCAGTACGAGATTAAGTTTAGAATAATAAGACTTGGGATACTTAATCTTATAACAATCACAAGAATACTAAGAATCTACCATCCCGTCCTACATCCAGCCAAACTAGATTAGTCTAACAAGAAAGCCTAGTAATAACATATAATTTCCTAAACCTAAACCATGCTCTGATACCACGTGTAAGGTTCCTGCCCCAACTAGGACAAGGGGATCCTTTTGATAGGCAACTAAGTCCCTTGGTCTCTAATTGAGGACACCTCGATTTCTTGGAAATACGAGGATATAAGAAAACGGAGGGACATAACTCTATCTTGCAGGGGAAACATAGTCATTCTAACAAGAATCTATTCCTTCGATCGAACGACACTCATGTGCATGATTGAAGATATGAAAGATCCCTACCCCCTCCGTGCAAAAAATTTGGGGTTGCTAGCAGCGGAAGTAGCACTTCTTGCATAGGGCAGAGCCTCTCACTCCTTGGGGCCTCTCCCAACGGATATCCAAACAAGAGACTAATCCCTCGGTTCTTCCAAAACCGAAGGTCCCGGAAAAACTTCCCTCGCCCAAAGCACGGGCGGTTCCTCTGGGATATTTTTATTCTAACAAAGTCAAGAGCCTTAACTAACCAAATTGATCTGACTGAACCTATAAGTCACATGGTCAGATCAAGGAAGAGAAGTCATGCACTATGCAGTCTCCTTTCATCCAACTTAAGGAGTTGTCATACACTGTGCAGTCTCCTTTCATCCAACTTAAGGAGTTGCTCAATCATGTGCACCTATGATTCTTCTGGAGAGAGCCTTTATGCTATAGTTATCTTGAGGCTCTTTGTGAGGAACTCCATGGGCACTATTGCCTCTAGTCCATACACCATGCTGAAAGGCGTAAGTCCTATTGCATTCTTATACGCTACTTAGAATGGCCACAATGCTATGAGTGCAACTTTATGTCCCATTCGGCCTTGTTCTCATTCATTGTCTTGACTAGGATTCCCTTCAGGATTTTATTGGTGGATTCTGTTTAGCCATTTGCCTGCAGGTAATAGACCACTGACTTCTTATGTATTATCATATATTGTTATGTCAGTTTTGTGATCACTTCATTAAGAAAGTGGGTCCCTTGGTCACTGACTATCTCTATTGGGCATCCGAATCTTGTCATGATAGTTTCATAAAGAAACTTTGCTATTGACGATGCCTTACAGTCTCTCTTAGGGCCTTGGCCTCTACCCATTTTTGTGCAGTAATTTGTAGCCACCAGAATGTATTATTCACCAAGCTGCTGGCTTGAATACGCCGACAAAGTCTAGACCCCACTTTTGGAATGGCTCTAGGGAAAATATTGGGGTGTACGGCATTTTGTGTACATCATTCGCTTGCTCCAACCTCTAGCACATATCGCACTCCTTTGCAAACTTGTGCATGTTTTTTAATGCAGATAGCCACCACAATCCTACTTGAAACACTTTCCACTCCGTGACTTCTCCCTCCGCTTATTCCTCTGATTACCTGTTCGGCCACCTCCTTGACCGCATCCATGGCCTCCTCTACCTCGTCCTCTTCCTGAACTTGTGTAGAAGGCCTGTTGCTCTGAACTGCTTTTGTTTTGCAAAGACTGTTGGTCTTCACCCAAGATCTTCTCTTCTATAATCAGCATAGACACCAAATCTATAAAATTGGGAATGTTTTCACGAGTCTGAATAGACGTCTTGAATGCCTTGTATTGTGACCCGAGACCACGTAGACAGACTTCCACCTTATCATCATCATCTACTGAAACACCAATAGATGAAAGGGATTCCACAATACCCTTTATCTTCAATGCATAGTCATTCACAGACATACTCTTTTTCTCCACAATATGAAGTTCATTCTTCAACTGTATCTTGCATGCCTTGGTATTTGTTTCATAGAGTTTTACCAAGGTGTCCCACGCCTCCTTTGGGGACTTGGCATCCTGTATGTGCCCAATCATGGTGTCTTGTATACTGATAGAGAGCCAATACATAACTTTTCTGGCTCCTTGGTTCCAATCCTTGAACTCTTTCACATCTACAGCAGTTGGATTGATCTTCGGTATCTCCGGTTCCTCGTCATGCTCACCTTCTATGTAGTCCTAATAACCCTTTCCCATTAAGAAATTCGTCAACCTGAACCTCCAAGCATGGAAGTTGTTTTTATCAAGCTTCTCAGCAAGAATCTAGTTTACGCCATCATTTGACATCTTGCCAGATACACAAATTTACCAGAAATAGCACTCTGGTTTGTCCTGCACAAACTGCTGTATTTTTTGCAGCAGCAGTGGTGCTATAGTACACTCAAATGTCACAACCAGTGACCTCAATGTGCATACATACATCCAATGGCAACTGTTGACCTCCTTGCAGCACACACAGTGTTTGCACAGCCAATCTGTCTTCTTGTAGTTCTTAAAATAGAGTTCTGCAGAGAATCGATGACTTACCCGCATTGCTCGAAAGTGCCTGCTTTTTGAAAAACAGAGGTCCTGACGCGCCCGAAAGGCATTTTCGGCCCAAATTTTTTTCGATAGGCCTATATAGTTGCCCTATAGCTTTACTCCCACGAAGAAAGCTCCTCAATAAGAGATCGTTTGCCGGTTCCTCCTCTGTAGAGCTCCCGTAGAGCTCCCGACAAGGGTGTAGTCGACAACACAAATAGGGAAGAGTAGTTGAAGCTCTTACCCTAGTACTGCTTATTGTGCTTCTCTTGCTTGCAGCTCAGCCCTAGCATGAACCATGCTCTGATACCATGAAAAGATGTAGGGGAGAAGAGAGCTTGATCTCTTGCAAGCACACACACACTCACAAAACCCTAATAGAGAACACACAAGGTGAGAGGCTGAAAATCTTCTTCTTCACACAACACTCAACACTCCATATACAAAGATAAGAGTACACACACACACACTCACAAGACCCTGATAGAGAACACACAAGGTGAGAGGCTGAAAATCTTCTTCTTCTTCACACAACACTCAACACTCCATATACAAAGATAAGAGGACACACATATGAAAAGGTACTCAACCAAATACATACTAGGGTTCTCTATAGTGTGAACCCAACTAAATGAGCTGGCACTATAACTATGCCAGTCTTCAGAATGGCTGTCACACAGCCTGTCATCCCACTATGTAAGATTCCTCCCCCACCCCCTTTTTGATGTCTAGTATCTTTCCCTGTAATCAATCCCTCTTCAGAAATATAAAGACCTTGTTTCTATCTGTTTTAGCCTAGAGAGAGAAAAATATTCTAGAGAGAGAATATTCTGATTTTGAATATTTTTGGATAGAAAAATCTCTCTTCTAATTCAGATGAGTTCCCCTGAAACAGAAATTCAAAAAGAATTTTCCAATGTGCAATTGGAATTAATTGAAAATAGCTATAAAGAACCTTAGCCTAAGGGTCTAGATTTTCAGAAATCTTTAGACTATGGTCCAATTAAGGTTCCTATGGACCAATAGCATCAATCCATGTGTAGGGAGGAGATAAATCCAACTTGTAAAAAGAAAATACCCAAAAATGAGTAAATGCTCACATGAGGTGAAGAGTTGAAAATGTACAAGGTTTATTAGTAAAAAATTATGAGCAATATTAAAAGTATGACATATGTAAGGAAGAGGAGTTCTTTAAAGGAGGTGCATATTTCACATAAGATGAAGAGTTGAAAATGTACAAGGTTTATTAGTAAAAAATTATGAGCAATATTAAAAGTATGACATATGTAAGGAAGAGGAGTTCTTTAAAGGAGGTGCATATTTCACATAAGATGAAGAGTTGAAAATGTACAAGGTTTATTAGTAAAAAATTATGAGCAATATTAAAAGTATGACATATGTAAGGAAGAGGAGTTCTTTAAAGGAGGTGCATATTTCACATAAGATGAAGAGTTGAAAATGTACAAGGTTTATTAGTAAAAAATTATGAGCAATATTAAAAGTATGACATATGTAAGGAAGAGGAGTTCTTTAAAGGAGGTGCATATTTCACATAAGATGAAGAGTTGAAAATGTACAAGGTTTATTAGTAAAAAAATTATGAGCAATATTAAAAGTATGACATATGTAAGGAAGAGGAGTTCTTTAAAGGAGGTGCATATTTCACATAAGATGAAGAGTTGAAAATGTACAAGGTTTATTAATAAAAAATTATGAGCAATATTAAAAGTATGACATAAGTAAGGAAGGGGAGTTCTTTAAAGGAGGTGCATATTTCACATAAGATGAAGAGTTGAAAATGTACAAGGTTTATTAGTAAAAAACTATGAGCAATATTAAAAATATGACATATGTAAGGAAGGGGAGTTCTTTAAGGGAGGTGCATATTTCACATGCTTGAATGAGTTTTAAACTCATAAAAATTGAGATATTTCATCTCTCCTCTCTCCTCATTCAAGTCTAGTTCCAAAAAGTTAGCTTAACTGACCTAAAAATGGTCAAATATTGACCAAACTGATTTAGAAAATTCTAGAATCAGTTTGTTTGGTTAGGAGCTCAATTTTTCCTATAAATAGAAGCCTCACCCTTGTTGAAAAATATATAGTGTTTATGCATCGTTACTCTACTCCACCTAAGCCAAGAACTGTGAATTCATTTAATAATTCACTAGTTTTTGGAGTTTCCCTCTTTCTTCAATCCCCATTAGTGGCTCCATCAACATACTTAACCAATTGATTGGTTGGGGGCCTCTACCGTGAACAAAGAATCAAGCAAGTTGTAAGGTAATTAGTGAATATTCATCTTTCTATAATTTCTCAATGTTTCTCTCTTCTCAACCCCTCTCAAGCTTGAGAAGTTTAATTGGTATGGTTTTTTTTTAAATGCTATTGAAGTTTGAATAGTAGTGAAGAGTTACATAATTTAATAAATGCTATTGAAGTTAATTTTCATTTATGTTTAAATTATAATGATTCTTATGTAAATTCTCTCTCTCACTCAAGAAATGGTCATACTCATGACCCATTCTCAATCCAAATCAAGCTTTTCATAAAGCTTTTGCTTAACCCAAGATAAAGCTATGCTTGAGGCCAAATTAATGGCTTTTTCTTATGCTTTTAGTTTATGTATATTGATGATTCAATCCATTATGGATTGAGGATCCAATTAGAGAATCATTTTAATTATTTCCTTAATGATAAGCTTTATCCCTTAGAAAAATTGAGATTTATCAGTCATAGCAGCGGAGCTATGGCAAAATTTTTATAAAAATTATACATAAAAAATTTTCATTCAAAGCATAAAAAGAGGACTTCCTACCATATTCTAGGAATTATCATCCTAGATTAATTGAAAGAATTTCATTATAATCATGGAGAAATTGAATTTTAATGTATGCATAAAGGAAAATTTTTATATCAAAAGTGATACTTTTATCATTTTTAATTTTCATGCATAGAAGTATGCATAAAGGATAATTTTTTTATATTAAAAGTGTTATTTTTATCATTTTTAATTTTCATGCATAGAAGGATGCATAAAGGAAATTTTTTTATATCAAAAGTGTTACTTTTATCATTTTTAATTTTCATGCATAGAAGTATGCATAAAGGATAATTTTTTTATATCAAAAGTGTTACTTTTATCATATTGGATTTCATGCATAGAGGTATGCATAAAAGTTGAAAATTTTATTATAAAAGTGTTACTTTTAGCATAATTGAATTTCATGCATAGAGGTATGCATAAAAGATATGGGAAGTGATAAGATATGATAAGATGCATGTGGATGTGGATGTGGATGTATGAATGTGGATGTATGGATGTGAATGTGGATGTGGATGTGGATGTGGATGTGGATGTATGAATGTGGATGTATGGATGTGGATGTGGATGTATGAATGTGGATGTATAGATGTGAATGTGGATGTGGATGTGGATGTATGAATGTGGATGTATGGATGTATGAATGTGGATGTATGGATGTGAATGAGGATGTAGATGTGGATGCATGGATGTAAATGTGGATGTGTATGTATGGATGTAGGCATGTAGATGTGGATGTATGAATGTGGATGTATAGATGTGAATGTGGATGTGGATGTGGATGTATGAATGTGGATGTATGGATGTATGAATGTGGATGTATGGATGTGAATGAGGATGTAGATGTGGATGCATGGATGTAAATGTGGATGTGTATGTATGGATGTAGGCATGTAGATGTGGATGCATGAATGTGGATGTATGGATGTGAATGAGGATATAGATGTGGATGTATGGATGTGAATGTGCATGTAGATATGGATGTATAGATGTGAATGAGAATGTGGATGTGGATGTGGATGTATGTATGTATGTATGTGGATGTGGATGTATGAATGAGGACGTGATAATGAATGTATGCATGTGAATGTGGATATGGATGTGTATGTATGAATGCGGATATGGATGTGGATATGGATGTGTATGTATGAATGTGGATATGGGATGTGGATGTATAAATGAGGATGTGAAAATGGAGATAAGCATGTAGATGTGGATGTATGGATGTGAATGTGGATGTGGATGTGGATGTATGGATGTGGATATGGATGTGAATATATGATATGTGATGTGAAGGAATCTGAAGTGAAGAGATGGAAAATGATATGATTGGATGAGTACACATATAAATGAAATGTGGAATAAGTAATGTGGATTGCATGAGGGATAATGTGGAAAAATGAGAGTTAATATAGAAATTGTATTTGTAAACTGTTTGTAAATGCTGTTTGTAAATGGCTGTTTTATGTCAAGAATGCTGGGAAAGCATTTTGACCGTCTGTGATTAAGGTCGTGGAGACCTAACTGATAAAGTTGCAACTGCTGACGGAGAGTCAATGGAGGACGTCTCGCGTAGCAAGGTCGGCCGAGGTCTTGACCAGCCTCGGTTCGATTAAAATGGTGAGCTTCCGGTACGGTGGATGAGGGACCAAGGAAGCGGCCTATGAGTGAAGCGCTAGGTCACCTGCGAAGGATCCTAGAGGGTGCTGACCATACGGTGCTCGGGCTCTGGGTCGCCCAGGATACCCACGCGTGCGTCGAGGAAGATATTGGAACAAGGAGTAAGAGTTGTTTTCTGGAACCGGGCATGGATCTGGTTGACTGACCTTGCTGGTCCTCAACGGATGAGTCCATGGCTCTTTTATATGGATCTGTTGGTTGATCTTGCTGATCTTCAACGAGAGTCCATCTTGATAAGTGATTATATTGTTGAGTATTATGGGCTAGGAACTATTGAAACGGCCCCTGTGTGGACAGGTGGTGAGCGTTCTAGTTGCCAATGATGCCATAGGTACTCTGATGAAGGAATGATGGGAAATTATGAATCAACTGGATAATTTGGGAGATTGTGATCAGTGGTACTATGGTTTCATTAAAGGATTGTTTTAAAGTTAGCTGATGCTAAGAAAAAGGCAATTTTCATATTGGGTGTGTAAGTGGTGTGGCTAGTTTTATGTTTGCATGAAATTCCGGCTAGGGGGCCTTGGAACTCTTTTCCTTGGTACCCGGGACAAAACCTAACCAAATTCCAAATTGGATCCCATCACTACAATGGTTGGGCGGTTGGCTAACCCATGGGATCGGATGGGGTTAGGCTGGACTGATGGATCCGTAAATCGAGACTCAACCTTGTTTTTACGATAGATAAAGTAAATCCCGGATAGAAATTGTTCTATGGATAGGAATCAACGGCTGTGCCTCTTGATGGGGAATAAAGCGTTGATCCCAATGATCCAAGTGCAAGTTTCTACCTTGATTTGACCAAGTACCGTTAAAGGTGCAGTCAGATCAGTTGATCCGTAATGATCTTGACTACGTTAGAGTAAAGAGTTATCCTGGTGGAATCGCCCATGCTTTCCGAGTAAAGGGAGTTTTTTTAGTTTTGGTTTTGGACAAACCGACGGATTAGTCTCTTGTCCGGATATCCGTGGGCGAGGCCCCGAATGTGGGACCCCTGTCCCGCGCGAGGAGTGCTACTTCCGCTGCTAGTACCCCGAATCCGTTGCGCGGTGGGAATAGGGATCTCACAGTTGGTATCAGAGCAAATTGGTTAATAAAGATCAACTGAGAAGCCAAATATGTCAAAAATTTATCAAGAAGCACAAAAAGGTTGTAATTGTGTGATATAATTCATACAATTTGATATTCAAACTGAAATTCGTAATTAGTAATTGGGTCTTCAGATGGAAGTACCGTAATTATATAGAATCCCTGACTTGTTTGAGGCCTAGACATGATGGTATTTACCTTATAATTCCAAGGGCCGTGACTACCCGTATATACCGAGAGTATACTGCAGCTCTTTACTGACAGTATATACGAGTAAATCTAAGACTTGAAATTATAAGCGTTAATGCTATCCAGATGATGAATTCGAATGTGGTTGATATGATTTTTAATTCTGTTTGAGAATTGATGAATTGAATTGGATTCTGATTGAAAAATGATGATTTCTAAAATTAGTTGAAATATAAAAATCTGAACAAAACCAGAATGAGGATGAATGGGACGAGTCCCAGTGATGATATTCATAACTAGAATGATGATAATGAATTCAGCAAATCACTATGAGATTAGTGGGTTGTGCTGTCAAATTGTTACTGTTAACACTTGATCAGTAGATCAAGTTAAGGGATGACAAATTGAGAACTTGCTTGACTGAAATTCCCGTGGAGGAATGTTCAGAAGGAAATTTTTCGGTCTAATGGACCATTATCATGTTAAAGATATGAATGATATGATCTGAATATTAATGATGAGTTCTATATAAGGGATATTTATCCCAGTGTTCTGCTGGGTTGACCAGAATATAAGGAACCCCAAAATAAAATTGGATGTTAAGAAAAAGAGTTGTCCTCTACCTTGCGAGATGAGGACATCTCGCACTTTTTAAGTGGGGTAGAATGTAAGATTCCTCCCCAGCCTTCGAGGTATACAGGAGTAAGAATCTCCCTTTCTGATCTTATAATTATTCCCTCTCTAAAATAAAAGAAAGTTCTGTTTAACAAAGGAAGACCCTTTTCCTAGAATACTTCTCAAGAGTCCCACCTGTTTTAAGGATTCAGAACAATGAGTTCAGAAGTGAGAATCGATGTTTTGGATATCAAGGTTTTGGTCTTCATTCGAGTACGGCCCAAAAGAAGTTCTTTATCTCTTGGGGAGTATATGAAGTTATCCCCCAGATATTGTGAGCCTTATATCTGAATTCAATGAAAGTAGGTGACTTAGCCTACAAGCTTCTTTTATCTCTTCATCTCAAAATTCTTAATGCCTTCTATAGAAAAATGTGTCAAACCCAAATCATGGAAAGACGGTAAAACTTCAGTGGCAAGTTACCGTTGGCTTCTAAGTTACGCTAGCTCCTTCCTTTATATAAGTCGTAACTTTTACTTGTCGCTCACAGTAATCTTACTTCCATCGATCTCCTTTCTTTCTTAATCTCCTTCATGGCTTGGCAACAAGAACTAGTTTTATCCATAATGATTCCTCACCTTCAAGACGCAAGTGAATCTGTGAAGAAGGATTTTATAGAGCAGTATGAGCGCTCACTTTTCCCTCACTTGGGAACTTCTGTAGCGCAAACAAAATGGCGGACCTATCAAGACATAACTAGGGTAACACCCTGGGGTCAGCAGCACTTTCGTAACAATGTCCGCTTGGCCATGGTTATTGAAGCTTTGGGTTTGGGTCCCCGATACTACTGCGTCATGAGATCAAGGCATCCTGGGTTTTCTGATCGGGTCTTCTTACTGGCGTGTTTTCTTCCTCATGAGAAGATATGCCTTTACCCCATTTTTGGCTTGCCTCTCAGAGGTCCTTTTGTTAGAACACCTCATACCACTGAGATAGGCGCAGCAATAACCCACAGAATCATTCCCATAGATGAGTTACCTTATACTTGTGCAGCTTGTGAGGACTGCTTTTGTGATCATATGATGGACGGGCTTATGGAAGTGTAAAGAGTCTTCTATCTTTACTGTATAAGTTCCGAAAATGAATAAAGTTTAAATCTTGTTCTTATTTTGAATCTTGCTCTCTTTAAGACGTTTCTTGGTGGTTAATCTTGATTAAAATTTTTCTCTAAGTCTCATATTCGTGAATCTTGCGAAATTATCACAACTTGCGAGATGAGGACATCTCGCATTTTTTTAAGTGGGGTAGAATGTAAGATTCCTCCCCCACCCCCTTTTTGATGTCTAGTATCTTTCCCTGTAATCAATCCCTCTTCAGAAATATAAAGACCTTGTTTCTATCTGTTTTAGCCTAGAGAGAGAAAAATATTCTAGAGAGAGAATATTCTGATTTTGAATATTTTTGGATAGAAAAATATCTCTTCTAATTCAGATGAGTTCCCCTGAAACAGAAATTCAAAAAGAATTTTCCAATGTGCAATTGGAATTAATTGAAAATAGCTATAAAGAACCTTAGCCTAAGGGTCTAGATTTTCAGAAATCTTTAGACTATGGTCCAATTAAGGTTCCTATGGACCAATAGCATCAATCCATGTGTAGGGAGGAGATAAATCCAACTTGTAAAAAGAAAATACCCAAAAATGAGTAAATGCTCACATGAGGTGAAGAGTTGAAAATGTACAAGGTTTATTAGTAAAAAATTATGAGCAATATTAAAAGTATGACATATGTAAGGAAGAGGAGTTCTTTAAAGGAGGTGCATATTTCACATAAGATGAAGAGTTGAAAATGTACAAGGTTTATTAGTAAAAAATTATGAGCAATATTAAAAGTATGACATATGTAAGGAAGAGGAGTTCTTTAAAGGAGGTGCATATTTCACATAAGATGAAGAGTTGAAAATGTACAAGGTTTATTAGTAAAAAATTATGAGCAATATTAAAAGTATGACATATGTAAGGAAGAGGAGTTCTTTAAAGGAGGTGCATATTTCACATAAGATGAAGAGTTGAAAATGTACAAGGTTTATTAGTAAAAAATTATGAGCAATATTAAAAGTATGACATATGTAAGGAAGAGGAGTTCTTTAAAGGAGGTGCATATTTCACATAAGATGAAGAGTTGAAAATGTACAAGGTTTATTAGTAAAAAAATTATGAGCAATATTAAAAGTATGACATATGTAAGGAAGAGGAGTTCTTTAAAGGAGGTGCATATTTCACATAAGATGAAGAGTTGAAAATGTACAAGGTTTATTAATAAAAAATTATGAGCAATATTAAAAGTATGACATAAGTAAGGAAGGGGAGTTCTTTAAAGGAGGTGCATATTTCACATAAGATGAAGAGTTGAAAATGTACAAGGTTTATTAGTAAAAAACTATGAGCAATATTAAAAATATGACATATGTAAGGAAGGGGAGTTCTTTAAGGGAGGTGCATATTTCACATGCTTGAATGAGTTTTAAACTCATAAAAATTGAGATATTTCATCTCTCCTCTCTCCTCATTCAAGTCTAGTTCCAAAAAGTTAGCTTAACTGACCTAAAAATGGTCAAATATTGACCAAACTGATTTAGAAAATTCTAGAATCAGTTTGTTTGGTTAGGAGCTCAATTTTTCCTATAAATAGAAGCCTCACCCTTGTTGAAAAATATATAGTGTTTATGCATCGTTACTCTACTCCACCTAAGCCAAGAACTGTGAATTCATTTAATAATTCACTAGTTTTTGGAGTTTCCCTCTTTCTTCAATCCCCATTAGTGGCTCCATCAACATACTTAACCAATTGATTGGTTGGGGGCCTCTACCGTGAACAAAGAATCAAGCAAGTTGTAAGGTAATTAGTGAATATTCATCTTTCTATAATTTCTCAATGTTTCTCTCTTCTCAACCCCTCTCAAGCTTGAGAAGTTTAATTGGTATGGTTTTTTTTTAAATGCTATTGAAGTTTGAATAGTAGTGAAGAGTTACATAATTTAATAAATGCTATTGAAGTTAATTTTCATTTATGTTTAAATTATAATGATTCTTATGTAAATTCTCTCTCTCACTCAAGAAATGGTCATACTCATGACCCATTCTCAATCCAAATCAAGCTTTTCATAAAGCTTTTGCTTAACCCAAGATAAAGCTATGCTTGAGGCCAAATTAATGGCTTTTTCTTATGCTTTTAGTTTATGTATATTGATGATTCAATCCATTATGGATTGAGGATCCAATTAGAGAATCATTTTAATTATTTCCTTAATGATAAGCTTTATCCCTTAGAAAAATTGAGATTTATCAGTCATAGCAGCGGAGCTATGGCAAAATTTTTATAAAAATTATACATAAAAAATTTTCATTCAAAGCATAAAAAGAGGACTTCCTACCATATTCTAGGAATTATCATCCTAGATTAATTGAAAGAATTTCATTATAATCATGGAGAAATTGAATTTTAATGTATGCATAAAGGAAAATTTTTATATCAAAAGTGATACTTTTATCATTTTTAATTTTCATGCATAGAAGTATGCATAAAGGATAATTTTTTTATATTAAAAGTGTTATTTTTATCATTTTTAATTTTCATGCATAGAAGGATGCATAAAGGAAATTTTTTTATATCAAAAGTGTTACTTTTATCATTTTTAATTTTCATGCATAGAAGTATGCATAAAGGATAATTTTTTTATATCAAAAGTGTTACTTTTATCATATTGGATTTCATGCATAGAGGTATGCATAAAAGTTGAAAATTTTATTATAAAAGTGTTACTTTTAGCATAATTGAATTTCATGCATAGAGGTATGCATAAAAGATATGGGAAGTGATAAGATATGATAAGATGCATGTGGATGTGGATGTGGATGTATGAATGTGGATGTATGGATGTGAATGTGGATGTGGATGTGGATGTGGATGTGGATGTGGATGTATGAATGTGGATGTATGGATGTGGATGTGGATGTATGAATGTGGATGTATAGATGTGAATGTGGATGTGGATGTGGATGTATGAATGTGGATGTATGGATGTATGAATGTGGATGTATGGATGTGAATGAGGATGTAGATGTGGATGCATGGATGTAAATGTGGATGTGTATGTATGGATGTAGGCATGTAGATGTGGATGTATGAATGTGGATGTATAGATGTGAATGTGGATGTGGATGTGGATGTATGAATGTGGATGTATGGATGTATGAATGTGGATGTATGGATGTGAATGAGGATGTAGATGTGGATGCATGGATGTAAATGTGGATGTGTATGTATGGATGTAGGCATGTAGATGTGGATGCATGAATGTGGATGTATGGATGTGAATGAGGATATAGATGTGGATGTATGGATGTGAATGTGCATGTAGATATGGATGTATAGATGTGAATGAGAATGTGGATGTGGATGTGGATGTATGTATGTATGTATGTGGATGTGGATGTATGAATGAGGACGTGATAATGAATGTATGCATGTGAATGTGGATATGGATGTGTATGTATGAATGCGGATATGGATGTGGATATGGATGTGTATGTATGAATGTGGATATGGGATGTGGATGTATAAATGAGGATGTGAAAATGGAGATAAGCATGTAGATGTGGATGTATGGATGTGAATGTGGATGTGGATGTGGATGTGGATGTATGGATGTGGATATGGATGTGAATATATGATATGTGATGTGAAGGAATCTGAAGTGAAGAGATGGAAAATGATATGATTGGATGAGTACACATATAAATGAAATGTGGAATAAGTAATGTGGATTGCATGAGGGATAATGTGGAAAAATGAGAGTTAATATAGAAATTGTATTTGTAAACTGTTTGTAAATGCTGTTTGTAAATGGCTGTTTTATGTCAAGAATGCTGGGAAAGCATTTTGACCGTCTGTGATTAAGGTCGTGGAGACCTAACTGATAAAGTTGCAACTGCTGACGGAGAGTCAATGGAGGACGTCTCGCGTAGCAAGGTCGGCCGAGGTCTTGACCAGCCTCGGTTCGATTAAAATGGTGAGCTTCCGGTACGGTGGATGAGGGACCAAGGAAGCGGCCTATGAGTGAAGCGCTAGGTCACCTGCGAAGGATCCTAGAGGGTGCTGACCATACGGTGCTCGGGCTCTGGGTCGCCCAGGATACCCACGCGTGCGTCGAGGAAGATATTGGAACAAGGAGTAAGAGTTGTTTT
This sequence comes from Cibotium barometz, assembly GCF_041138505.1. Classification (NCBI taxonomy): domain Eukaryota; kingdom Viridiplantae; phylum Streptophyta; class Polypodiopsida; order Cyatheales; family Cibotiaceae; genus Cibotium; species Cibotium barometz. Next base: position 24,124,929 of record NC_141098.1, read on the forward strand.
CTGGAACCGGGCATGGATCTGGTTGACTGACCTTGCTGGTCCTCAACGGATGAGTCCATGGCTCTTTTATATGGATCTGTTGGTTGATCTTGCTGATCTTCAACGAGAGTCCATCTTGATAAGTGATTATATTGTTGAGTATTATGGGCTAGGAACTATTGAAACGGCCCCTGTGTGGACAGGTGGTGAGCGTTCTAGTTGCCAATGATGCCATAGGTACTCTGATGAAGGAATGATGGGAAATTATGAATCAACTGGATAATTTGGGAGATTGTGATCAGTGGTACTATGGTTTCATTAAAGGATTGTTTTAAAGTTAGCTGATGCTAAGAAAAAGGCAATTTTCATATTGGGTGTGTAAGTGGTGTGGCTAGTTTTATGTTTGCATGAAATTCCGGCTAGGGGGCCTTGGAACTCTTTTCCTTGGTACCCGGGACAAAACCTAACCAAATTCCAAATTGGATCCCATCACTACAATGGTTGGGCGGTTGGCTAACCCATGGGATCGGATGGGGTTAGGCTGGACTGATGGATCCGTAAATCGAGACTCAACCTTGTTTTTACGATAGATAAAGTAAATCCCGGATAGAAATTGTTCTATGGATAGGAATCAACGGCTGTGCCTCTTGATGGGGAAAAAAGCGTTGATCCCAATGATCCAAGTGCAAGTTTCTACCTTGATTTGACCAAGTACCGTTAAAGGTGCAGTCAGATCAGTTGATCCGTAATGATCTTGACTACGTTAGAGTAAAGAGTTATCCTGGTGGAATCGCCCATGCTTTCCGAGTAAAGGGAGTTTTTTTAGTTTTGGTTTTGGACAAACCGACGGATTAGTCTCTTGTCCGGATATCCGTGGGCGAGGCCCCGAATGTGGGACCCCTGTCCCGCGCGAGGAGTGCTACTTCCGCTGCTAGTACCCCGAATCCGTTGCGCGGTGGGAATAGGGATCTCACACACTAGCTGCATATCACCCATGATCTCACCAACCATGCCAGTGGTGTAAATGGGCCTATCTCCCTGGCGGGTCATCAGTGTCCACACTGCCTCACTAGATGAGCTCGATATCTCAACACTCTTAAATGAAGTGAAGTGTGAAAAATAGAGGATTGTAGTGAGGTAATTTTAGTTGTAAATGACTTAAAAGTGTACTTGACTTTTGTTTAGCACTTATATATAAATATTTACTATTGGTCCAAAAAAAACCCCTTCTTGTTTAGCACTTTTTGTTTAGCACTTATATATAAATATTTACTATTGGTCCAAAAAAAAACCCTTCTCTTTCAAATTAGAGGAAAATATAAGTCAGGTGATGATGTGATAAGGTGTATTAAATCGCTAAACCCTTTCATGTTTTGTATGTGCTTACGTTTTCAGGTTTAAGAAGTTATTTGCCAATGGTTGGTTGCAGCCATGGTCTATACTTGCACCAGAAAATGGTACTTGACACGCTCACAACTCTCTTTCATAATCTATTTTGTTGTGAGAACCTGTCAACATTTATTACCGATGCTTGATTTTTGTGGTTATGTATTTGTTGAAGTTTCTATCATTACTTAGCCCACCATTAACTGATGGTGGGCTAAGAGAAGCTGATGGTGGCAAAGTTTCTACTGTTACTTGCCACCATCAACTGATGGTGGCAAAGAGAAGCTGGTCCGCTCTCATTTGTCCATGGTGCCTGTCCCTAGTGGCTCGGGTAAAGAGAAGACTCCAACTAAAGAGGAAGAGAAGAGTCCAATTCGCAGTTTTGAAGAAGATAAAAGGAAGTTAGTATACATTCAGCTTCACACTTCAGACGTGCAACATAGTTGTGCTTTGAAGGCATGTTGAATAGGTTTTTTAGGAGCTTTTTGTGAAGAGGAAGTGGTGGAATGGGTTTAAAGGCTTTGCATTTTTCAGCTTTTCAACATGATCAAGTCGTCGGCCAATGAGTTGCACCTATTTTTGGGGCATGAAAGAGGACATGTAGGGGATGCCAAGTAATACAAGACGCTTTTTCTCACTAAATGTATTTATAGACTTTCTAAGACAGAGAGGGAAGAGTAACATATGATTAGTCATACCTCTTTGTGGAGGTGTTCAATGATTTGTCTCTCTTAGAAGGGGCATATGATTTAACAAATAGGTACACTCTTTGAAGGAAGACATAGGGTTTGTGTTACTTTGAAGAAATAGGTACACTATTTCAAGAAATGAACACAGAGTCTACTTTTACCCAAATCAAGCAAGAGCAGACTGCAAAAAACACTCCTCATCAGGTAGGTGTTTGGATTTCACCCAAAAACCAAGGAGCAATAAATGAGTGAATAAATATCTGCAATAAAATAACTTTTCTTGGACCACACACAGCACCAAAGTTCATCTTCTAGTTCTCAAGTTTACATGCTCCGTCTAAGCCATGTCTCATGACACCCGGTGTACTGCAAGAATCACGGATCAGGCGCCAGTGGGGTGGCTGTGTCCCATGGCGACTGCCTCCCGCTCAGACAGAGCAACCTCGTGTATACATACATATCCAGGGTCACGTGCTAAGTCTGCCACTATGCGAACGACCAAATGACGAATCCCTGAGGCATCCACACTCCCGGGATCCAAGAAAAAATGAGCCAACTCCCATAGTCGGCCTATCACATCTGTCACCTCCAGATCGCTCACATGATGAGAAAACTCAACTGCCTGAGTCTTCAAAGTGCTAAGAGCGAGCTCCAGAGTCCACTCCCGGTCGCATGGGCCACATAGAGGGAACGAGAAGGCCACCGCTGAATCAAGTGCCTCCTCCCCGCGGGCCGGAGGAATCACTACATGAACTCTGATGGGTGCTGGCTCATGGGGGCCCTCTGCTCCAAAAAGCCGTGTGAAGGCGTAATCAAAAGCCTCCGAGCCCCCTTGACGTTAGATTGGGTACAACTCTTAGGCTTTCACTCTTCCTTTGTCTCCCCTTGTGTTAGGCTACTTTGGCTACTAATTTTAGCTTGAGTGCATCATATGGCCTTAGAGGCTGATTACATTACACTTTTTGTAGAGACAAGAGGGGTGAAAAGTACAATGGTTCTTTCTCTAGAAGAGCACGTCTTTAGCTGGGGACAGCTTTGGCCTCGATGTAGTTTGCGTACTTCTTTTTTTGATAGCAATCTTCTTCTAGGTGACCAATTTTTCCACAATAGTCACAAACAAGCTTTGGTTTGTCTTTATTATGACATTCATTCTTGGTATGACCAAGTTTTCCACAGTGATAGCATCTTGGAAGTTGAGATGCTGATTGATTGGTCCTTTGAAATCTCCCACCCTTTGTGTATAGTGCTTGCTCACTTGAATTATGTACCTAGAGCTAATCCTCGAATTAGCAGGCCTAATACAACAGGGTTAGGGAGCCCTGGGATTAGGAGATAGCAGGTAGATACAGTGGGCTAAGGTTTAGAATTAATAAACTAGGCTGCTGGCTATCCATAGCAAGTTAGATATTGATAGCAGCACTTATCACTATATAAGTGATGCCTTGGGTTATTATTTGTGAGTCACTTGTGCGGTACACTTCTGATGGGTCTATGCCTAGACTAGAGTTTCTACTCCTGCTGTGGACATGGTAGATCACAGCATCTTACAACTCCACTAATTTTACGAGTAATTCCATTAACTCCCAAGGGCCAAGTTTAAGGCCACACCTAAAGGCTCACAACCCATTGTATTAAAGGCAAAGGTACAATGTCAAGGTGTCCTCATTTCCCAACTAATAGCTAGACCCTAAATTGTAAGTGTCAAAGGCTCACTCCCTGACTAGCCTATACACAAATGCTCAAGGCAATAGGCTCACACCAACAGTAAGTTAATGGCCTAATTATTAAAGGGCATAAACATGCATGCATGTATGAATAGGCATATACCCAGATGAATCCAAGAACATGCCCAAATTCACCTTATAAGTGCAATTTATAACCTCATGGTAGTCATCCACAAGACAATAAACCATCAACTCCATCATGCATAGAATGGACTAGATACTTCGACATCCCCACTAACATCATCAATGCCCAATAGTCGTGCACACGTATATGAATGCATGTGCACATGCACATGTACCTATTTACAAGTGAGAATGAAAAAAGGGGCAAAGATGGCATACCTTGACCTCCGCTTTAGGCATTGTTCCAATTGTGAATTGATCATCAAAACATAGAAACACCTAAGATAATGTGTTGCTTTCTCAGTTCCATTTTCTCCCCACACAATTAGCCACGAGGTGATGAAGGAAAGATTTTGTGGGTGGACCAAAACCAAAACTTCGTGCATTTCTATTTTAGAAACAACATCTATGGAAATCAAAATGTGACTTTATTGTTGTAGGGTGTTTTTGAGGTGCACACATACCTTGAACACCAATTGAGAGAGGAGTGCCATGGGAAGCTTCAGCCATTTAGATTTGTTAGGCTCCCAATACGTAAGAGCATTCTCTACCCACGCAAGATCCTGATCGTCACACTAAACTTTAACAACAATGATTTGGATTAACTTAGCTCCACATGCTACATCACGAATATGCCATGTGCCATTGTGTTTGTCACATGAATGCTAGTCACCCTAGCAATTTTGCATGCATAATAATAAATGAAAATTAGTAGAATAATCACGAATATGCCATGTGCCATTGTGTTTGTCACATGAATGCTAGTCACCCTAGCAATTTTGCATGAATGCTAGTCACCCTAGCAATAATAAATGAAAATTAGTAGAATAATCATGTATAAGATGTTTGTTCATTTTAATCACATGAATAACAAGATACAAGTCCACTTACTTGTTCAAAACCATTAGGAACTCTGCATCCTCCTCCTGTAGGAATCAAACCACCATACAATTCACCTTTAGAACCTTGTCTCTGTTAACTCATGTGAATCTTGCCCATTCTTTCCATGCTTTGAGATTATGGTTACTATCCTAGACAATAAACATCATCCTGGGCATGTGTTGCCATCCTTCCATATGCTCCAGTACCATCAAACTTCCTGGACAATGATAGTGCGGGGCCAATTGCGCTTCAACGATCAAATGGAATGGGCTCTTGACCTGGAAAACTCTCCAAGAAAATGAATGCCGCTATTATCGTCTAGTAGATGCTCTCTTCCATTCTTTTAATAAAACCATCGATGCAATCCTCATTTGTATAGGTTGCCAGGTTTGCGACGAGGAGGCGATATAGAAGCACTCTAAAAAGGTGGTGTTGATCGACCAAGTGATTCTCCACCTAGTTCATGGAAATGTGTCGATTAACCGCTTGGCCAAAACTCTCCTTTATGGAATCCTCTTCTTTAACAATCGTGATAGTACTGGTGACATGATTATTGTGACATGTTATAGGAGTAGGCCTTGCTAGAACTGTTATGCTGGAGAGGTTGTGAGTGAAAGAGAGAGTGTATGGGAGAGGGTTTGAGAGTATACGCCAGAAGGGGGGAGGAGAGGGTTTGAGAGGGTGAGATCAAAGAGATAGAGAGTGTGTAGAGTATGCGCTAGAGGGGAGAGGAAAGGGTTTGAGAGGGTGAGATCTCTAGAAGGGAGATGAGAGGGTTTGTGAGGCTGAGATAGATGAGAGAGAGAGAGTGTGTGTGGGAAGAGTTTGAGGGAGAGGGGAGAGGAGAGGTTTTGAGTGGGTGAGAGGAGAAGAGAGAAGACGCTCAGAGATTTTTCAACTCCCACACTAACTAACTAGCACTAGAAGAAGGCTAGATGAGATTAGGTATACAAGGCACCACCCCAAACACCCAAAAAAAAACACACAAATTGAAGGTCTTGGCTTGCCTCTCTTCAGCTCAATGGTCTTGAATGCAGCTCTGGACACCTCCTGATTCTCATAGCTCCTAATTTTGCATTAGGAAAAATTTGGACTCAGACCCTCTAAGGGCTTTCTCTCTCTTCCATGAATCAAGGAAAAGTGTAAAAATAATGTCATAATATTGCTCCTCTCTCTTCTCTTTTTGAATCTTGTACATCTCAAAATATTAGTTTTATAATAGATTCACTTATTATTTTATTGATTGTCTAAGAACTGTACCAGATCTGCTCAAAACTCAAATATCTCAAAAAATATTTTTTTATTTGAGCTGGTTTCGAATACCTAAAAAGATATGACATTCTTAAATTCCCTGATTCATTTATGACTGAAGAAACAGTCATTTTGTGATTCTAGAAGGATTTTATCTTAAAAATAGAATATCTTGATTTGTACTTTGTATTTCATAATTTCTTTTTACAGTACGTAGATCCGTGCTTTATCTACATTCTGGTGCGTTTTTACGTTTTTTTATAGAGATTTGAAGAGAATAGATATTTTTTAAGATTTTAAGAATGTGTTTAGATTTATTATTTTAGAGAATAGTGCATTACAAATTTTTCTTTTTTGTGATAGAGCTTCCTCTTCTCTTTAGGTCATTTCTTCTTTCCATCGCTCATTTCTTCTTCTACTTTCAAATTTTCCAAACAATTTGTATTTCCCTCCATCTCCAAACAATTTGTATTTCCCTCCATCTCCAAACAGTTTGTATTTCCATCTTGTTCTATTACACTTGTTCACTACAAAGTTAGAGAATGAAGAGTGATTTGATTTTTTGGTGTCATTTTCTTTGAGCCAACAAACCATTTTTCTCTTCATTAATCTTGCTATCACAGAGAGGCACAGAGAAGAGAACATAGAGCCAACACAGAGAAGCAACAGAGAGACAACACGGAGCCAATACACAGAGAACAAAGAGACAACACAGAGCCAACATAGAGAAGTAACAGAGAACAAAAATGGAGGTTAGCAAAGTTTTGATGTTGGTTATGTTCAATTGAGTTCTATAAGGCATGTTTTCTTGTGGGTTATGTGCATTACTATTCGTAAATAATAAAGTTAATAGTAAGATATGTTTTACTATTGGTTAATAATAATAATATATGTTAAAGTTGGTATTAAGTTTGTGAGATCCCTGTTTCCACCGCGCAATGGATTCGGGGTGCTAGCAGCGGAAGTAGCCTTTTTTGCGCGGGCCAGGGTCCCACACTCGGGGCCTAGTCCACGGATATCCGCACAAAAGACTAATCCGTCGATTTTTCCAAAACCGAACCCGAAAAAACTTCCTTTATCCGGAAAGCACGGGCGATTCCACCAGGATAATTTTTTACTCTAACGTAGTCAAGACCATTACTGATCAAACTGATCCGACTGCACCTTTAAAGGTACTTGGTCAATCAAGGACGAAACTTGCACTTGGATCATTGGGATCAACGCTTTTTTCCCCATCAAGAGGCACAGCTGTTGATTCCTATCCATAGAACAATTACTATCCGGGATTTACTTCATCTATCGTAATAACAGAAATTGAGTCTTGATTTACGGATCCATCAGTCCAGCCTAACCCCATCCAGTCCCATGGGTTAGCCAACCTCCCAACCACTGTAGTGATGGGATCCAATTAGGAATTTGGTTAGGTTTTGTCCCGGGTACCAGGGAAAAGAGTTCCTAGGCCCCCTAGCCGGAAGTTCATACAAACATAAAACTAGTCACACCACTTACACACCCAATATGAAATTGCCTTTTTCTCAGCATCAATTAACTTTCAAACAATCCTTTAATGAAACCATTATGTCACTGATGACAATCCTCAAAGTCTCTGGTTGAATCCTTATTTCCCATCATTCATTCATCGGTGTACTTATGGCATCATTGGCAACCAGAACGCTCACCACCTATTCACTCAGGGGCCTTTTCCATAGTTCCTAGCTCATAGTAACCGGCAATATATTCATATAATAGAATGGAATCCCCGTGGAAGATCAGCAAGATCAACCCACAAATCCATAAAAAGAGCCATGGACTCATCCCCGTTGAGGACCAGCAAGGTCAATCAACAAGATCCATGCCCGGTTTCAGAAAACAACTCTTACTCCTTGTTCCAATATCTTCCACGATGCACGTGTGGGTATCTTCGGCGACCCAGAGCCCGAGCACCGTATGGTCAGTACCCTCTAGGATCGCAGGTGACCTAGCGCTTCACTCATACGCCGCTTCCTTGGTCCCTCATCCACCGTACCGGAAGCTCACCATTTAAATCAAACCGAGGCTGGTCAAGACCTCGATCGACCTTGCTACGCGAGACGTCCTCCATTGACTCTCCGTCAGCAGTTGCAACTTTATCAGTTCGGTCTTCATGACCTTAATCCTCAAGACGGTCAAAATGCTTCCCCAGCATTCTTGACATAAAACAGTCATTTACAAACAGTCACAAAATACAGTTTCTATAACGAACTCTCGTCTTTCCACATTATCCACTCTCGGACCACATTACTTATTCCCTATTCCATTCAATGTGTACTCATTCTCATCCATTCACTCATATAGACTACACATTATTTCACATACACATTCACATTCATTATTCTACATACATATCCATGTTTGTACGTCCACATCATACATCCAATTTCACATTCATACATACGCATCTACATGCATACATCTATTTTCACATCCTCATTCATATATCCACATTATACATACATCTAATTTCACATTCATACATACGCATCTACATGCATACATCTATTTTCATATCCTCATTCATACATCCACATTCACATACATACATCTACATCCGAATCTACATCCATACATCCACATCCACATCTTCATTCACATTCACATTCATACATCCACATTCACATCCATACATCCACATCTACATACATACATCCATTTTCACATCCTCATTCATACATCCACATCCACATCCACATACATACATACATCCGTATCTACATCCATACATCCATACTACATCCATTCTCGCCCTAACACATCTCATATACATCTTATCCCATCAAATACACTCTCTACCTCGTCCCATACACATCTTAACACATCCTAACTCATCTTAACACATTCTATCACATCTCATACACCTCTTATCATATCCTATCACATCTCATACACATCTTATCACATCTTTTCACATCTCTCATACACCTCTTATCACATCCTATCACTTCCCATACGCATCTTATCACATCTCATACACCTCTTCTCACATCCTATCACTTCCCATACGCATCTTATCACATATTATCACATCTCATTTAAAAATCAATCTTTTATGCATCTTCCTATGCATAAATTCATTTTAAATGAAAATGACACTTTTGAATTAAAATTCCATCTCTTATGCATCTTCCTATGCATAAACTCAACTTAGATGAGAATTGACACTTTTGAATTAAAAATCCATCTTTTATGCATCTTCCTATGCATAAATTCAATTTGGATGAGAATAACACTTTTAAATTGAAATTCCATTCTTTTATGTATCTTCCTATGCATAATTTCAATTTAGATGAGAATGACACTTTGAATTTAAAAATCAATCTTTTATGCATCTTCTTATGCATAAATTCAATTTGGTAAGAATTACACTTTTAGAATAAAAGAATTTCTCTTATGCATCTAAGTTATGCATAAAATCCATTTATAATGAAAATCACACTTTTAGTATAAAAAGAATATCTTTTATGCATACCTCTATACATGAAATCCAATATGATAAAAGTAACACTTTTACAATAAAATAATCAACTTTTATGCATACCTCTATGCATGAATTTTAAATATGATAAAAGTCACACTTTTATAATAAAATAATCAACTTTTATGCATACCTCTATGCATGAAATCCAAATATGATAAAAGTCACACTTTTATAATAAAATAATCAACTTTTATGCATACCTCTAAGCATAAAATCCAAACATGATAAAAGTCGCACTTTTATAATAAAATAATCAACTTTTATGCATACCTCTATGCATGAAATCCAAATATGATAAAAGTCACACTTTTATAATAAAATAATCAACTTTTATGCATACCTCTATGCATGAAATCCAAATATGATAAAAGTCACACTTTTATAATAAAATAATCAATTTTTATGCATACCTCTATGCATGAAATCCAAATATGATAAAAGTAACACTTTTATAATAAAATAATCAACTTTTATGCATACCTCTATGCATGAAATCAAAATATGATAAAAGTAACACTTTTATAATAAAATAATCAATTTTTATGCATACCTCTATGCATGAAATCCAAATATGATAAAAGTCACACTTTTATAATAAAATAATCAACTTTTATGCATACCTCTATGCATGAAATCCAATTATGATAAAAGTAACACTTTTATAATAAAATAATCAATTTTTTTGCATACCTCTATGCATGAATTTCAAATATGATAAAAGTCACAGTTTTATAATAAAATAATCAACTTTTATGCATACCTCTATGCATGAAATCCAAATATGATAAAAGTCACAGTTTTATAATAAAATAATCAACTTTTATGCATACCTCTATGCATGAAATCCAAATATGATAAAAGTCACAGTTTTATAATAAAATAATCAACTTTTATGCATACCTCTATGCATGAAATCCAAATATGATAAAAGTCACAGTTTTATAATAAAATAATCAACTTTCATGCATACCTCTATGCATGAAATCCAAATATGATAAAAGTCACACTTTTATAATAAAATAATCAACTTTCATGCATACCTCTATGCATGAAATCTAAATATGATAAAAGTCACACTTTTATAATAAAATAATCAACTTTTATGCATACCTCTATGCATGAAATCCAAATATGATAAAAGTCGCACTTTTATAATAAAATAATCAACTTTTATGCATACCTCTATGCATGAAATCCAAATATGATAAAAGTCGCACTTTTATAATAAAATAATCAGCTTTTATGCATACCTCTATGCATGAAATCCAAATATGATAAAAGTCGCACTTTTATAATAAAATAATCAACTTTTATGCATACCTCTATGCATGAAATCTAAATATGATAAAAGTAGCACTTTTATAATAAAATAATCAACTTTTATGCATACCTCTATGCATGAAATCCAAATATGATAAAAGTCACACTTTTATAATAGAATAATCAATTTTTATGCATACCACTATGCATGAAATCCAAATATGATAAAAGTAACACTTTTATAATAGAATAATCAATTTTTATGCATACCTCTATGCATGAAATCCAAATATGATAAAAGTCACATTTTTATAATAAAATAATCAACTTTTATGCATACCTCTATGCATGAAATTCAATTATGATAAAAGAAACACTTTTATAATAAAATAATCAACTTTTATGCATACCTCTATGCATGAAATCCAAATATGATAAAAGTCATACTTTTATAATAAAATAATCAACTTTTATGCATACCTCTATGCATGAAATTCAAATATTATAAAAGAAACACTTTTATAATAAAATAATCAACTTTTATGCATACCTCTATGCATGAAATTTAAATATGATAAAAGAAACACTTTTATATTAAAATAATAATTATTTTATGCATACCTCTATGCATGAAATCCAATTATGATAAAAGAAACACTTTTATATTAAAATAATAATTCTTTTATGCATACCTCTATGCATGAAATCCAATTATGATAAAAGTAACACTTTTACAATAAAATAATCATCAATTATGCATAACATAAAAATCAATTTCTCCATGATTACAATAAAATCAATTTCTCCATGATTACAATAAAATTCTTTCAATTAATCTAGGATGATAATTCCTAGAATATGGTAGGAAGTTCTCTTTTCATGCTTTGAATAAAATTATTTTATGTGTAATTTTTATAAAAAATTTGCCATAGCTCCGCTACTATGACTGATAAATCTCTATTTATTTGAAGGATAAAGCTTATCATTAAAGAAATGATTAGAATGATCCCTAATTGGATCATTAACCCAATAATGGGTTGAATCATCAATATTCATGAAATACATAAACTAAAAGCATAGAAAAAAAGCCATTAATTTGACCTCAAGTATAGATTAATCTTGGATTAAGGAAAAGATTTATGAAAAGCTTCATTTGGATTGAGAATGGGTCATGAATATGACCATTTCTTGAGTGAGAGAGAGAAATTACATAAAAACCATTAGAATTAAGCATAAATGGAAATTTATGTAATTCTTAACTATCATTAATCAATTAACTTCAATAGCATTCATCAAATTATGTAACTCTTCACTACCATTCATCAATTAACTTCAATAGCATTCAAAAACCATTCCAATTAAGCTTCTCAAGCTTGAGAGGGGTTGAGAAGAGAGAAACATTGAGAAATTATAGAAAATGATCAAAATTTACTAATTACCTTACAAATTGCTTGATTCTTTGTTCACGGTAGAGGCCCCCAACCAATCAATTGGTTAAGTATGTTGATGGAGCCACCAATGTGGGGATTGAAGAAAGAGGGAAGCTCCAATTTCTTCAATTTGGAGAGAATTTTAGAGAATAGTAGAAATTAGCATTATTTCAGCATAACTTTAGTATAGTAAAATTCTTCTATTTTTTTCAAAGGACTCATGTTCTATTTATAGGAGAAGGAAGCTCCAACCAAAGCTAACTGAATTCTAGAATTTTCCAAATTCAGTTTGGTTGAATTTAGACTAGATTTGGATCTAGTTTGGTTCCTTTTTGATTCAGTTTGGTTCCATTTTGATTTGGTTTGATTCAAGAGAGAGGAGAGATAAAAATATCACATTAATTTTGAGTTTAAAACTCATTCAAGCATGTGAAATATGCACCTCCTTTAATGGACTCCCCTTCCTTACATATTGTTGAGAGATGTAATCGTGGTGTTGTGTGTATGTGGGAAAGCACCCTAGAGGTGCAAGATATTGTGTGTATGTGTGTATGTGGGAAAGCACCCTAGAGGTGCAAGATATTGTGGTGAGATAGGAATGTGTGTATGTGTGTATGTGGGAAAGCACCCTAGAGGTGCAAGATATTGTGGTGAGATAGGAATGCCACATGTAATATTGAATGGTGTGTGTGTTGACTAAAAGAGTGGAAAAGGAGTTGCCACATGGATGATGATGTGTAAAGTGGGATAAGGCTAGAGAGCCTATATCATTGTATGGTTCATTGTGATATGCAATACAAGGGAATAGTGTTGAGTGTGCAATCTCTCTCTCTCTCTCATGGAGTTTTTAGTGTGGTTTAATCCACCTTAATCTTATGCTTAATCTTATGTCCTTCACCATGATCAATCCCATTTCTAGAATCTTAACATGGTATCAGAGCCAAATGGGCTCTTGATCATGGTTATTTATGTATATTTGTGAGTGTTTGTTTGATTAAGCATATTTTATGATTTAGCCTTATTATTAAGAAAAATTTTAGCACACTCATTATCATTTGGTTGCATTGAGAGAGATTTGAAGCTACCCATAGGAGATGGAGATTTTGGAGTTGCTCATGAAGCTGAAAACCAGACATTGGAAGTGTCTTGAAGCTGTCAAAGAAGAGCTATGCAACAAGGAGGTTGCAATGAAGCTTCCATTGAAGTCTCAAGTGGAGATTTCTCATTGTGGAGATGACAAATGGTGTTGTCATCATCAAAGAAGCCGTCTACAAAGCTGAAAATACAGATTTCAGCATCATGAAGGCTATGGAGTCTTCATAAACAACAAAGAAGCTGCCAAGGAGACAATGGTCTCATGAAAAGTTGGTCTTGTGAAGTTTTGCCTCAGATTTTGGTTGATTTTGAGCATGGAAAAATGCTCAATGTATAAGGGTTGCTTGATGGGATGGAAGAATCCCAAGGTTCTTTGCTTCCAAGCAAAGAGTGTGGAGGTGCATGCTTGTCAAGATGATGGCAAGTGAGATGGTGGACTCAATGGAGTTCACATGTGTGTGCATCAAGAAGAGGATGCACTTGTTGATGTTTGCTCAATGAAGGAGAGCAAAGAAGGGGATGGAAACCTTGGCAGTTTCCACATGTTTATGCACCTATGGTTTCTTGCGAGAAATCTATGTTGAAGCACCCTTTGAAAATGTTGGCATGCATATGGAAGAGCATGCTATATATGGAGTTCATATTGGAGCTCATGAGGGCCATGTCAATGATCATGGAAGACCTCAACTTGGAGGTCTTGGAGAGGCAAAGTAGCAATGGGAGATGCTATGGAGTTTTGAAGCTATTGAGAGAGGTGAAGGGCAGCATGAATAAGGCTAGCTTAAAGCAAAATGGCTCCAGAAGCATGCTGTAAGTTCACCCAGCATGAGAGGTGACAGAATCATGGGGGAGCGCTTGACGACCAGGGCAAGAAGGACTTGTAGGCTCTCATAGGATGAGTAGACAATGGTGCCATGGAAGAGCTGTGGCAAGCTCATAGTAAGATACAATAGAACAAAGCTTTGGAAGGTACTAGAGCCAGCAAAGAGATGAGCAGGTTGATGAGCGGCCAAAGTGCAAAGGAGACAACCAAAGAAAGGCTATGCTACGCTGCCAAAGGGGCAGGCCGCAAAGCTCGCATAGAGGCTAGCACTTATGGCTTGGATGGAAGCTGCAGCAAAGGCCCCAAACAGCACTGAAGGTTGCACTATTGAACCTTCAGAGCAACAAAGAATGAGAGCGATGGTTTCTTAAAGCAAGGAACAGAATCATGTGCAATGGGTAAATGGTGGTGATGATGAAGTTTTAACAAGAAGAAGTACTTGTGAAAATGTCGTGCTGAGCATGGAGATATACGCGAAATGGAACAGCAGCCCACCACCACTGGTCTCGTGGGATGAAGTTTTAACAAGAAGAAGTACTTGTGAAAATGTCATGCTGAGCATGGAGATATACGCGAAATGGAACAGCAGCCCACCACCACTGGTCTGGTGGGATCTAGAAAGAGAACATGTGTGCCCTCAATGTTCAACCAAGAAGATGAAGAAGCCAGCACAACAGTTGCGAGGCGGGTCCCAATTCTGCAAAAGGCTGGTGCAGAGATTCGCCAGGTGTTTTTAAAAGAATTAATTTGACCCCCTTATTTGGCAGTAAGGGTTTATTCACACACACCAATTTTCAAAGTTTTTTAAGAAAATGTTCACACACACATTGAGGGTCCCCTGCCCGGTTGTGACCAAAATGGATTGTATAACTTTTATTTTTCACCCAAATTGATGATGGGCAATTGTCCATGAGCCTGCGTGCCCAAAACAAAAAATTTATAATCACCCATTGGTATGAGGGTTGCCCTACCCGAGCTCACCGAGAAGCTCAAAATGGTTGTTGTGATGTGTGCAAGAGCGATGCACATGTGAGGTGCATGCGCATGGGTTGGCTCCCACCCAAACTTCCATGTTCAAATCGGACTCAGTGGTTCCGCTGTGAGCGATGCGTCGGCTCAAAATGGACTAGGTGTCTAAGATGGTAGACACGGGCACACATGTTTGGTTGATGGACACTCCAATGTATCATTGAGGGGGAGTGTTGAGAGGTAGCGATTGCGTTTGTGCAATGCTACATTGATATGGGTGATGGATGATGGGTGAATTGTGGAACACCTCGATTAAGAGGGGGTGTTGAGAGATGTAATCGTGGTGTTGTGTGTATGTGGGAAAGCACTCTAGAGGTGCAAGATATTGTGTGTGTGGGAAAGCACCCTAGAGGTGCAAGATATTGTGGTGAGATAGGAATGCCACATGTAATATTGAATGGTGTGTGAGTGTTGACTAAAAGAGTGGAAAAGGAGTTGCCACATGGATGATGATGTGTAAAGTGGGATAAGGCTAGAGAGCCTATATCATTGTATGGTTCATTGTGATATGCAATACAAGGGAATAGCGTTGAGTGTGCAATCTCTCTCTCTCTCATGGAGTTTTTAGTGTGGTTTAATCCACCTTAATCTTATGCTTAATCTTATGTCCTTCACCATGATCAATCCCATTTCTAGAATCTTAACACATATGTGTCAAAATGAAATTATTATACCCAAAATATCTCATATTTTTAATATTGCTCATAGTTTTTTTACTAAACCTTGTACATTTTCAACTCTTCATCTTATGTGAGCATTTACTCATTTTTGGATACCCAAAATATCTCATATTTTTTATATTACTCATAGTTTCTTACTAATAAACTTTGTACATAGTCAACTCTTCATCTTATGTGAGCATTTACTCATTTTTGGGTATCTTCTTTTACAAATTGGATTTATCTCCTCCCTACACATGATTGATGCTATTGGCTCATAAGAACCTTAATTGGACCATAATCCAAAAACTTCTGAAAATCTAGACCCTTAGGCTAAGGTCCTTTATACCCATTTCCAATTAATTCCAATTGCACATTGGAAAGTTCTTTTTGAATTTCTGTTTCAGGGGAACTTATTTTAATAAGATGAGATAATTTTCTATCCAAAAATATTAAAAATTTGAATATTCTCTCTCTCTATGCCAAAACAGGCAGAGACAAGATCTCTTATATTTCTGAAGAGGGAATTGATTACAGGGGAATATGCTGGACATTTTGAGAGGCTGGGGAGGAATCTTACATTCTCTCCCACTTGAAAAACGCGAGATGTCCTCATCTTGCAAACTTGGGATAATTTCGCAAGATGCACGAATATGAAACTTAGAGATAAATTTAATTAAGATTAACCACCAAGAAAAGTCTCAAAGAGAGTAAGGGTCAAGACAAGAACAAGATTTAAACTTTATTCATTCTTGAAACATATACAGTAAAGATAGAAGAACTCTTTACACTTCCATAAGCCCGTCCATCATATGATCACAAAAGCAGCACTCACAAGCTGCGCACGTATAAGGTAACTCATCTATGGGAATAATTTTGTTGGTTATTGCCGCACCTATCTCAGTGGTATGAGGTGATCTAACAAAAGGACCTCTGAGAGGCAAGCCAAAAACGGGGTAAAGGCATATCTTCTGATGAGGAAGAAAACACGCCAGTAAGAAGACCCACTCAGAAAACCCAAGATGTCTTGATCTCATGACGCAGTAGTATCGAGGACCCAAACCCAAGGCTTCAATAACCATGGCCAAGCGGACATTGTTACGAAAGTACTGCTAACCCCAAGGTGTTACCCTAGTTATGTCTTGATAGGTCCGCCATTTGGTCTGAGCTACAGATGTTCCCAAGTGAGGAAAAAGTGAGCGCTCATACTGTTCTATAAAATCCTTCTTCACAGACTCGCTTGCATCTTGAAGGTGAGAAATCATCACCATCTTTCCATCTTGGATAAAACTAATTCCTGTTGCCAAGCCATGAAGGAGATTAAGAAGAAGGGAGATCGATGGAAGTAAGATTACTGTGAGCGATAAGTAAAAGTTACGACTTATATAAAGGAAGGAGCTAGCGTAACCTAGAAGCCAACGGTATCTTGCCACTGAAGTTTTACCATCTTTCCATGATTTGGGTTTGGCACATATTTCTATAGAACGTATTAAGAACTTTGAGATGAGGAGATAAAAGAAGTTCGTAGGCTAAGTCACTTACTTTCTTTGGTCCACAATATCTGGGGGATAACTACTTATACTCCCCAAGAGATAAAGAACTTCTTTTGGTCCGTACTCATCAATGAAGACCATATCTGCTTCTTTGAATTCTCTGACTGTCCTCTTCTTATCTGTATATTGTTTCTGTCGATCCTAGGCAACATTTATATCTTTATGAATTGCCTGCATTTGTTGCTCTATGTCACCAAGCATTTGACTGGTCATCTCGACCCTAATCAATGGTTCGGACCTGGTTAATGGAGTTAAGCAATCTTGTCCGAGACGGATCCTGATTAGATTGGTATGAAGGAATTGGTCTCTGAATTTGGGTTCTAGACTTCCCTGTGCCCTTATCATGGTAGGAGTCGGGCAGTCTTTTAACTGATGACCAAAACCTTGGCATCCAAAATACCGGTTCTCACTTCTGAACTCATCGTTCTGAATCCTTAAAACAGGTGGGCTCCTGAGAAGGTATTCTGGGAAAGTGTCTTCCCTTTTTAAACAGAATCTTTCTTTTATTTAGAGAAGGAATAATTATTAGATCAGAAAAGGAGATTCTTACTCCTGTATACCTCTAAGGCTGGGGAAGGAATCTTACATTCTACCCCACTTAAAAAGTGCAAGATGTCCTCATCTCGCAAGTAGAGGACAACTCTTTTGCTTAAGATCCAATTTATTCTGGGGTTCCTTATATTCTGATCAACCCAACAGAATATGGGGATAAATATCCCTTATATAGAACTCATCATTAAATAACAATTCATTCAGATCATATCATTCATATCTTTAAAACGATAATGGTCCATTAGACCGAAAAATTTCCTCCTAAACATTCCTCCACGGGAATTTTAGTTAAGCAAGTTATCATCCCTTAACTTGATCTACCGTCTCAGGTATTAACAGTAGCAATTTGACAGCACAATCCACTAATCTCATAGTGATTTGCTGAAATCATTTTCATCATTTATCATTACAGGGACTCGTCCCAATCATCCACATTATGGTTTCGCTCAGCTTATTACATTTCAACCCATTTTTCGGGATCATCATTTTCAGGGATCATCATTTTTCAATCAGAATCCAAATCAATTCATCAGTTCCCAAACAAAATTAAAAATCATATCAACCACATTCGAATTCATCAACTAGATAGCATTAATGTTTATAATTTCAAGTCTTAGATTTACTCGTATATACTGCTGGTAAAGAGCTATAATTATACCCTCAGTATATACGGTTAGTCATGATACTTGGAATTATAAGGTAAATACTATCATGTCTAAGCCTCAAGCAAGTCAGGGTTCCATATAATTGCGGTACTTCCATTTTTAGACCCAATTACTAATTTACGCAATTAGTTTGAATATCAATTTGTATGAATTATATCACACAATTATAACCTTTTTGTGCTACTTGATAAATTTTTGACATATTTGGCTTTTCAGTTGATCGTTATTAGCCAATTCGCTCTGATACCAACTGTGAGATCCCTGTTTCCACCGCGCAATGGATTCGGGGTGCTAGCAGCGGAAGTAGCCTTTCTTGCGTGGGCTAGGGTCCCACACTCGGGGCCTAGTCCACGGATATCCGGACAAAAGACTAATCCGTCGGTTTTTCCAAAATCCAACTCGGAAAAACTTCCTTTATCCAGAAAGCACGGGCGATTCCACCAGGATAATTTTTTACTCTAACGTAGTCAAGACCATTACTAATCAAACTGATCCAACTGCACCTTTAAAGGTACTTGTTCAATCAAGGACGAAACTTGCACTTGGATCATTGGGATCAATGCTTTTTTCCCCATCAAGAGGCACAGCCGTTGATTCCTATCCATAGAATAATTACTATCCGAGATTTACTTCATCTATCGTAATAACAGAAATTGAGTCTTGATTTACGGATCCATCAGTCCAGCCTAACCCTATCCAGTCCCATGGGTTAGCCAACCTCCCAACCACTGTAGTGATGGGATCCAATTAGGAATTTGGTTAGGTTTTGTCCCGGGTACCAGGGAAAAGAGTTCCTAGGCCCCCTAGCCGAAAGTTCATACAAACATAAAACTAGTCACACCACTTACACACCCAATATGAAATTGCCTTTTTCTCAGCATCAATTAACTTTCAAACAATCCTTTAACGAAACCATTATGTCACTGATGACAATCCTCAAAGTCTCTGGTTGAATCCTTATTTCCCGTCATTCATTCATCGGTGTACTTATGGCATCATTGGCAACCAGAACGCTCACCACCTGTTCACTCAGGGGCCTTTTCCATAGTTCCTAGCTCATAGTAACCGGCAATATATTCATATAATAGAATGGAATCCCCGTGGAAGATCAGCAAGATCAACCCACAGATCCATATAAAAGAGCCATGGACTCATCCGTTGAGGACCAGCAAGGTCAATCAACCAGATCCATGCCCGGTTTCAGAAAACAACTCTTACTCCTTGTTCCAATATCTTCCACGACACACGTGTGGGTATCTTCGGCGACCCAGAGCCCGAGCACCATATGGTCAGCACCCTCTAGGATCCTTCGCAGGTGACCTAAGCGCTTCACTCATAGGCCGCTTTCTTGGTCCCTCATCCACCGTACCGGAAGCTCACCATTTAAATCAAACCGAGGCTGGTCAAGACCTCGATCGACCTTGCTACGCGAGACGTCCTCCATTGACTCTCAGTCAGCAGTTGTAACTTTATCAGTTCGGTCTTCATGACCTTAATCCTCAAGACGGTCAAAATGCTTCCCCAGCATTCTTGACATAAAACAGTCATTTACAAACAGTCACAAAATACAGTTTCTATAACGAACTCTCGTCTTTCCACATTATCCACTCTCGGACCACATTACTTATTCCCTATTCCATTCAATGTGTACTCATTCTCATCCATTCACTCATATAGACTACACATTATTTCACATACACATTCACATTCATTATTCTACATACATATCCATGTTCGTATGTCCACATCATACATCCAATTTCACATTCATACATACGCATCTACATGCATACATCTATTTTCACATCCTCATTCATACATCCACATTATACATACATCCAATTTCACATTCATACATACGCATCTACATGCATACATCTATTTTCACATCCTCATTCATACATCCACATTCACATACATACATCTACATCCATACATCCACATCCACATCTTCATTCACATTCACATCCATATATCCACATTCACATCCATACATCCACATCTACATACATACATCCATTTTCACATCCTCATTCATACATCCACATCCACATCCACATACATACATACATCCGTACATCTACATCCATACATCCATACTACATCCATTCTCGCCCTAACACATCTCATATACATCTTATCCCATCAAATACACTCTCTACCTCGTCCCATACACATCTTAACACATCCTAACTCATCTTAACACATTCTCTCACATCTCATACACCTCTTATCATATCCTATCACATCTCATACACATCTTATCACATCTTTTCACATCTCATACACCTCTTATCACATCCTATCACTTCCCATACGCATCTTATCACATCTCATACACCTCTTCTCACATCCTATCACTTCCCATACGCATCTTATCACATATTATCACATCTCATTTAAAAATCAATCTTTTATGCATCTTCCTATGCATAAATTTATTTTAAATGAAAATGACACTTTTGAATTAAAATTCCATCTCTTATGCATCTTCCTATGCATAAACTCAATTTAGATGAGAATTGACACTTTTGAATTAAAAATCCATCTTTTATGCATCCTCCTATGCATAAATTCAATTTGGATGAGAATAACACTTTTGAATTGAAATTCCATTCTTTTATGCATCTTCCTATGCATAAATTCAATTTAGATGAGAATGACACTTTGAATTTAAAAATCAATCTTTTATGCATCTTCTTATGCATAAATTCAATTTGGTAAGAATTACACTTTTAGAATAAAAGAATTTCTCTTATGCATCGAAGTTATGCATAAAATCCATTTATGATGAAAATCACACTTTTAGTATAAAAAGAATATCTTTTATGCATACCTCTATACATGAAATCCAATATGATAAAAGTAACACTTTTACAATAAAATAATCAACTTTTATGCATACCTCTATGCATATGATAAAAGTCACACTTTTATAATAAAATAATTAACTTTTATGCATACCTCTATGCATGAAATCCAAATATGATAAAAGTCACACTTTTATAATAAAATAATCAACTTTTATGCATACCTCTATGCATGAAATCCAAATATGATAAAAGGCACACTTTTATAATAAAATAATCAACTTTTATGCATACCTCTATGCATGAAATCCAAATATGATAAAAGTCACACTTTTATAATAAAATAATCAACTTTTATGCATACCTCTATGCATGAAATCCAAATATGATAAAAGTCGCACTTTTATAGTAAAATAATCAACTTTTATGCATACCTCTATGCATGAAATCCAAATATGATAAAAGTCACACTTTTATAATAAAATAATCAACTTTTATGCATACCTCTATGCATGAAATCCAAATATGATAAAAGTCACACTTTTATAATAAAATAATCAATTTTTATGCATACCTCTATGCATGAAATCCAAATATGATAAAAGTAACACTTTTATAATAAAATAATCATTTTTATGCATACCTCTATGCATGAAATCCAAATATGATAAAAGTCACACTTTTATAATACAATAATCAACTTTTATGCATACCTCTATGCATGAAATTCAATTATGATAAAAGAAAAACTTTTATAATAAAATAATCAACTTTTATGCATACCTCTATGCATGAATTTCAAATATGATAAAAGTCACAGTTTTATAATAAAACAATCAACTTTTATGCATACCTATATGCATGAAATCCAAATATGATAAAAGTCACACTTTTATAATAAAATAATCAACTTTTATGCATACCTCTATGCATGAAATCCAAATATGATAAAAGTCACACTTTTATAATAAAATAATCAACTTTTATGCATACCTCTATGCATGAAATCTAAATATGATAAAAGTCACACTTTTATAATAAAATAATCAACTTTTATGCATACCTCTATGCATGAAATCCAAATATGATAAAAGTCGCACTTTTATATTAAATTAATCAACTTTTATGCATGCCTCTATGCATGAAATCCAAATATGATAAAAGTCGCACTTTTATAAAAAAAATAATCAACTTTTATGCATACCTCTATGCATGAAATTCAAATATGATAAAAGAAACACTTTTATAATAAAAAAATAAACTTTTATGCATACCTCTATGCATGAAATCCAAATATGATAAAAGTAACACTTTTATAATAAAATAATCAACTTTTATGCATACCTCTATGCATGAAATCCACATATGATAAAAGTAACACTTTTATAATAAAATAATCAATTTTTATGCATACCTCTATGCATGAAATCCAAATATGATAAAAGTCACACTTTTATAATAAAATAATCAACTTTTATGCATACCTCTATGCATGAAATCCAAATATGATAAAAGTCACACTTTTATAATAAAATAATCAACTTTTATGCATACCTCTATGCATGAAATTCAATTATGATAAAAGAAACACTTTTATAATAAAATAATCAACTTTTATGCATACCTCTATGCATGAAATCCAAATATGATAAAAGTCACACTTTTATAATAAAATAATCAACTTTTATGCATACCTCTATGCATGAAATTCAAATATGATAAAAGAAACACTTTTATAATAAAATAATCAACTTTTATGCATACCTCTATGCATGAAATTCAAATATGATAAAAGAAACACTTTTATATTAAAATAATAATTCTTTTTTGCATACCTCTATGCATGAAATCTAATTATGATAAAAGAAACACTTTTATATTAAAATAATAATTCTTTTATGCATACCTCTATGCATGAAATCCAATTATGATAAAAGTAACACTTTTACAATAAAATAATCATCAATTATGCATAACATAAAAATTAATTTTTCCATGATTACAATAAAATTCTTTCAATTAATCTAGGATGATAATTCCTAGAATATGGTAGGAAGTTCTCTTTTCATACTTTGAATAAAATTATTTTATGTGTATTTTTTATAAAAAATTTGCCATAGCTCCGCTCTACTATGACTGATAAATCTCAATTTATTTTGAAGGATAAAGCTTATCATTAAGGAAATGATTAGAATGATCCCTAATTGGATCATTAACCCAATAATGGGTTGAATCATCAATATTCATGAAATACATAAACTAAAAGCATAGAAAAAAAGCCATTAATTTGACCTCAAGCATAGATTAATCTTGGATTAAGGAAAAGCTTTATGAAAAGCTTCATTTGGATTGAGAATGGGTCATGAATATGACCATTTCTTGAGTGAGAGAGAGAAATTACATAAAAACCATTAGAATTAAGCATAAATGGAAATTTATGTAATTCTTAACTATCATTAATCAATTAACTTCAATAGCATTCATCAAATTATGTAACTCTTCACTACCATTCATCAATTAACTTCAATAGCATTCAAAAACCATTCCAATTAAGCTTCTCAAGCTTGAGAGGGGTTGAGAAGAGAGAAACATTGAGAAATTATAGAAAATGATCAAAATTTACTAATTACCTTACAAATTGCTTGATTCTTTATTCACGGTAAAGGCCCCCAACCAATCAATTGGTTAAGTATGTTGATGGAGCCACCAATGGGGATTGAAGAAAGAGGGAACCTCCAATTTCTTCAATTTGGAGAGAATTTTAGAGAATAGTAGAAATTAGCATTATTTCAGCATAACTTTAGTATAGTAAAATTCTTCTATTTTTTTTCAAAGGACTCATGTTCTATTTAAAGGAGAAGGAAGCTCCAACCAAAGCTAACTGAATTCTAGAATTTTCTAAATTCAGTTTGGTTGAATTTGGACTAGATTTGGATCTAGTTTGGTTCCTTTTTTATTCGGTTTGGTTCCATTTTGATTTGGTTTGATTCAAGAGAGAGGAGAGATAAAAATATCACATTAATTTTGAGTTTAAAACTCATTCAAGCATGTGAAATATGCACCTCCTTTAATGGACTCCCCTTCCTTACATATGTCAAAATGGAATTATTATACCCGAAATATCTCATATTTTTAATATTGCTCATAGTTTTTTTACTAAACCTTGTACATTTTCAACTCTTCATCTTATGTGAGCATTTACTCATTTTTGGATACCCAAAATATCTCATATTTTTGATATTACTCATAGTTTCTCACTAATAAACCTTGTACATAGTCAACTCTTCATCTTATGTGAGCATTTACTCATTTTTGGGTATCTTCTTTTACAAATTGGATTTATCTCCTCCCTACACATGGATTGATGCTATTGGCCCATAGGAACCTTAATTGGACCATAATCCAAAAATTTCTGAAAATCTAGACCCTTAGGCTAAGGTCCTTTATACCTATTTCCAATTAATTCCAATTGCACATTGGAAAGTTCTTTTTGAATTTCTGTTTCAGGGGAACTTATTTTAATAAGATGAGATAATTTTCTATCCAAAAATATGAAAAATCTGAATATTCTCTCTCTAGAATATTTTCTCTCTCTATGCCAAAACAGGCAGAGACAAGATCTCTTATATTTCTGAAGAGGGAATTGATTACAGGGGAATATGTTGGACATTTTGAGAGGCTGGGGAGGAATCTTACAAAGTTACACATATGTGTTAATAATCATGAAATTTTATGTGAGTTTTCTTGTAGGCATTGATTTTACTCAATGGAGATAGTGATGTATCTAAGTGTTTCTAGTTTTTTGATGTTTTAGGAAGCAAGACTAAGAAGAGAAGTATACACTTCCAGCTAGATGAAGAGTATGCTCCATTGTACAAGAGAATTGAGGTTTCAATGATGAATCCATGAGTGATGCAATTACACAGAATAGTAGGGAAAAACATAAAGATCTTTGGGTTGATGGGTCTATATATCCACCCGATCCTATTACACAACAATATCCCTAATTCTCAAGACTAACATCATTTGTCAAGTATGTTTGTGAGGGTAATGCAGGGTTACAGGGTTATACTTGGAGACTTGTAACCCAAGCCCATCTTTCTGTACAATAGATCATGAAACTTAATAGATCATTGTTGGAAAAACAAGAAGAGAACAATGTTTTGCAAGATGCTATGCATGACATGGTAATGCAAAATGCCAGTTTGATTAACTAAGTTAATGATTTATAGGCTAGCAATAAGAAGATGAAGACAATGCTAGAGAAGACTGTCACTTATGGGTCCACAAAGCGACACGGGAGGTACGTGAACGCCAAAGGTCATATAAACCTATGCACATGTTGGCAAAGACAAGTGGACAATACATCTAGAAAATGAAGTGAATCAAGGAATTGAAAAGGTAATCACTAAAGATATGGTGAAATATGTGCTTCATTGCCTAAAGTTTAGGTCAGTTTGGTGATGAAGTTATCATACAATGCTTATAAGAGGTAAGTGATTCCTTCACATCAAATGATATGCAGGGAATATGTGATAAGGTAGGAATAAGTTCTCAGTCTTATGGCATAATATACAAACATTTAGATACAAGGTTTAAACAAGTGTTGCAAAAGAAAAGGGTATTGCCTCTTCCTAAACCATTTCATGTGGTGCAAGCATGACAATCATTAAACAGTAAGGTGGAACAATTAATTGGTGAGCCAATGCACTTATGTCACAGACATGTATGCAAGTATGTGGAAGTGTCGTTTATCTTGCACACAAATAACAATTTTGTACTAGATGTATGCAAGTTACAATCTCTAATGGTAAAATTTTATAGTATATCTATTGCAGAATGTGGAGGCAAGCTAAAAAAAATTTGAAGCCTAATGAAAGTGAGGTTATCAAAGGTCAGAAGTTAGAACGTGTTAGTCTAACTCTTATGAATAGAGCACTGGATTCTAACATCTTGCCTGGTCATCCTGATTACTTTAATGTATAGTCTGAGAATGAAATTTGGTGGCTTGCTGCATTTGAAGTACCAAAGGAAGATCATAAGATTTTGAAGATTTTCTTTAACTTGACAAAGATACCTAGATACCTAATATAATGCAACGTCTTTAACTTGACAGAGATACCTAATACAATGCAACATCAAAATCATGGTGAAAGTTTGCACTTGGAAGGTTATAGTGAGTATCAAGTGGAATGGAACCTTGCTGGAGATCTCAAAACTTTGAAGTGCATGTTTGGTGTGTCAAATGCAGCAAATGCAGAGTTTCCTTGCATATATTGTATGCATTCTAGAAATAAAGAAAATAATAGTAAGAAACAGGTAGAGAAGGGTGTCCTACATGTGATCAATTTGTTTTCCGTGGTGGGGGCCAAGTGGTACGAGTAGATCCTAAGTGGGATCCTATTCTTGACATCCCCTTGACAAGAGTACACTTTTGCACTTTGCATGCACTAGTGAGGATCATAGACAAATTGGTTTATGAATATATGTGTTTTGCTTATAAAATATATCCAGCTTTTGATGCCCAAGAAACATGTAAAAGGGTGGAAGAAGTATTATCTAGGATGGGTTTACATCGAGGCCAGGTAGAAATAAAGAAGGATGAAAAAAAGTCTGGAGCAAGCGGCAATGTACCATGCAAGCCTTGCTTTGGCGGCTCAAAAGCAAGAAAATTCCTCTCTATACCACGAAATGAAAATGGAGAACTACTAGTACAACAACCAGAGAAATATGAAGCATGGAAAAAGTTACTTATGGCTGTTTCTGATCGAAGAAATGGAGGAAAGACTAGAGTAGCAAAAGAAAATGTGTGGATTGCTCTTGACAAATTGGCAGTGCTTTTGCAGAAAATGACATTTGGACCAAATTATTTCAAGGAGTTTAAGGAGGTGATTGGTATATTCTATGCATCAATTGTTGAAGCCTAGACTTCAAGTAGTATAACACATTATATGGTAAGTGTGACATTACAATTAATTTATATGGTTTTAGAGACTAACTGTGATAACATTGTCTATTGATGTAGCATATATTGCATGCTCATGGTCCTTACTTTGCAAATGAAGGAAGTTTAGCAATATGGTCTACATAGGGCATGGAGCGATCTCATTGGCAAGCAGGATGTGCTTTCCAAAAGATAACTGCTCATGGAGGTGGAATCTATGATGTCAATCAAATGAAACAATTACTTCTATAGTGGTAGAAAGATAGTAATGAGTTTAGAGGAGAAGAAACCTATATCCAATGGATCACAAGCAATACATAGAGTCATGTTAGAAAGGCATGATTTGAGAATTCATCAAGTAGAGAGAAACATGTTGAATGGTTGAGAACTCAAGAAAGAGAGGAAAGCAAGTGGAAAACCCGAGAGTCACGTGTTCAAATGAGCAAATCTGTAATTTTTTGTTAATGCAAGTATTACTCTGCTAAACCAAAATGGCTTTCACATAGAGATTGTAAACCAATGTGATATATCACCCATAATCTCACTAACTATAACCATAATATTAAATGATTTTATGTGTGAGAGTATATGCATACTTGTGTGTGAACAGTTGTGTTATTTTTAAAGTTGACTAAAGTTGACTAAACTATTACTTTATAAGTGCTTATAAGTGGTGAGACATTTACATTTTATAGTCTTCTAGCTTTCAAGGCATGGCACGCACCAAGCAAAGTGCGAAGAGGAACCCTACTAAGACTCGCCCAACATAGCCCTAGGTCAATATACCAACGGAGACTGATAGTGAGCGCACTCAATCTGACAATCCAGGAGGCACTACTACAGGTACAATGCATCCACAATTGCCACGTCACAAGAAGCGTAGATGGAGACCAGGCACTGCTGCTCTTCAAGAAATAAGGAAGTATCAAAAAAGGGTAGAAGCATGTTAACGTGCACAAAAAATGCTCTCCCGGACAATGCTAGTTAGTAGTGCTTGTTAGCATACATTCGAGAGCCAAGAATATGTCCATTTTGAAATAAACTTTCCATAATTAATGTTAAATTTACTCGGCGCCAAATTCAAATGTAGCATCTTTTCAGTTACTGAAGTCATGGTGTAGTGGATGAGCGCTCTCTCTCTCTCTCTCTCTCTCTCTCTCTCTCTCTCTCTCTCTCTCTCTCTCTCTCTCTCTCTCTATCTTTCTGTCTCTGTGTCTCTCTCTCTCTCTCTCGCTCTCTCGAGGTTCTCCATGATCTGTGTAAGCCAAGCTCTCTCTCTCTCTCTCTCTCTCTCTCTCTTTGATGCTACTCAAACAGTCTCACCCTCTCCCTTTGCCTCGCATTCTCTCCGTGTAGCCCACTTCCTCCCCATCTCATAGAGTTATGGCAAACCATACCTTGCAATCTGATCTGGTACGTTTACTTGCGCGTTCAAGGGCAGCAGATGAAGGTAGCAGAAGGGATCCTTTACAGACAATGAATCCGAACTTGGAGGACCCAACTTGTACTGCCATTAGGGATCATGAGAGACAAAGAAAGAGGAAACAACGAGAGAAGAAAAAACTTAAGCAGGTTCAGGTTCGAGAGCTTGCCTTTGAGGAGGAAAAGAAGAAGAAAATCTCGTCTGAGATTGTGGCACTGTTCAAGAGGAGGACTAAAGGAATTAGTACAAAAGACAAGCAAGAAATTTGGAATCTAGTATCTCATCATCCTGTCGTGCAAGCAGTGTGTCCAGAGGAGTCTACTATTCAAAGTGCAATCATGTGTAATGTTCGTAACACCTTAGCGCTTGTAAAGCAGCCAAGCTGTTAATGAGGAGTTGTATTTGAAGCATACAGCAAATGTTGTCCATGATGTTGAATTCAAAGGAGAACATGCAAATGTCAAAAGTCTCGAGACTCCTTAAAGTTTCGCGTCGATCCTTGTACAAGGCTAAATTGCGGGTGACATCGAATGTTGACGGTGGAATGTTTTCATTGGCTACATGTCAAAAACATGCCCGTCGTAGCACAATCATAGATGAAATGAAAGAGCTGGTTTACACATTTTGGAGGGAAGAGACACGTGTATCCCCTAACAAAAAAGATGTTTGTCGAAAGAGGATGGGGAGAAAAAATTACATAAAGCACCCTGTACACCTCCTTGATGAACCTCAGGTAATTGATCTAACCAAAGCACCATTATTCGAGTACACTAAAAAGTATGTGAAACTTTACAGTTAGCATACTGGTTGTTATTTACACTGTGGTTGTTTATGGTTTATTCTAGCTATACTGTATATGCTAGTTCAAATCTTCAATATGTTGATCACCTTACAGAGTGTGTTATTTATCATATTAGTAATGCTAATTAGTATACAAGCCATACCTGGAGGCACACTGTAAATGCTAGTTAGCAGACTGTGTATGCCAGTTAGCATACTCTATGTGCTAATTAGCACACTCTACATGCTAGAACATGCTATACTATATATGCTAGTTCAAATCTTCAATATGTTGATCACCTTACAGAGTGCGTTATTTATCATATTAGTAATGCTAATTAGTATACAAGCCATACCTGGAGGCACACTGTAAATGCTAGTTAGCAGACTGTGTATGCTAGTTAGCATACTCTATGTGCTAATTAGCACACTCTACATGCTAGTTGGTATACAAGCCATACCTGGAGGCACACTGTAAATGCTAGTTAGTAGACTGTGTATGCTAGTTAGCATACACTATATGCTAACTAGTAGACTGTATATGCTAGTTAGCAGACTGTGTATGCTAACTAGCATACACTGTATGCTAGTTAGCATACTCTATGTGCTGATTAGCACACTCTACATGCTAGTTAGCATGTAAATGCTAGTAAGCATGCTGTGAGTGCTAGTTCGCATATGGTAGGTGCTGATTAGCATACTGTAAGTGCTAGTTAGCATGTAAATGCTAGTAAGCATGCTGTGAGTGCTAGTTCGCATATGGTAGGTGCTGATTAGCATACTGTAAGTGCTAGTTAGCATATTCTAAGTGCTAGTTAGCATACTCAAGGTGCTAGTTAGCATAATGTAGGTGCATCTTAGCATACTGTAAGTGCTAGTTAGCATATGATTAGTGATAGTTAGCACTCTGTATGTGCTTATTAGCATACTGTGAGTGCTAATTAGCATACTTTAAGTGCTGTGGTTAGCATACTATAAGTGGTACTTAGCATACTGAATGTGCTAGTTAGCATAATGAATGTGCTTGTTAGCATACTGTTTGTGCTAGTTTAGCACTAATTGTGCTAGTTAGCACACTGAATGTACCAATTAGCTAACTGAATGTGCTACTTAGCATACTGAATGTACCAATTAGCCTATTGAATGTGTTAGTTAGCATACCGTCAGTGCTAGTTAGCATTCTGCAAGTGCTAGTTAGCATACTGTGAGTGCTAGTTAACATACTGCACATGCATGGAAGCATACTGTAAGTGCTAGTTAGCATACTGTAAGTGCTAGTTAGCATACTGTAAGTGCTGGTTACATACAGTATGCTTCCGTGCATGGCCTGTATACTAATTAGCATAACTAGCATAATAACCGCCTTCTAACTCTCATAATTGCAGGTTGAGCTCTTCTACAGATTCAAAGAAAAGCATCCAGATTGCAAAATAGGTATGAGAATGTTTGAGATGATGAAGCCATTTTTTGTACGGCGGCTGAAAGATAGATACACATGCTCCTACGAATATCATGTGCAGATGTCCTTTTTAAAGGACACACTTAACCATATGCGGGCTCAGTCATTCGGGCTGCATGGAGCCCAATGCAGATGTACATGCAGCGTTTGCGTCAGAGGTGATGAAACTAGCA
This sequence comes from Cibotium barometz, assembly GCF_041138505.1. Classification (NCBI taxonomy): domain Eukaryota; kingdom Viridiplantae; phylum Streptophyta; class Polypodiopsida; order Cyatheales; family Cibotiaceae; genus Cibotium; species Cibotium barometz. The sequence goes on from NC_141098.1 coordinate 24,156,132, forward strand.
GGGGTTGCATGGCTTTATGTCAAACTTTCAAAGGTGTCACACATTTATGGGAGTCAGTTCTGTGCCCGAAGCAGATAGATGCTGGTTACCACAATAGTGAGTGTTTGATGGGCGAATGTAAGAAATGTGGTGTGAAAAAGCCAAAAACATGCTGCTTAGAGACACAAAGCCTAGGTAAGAATATCTTTGTAAAATTGTTTGCATATGTGGAGGCAACAGATAAGCACGGATACAAAAAAAAGAGAAAAGATCTTGTGACTAAAGAAATGCAGTGCTGGGAGTTTCTTCAACTCTTACAGACCAAGCTGAAGGTTTTTATCAAACATAACTATATCGCTCGATGGCAAGCACAACAGTTCAAGGATTGTATTCTTAGATTTCCTGACGATGTGGTTGTGTCGGTTGTAGACTTTGCAGAAAACTATGCATTCAAGGAGCAAAATGAGATTCGATCCATGCATTGGCACTCAAGTCAAGTAACTATTTTTGTGCACATAACATACTACCGCAGGGAAGGGGAAGTAGTCAAGAAAATCCACTTCTTCATATCAGATGACAAAGTGCATGACACATTGTTTGTCCAACATTGTTTTATGCTGCATTGTGTGGCTGGTTACAGAGAGAAGGTGTCACTCCAAAACGTCACTAGGTCTGGTCAGATGGTGCTGCCTCACAGTTTAAGGCTGCTAGGCCTTTCTATTTTGTTGCAAGGTATGCTGGACTCACAGGAATGGAGATGAGCTGGTTCTTCTTTGGATCAGGACATGGCAAGGGAGAGCATGACGGTGCAGGCGCGCAGTTGTTAAAAGATCATTGACACATGAATAGCTGAAGCCTAATGGGGCCACTTTAAAGTGTGCTGCAGATGTGGTTGCCTATTGCCAAGCCAACCTATCAAAGGGAGCAGCTACATCATATCCTCTAAAAGAAAGGGAATGTGCCCGTGTGTTTTGGGAGATCAAAGTAGGTGATGTAAACAGAGAGGTTAAATGGAATTGTGCCATGGTTGAGAAGTCTCGCACCTTGCATGCTTTTCGCGGTCACAACCGGCAGGATGCAACTGCCATTGCCACAAGACCATTGGCATGCTTTTGTGATGCATGCATGAACCATAGTTGGAATCGTTGCACTAACAAATCTCATGTGCAGCCTTGGGATTATCACATTCTGATGCCATTGTCTGATGAAGTTGAGGATGAAGAAGACACTCCGACTGATGATGCCCTTGAAGGACAGATCATTGGATATGAAAAATTCGTGTATAAAGGCCACCATGATGCATTAAGTAGTGCTTTGTGTGTTGGTGACACTTTTGCAGTGAATCCGGATGCTACAACCAATGATGAGAATGTAGACTTTTACTTGGTAAAGTGCATTGTAGTAAAAGAAAAGGCAAAACAGGGTTACATTGATGAGTGAAACAATGTAATTGACAAAGGCTCTTATGTCGTGCAAGGACTGTATTACAAGCAAGTGGATGCATACACCTTCAAACTAGACTACAATCAACCTGTTGTTCACATACTTTCAAATCTTGTACGTTGTATCAAGATACCCATGAAACACATGCAAAAGAGAAGGCAAATGTACACAATCACCCCCGAAGATTATGAAGCAATCTATAACAGCATGCCATTCGGTTTTTGACATGAGCGTCATGGTCTTTTATTCTATTTTGTATCTTGTGTATGCTTAGTACTACCACAGTATATGCTAATTGTGTACTAAAAAGCTTCTACAAAGTGTGTACTAGCTAGCATAAAGCGTATGCTAACTAGCATACAGTGTATCCTAACTAGCATATAAAGTATGCTAACTAGTATATAGTATAGGCTAACTAGCATATACTGTATGCTAACTTGCACAGTATATGTTAACTGTATACTAACTACCTAATTTATATTGTGTGCTTACTAGCATATAGAGTATGCTAACTAGCATACATTATATGCCAACTAGCATATAGTGTATGCTAACTAGCATATAGTGTATGCTAACTAGCACAGTATATGCTAACTGTATGCACACTAGCTACTATATAGCGTGTGCTTACTAGCATACAGTATATGCTAACTAGCATATAGTGTATGCTAACTACCGCAGTATATGATAATTGTTTACTAACAAGCTTCTACATAGTGTGTGCTAACTAGCATAAAGCATATGCTAACTAGCATACAATATATGCTAGTTAGCATATACTATATGCTAACTAGCAAACAGTATATGCTGACTAGCATATACAGTATATGCTGACTAACAAGCTTCTACAAAGTGTATGCTAGCTAGCATAAAGCAATTGCTAACTAGCATACAGTGTAGCTAACTAGCATATATAGTATGCTAACTAGTATATAGTATAGGCCCATATACTGTATGCTAACTCGCACAGTACATGTTAACTGTATACTAACTACCTAATTTATATTGTGTGCTTACTAGCATATAGCGTATGCTAACTAGCATACAGTATATGCTAACTAGCACAGTATATGCTAACTGTATACTCACTAGCTACTATATAGCGTGTGCTTACTAGCATACAGTATATGATAACTAGCATATATTGTATGCTAACTACCACAGTATATTACTAACAAGCTTCTACATAGTGTGTGCTAACTAGCATAAAGCGTATGCTAACTAGCATACAGTATATGCTAGTTAGCATATACTGTATGCTAACTAGCAAACAGTATATGCTGACTAGCATATACAGTATATGCTGACTAGCATATACTGTATATGCTAACAAGCACAGTATATGCTAACTAGCATATAGTGTATGCTAACAAGCACAGTATATGCTAACTGTATACTAACTAGCTACTATATAGTGTGCTAACTAGCATATAGGATTATGCTAACTAGCATATAGTGTATGCTAACTCGGGTTTATTCAAGATCTGCCAGGGTTGCAGACTGCAGTGCTCTTGCGCAAAAAAATCGGCAATCCTTGGCACCTGCAATTTAAAAACAGCCCTACAAATATTCATGACTTTACGATGCATGCTTGTGCTCCAAATATACACACTGAAGAACTGAAGACACCAGTCCAAAAACATGTGGCTGTCCTTGCGATGACAGAACACCTGCTTATCCTCTACATTATATTTTAACATTTCATCTGCATATGCAGGGGGCTTTTCGCCGAAGCGAGTCTCTACCACCCTCAGCAAAAGACCGTTGAGATCTAGTAAAAGAGCCCTTTTTTCATCACACAGTCACTTAGGCACCCATATTGGGTCTGGAAGAGGATACCATTCAGCATATATAACCTCCCTTGATGGGTGAACATAATTTAGGCGCTCAAAAATTCTACGGGCACGCTGTGAATATCGTTCGAGCCGCTTTTCAATCTCCAATTTTTGTCTCCTTATCTGCCTGACTTTGCGGATTCGCCATTTCCGTAATTTTTGCCATTGCATGGCAGCATTTACATCAGGCAAGGCAATTAATGCCAGTTTCTCTTCCTCTGCAAAGAAACAGCGATACCAAGTGAAAAAGTTCATAGATTGGCAGAAAATCATAATGGATTGCTGCTCAACATTATATTACACAAAGACATTTTCACCAGGAAAATAAAAAAAATTACATGACAGCCACAAGAGGCATTAGGTTTTCAAAATGGCATAGCCATAAGAGTGAAGGGCATAGGTATGGGTGTTGAAAGAACGATAGAGGGGGAGGAGACTCACACACAGGAGCAAACCCTAATGTATATTGCAAACCCTAACCATAGAGGGAAGCCATGTCCACTCTCACACAAAGCATAATGCACTAATCCATAATCCACACAACACACAATGAGTTGTGTCCACACTCTACTAACCCTAGCTAATGTCCACACACTATGACCAGCTGGACACGCGGTCATTTATGTCTCACACATGTTCCTACCTAATCTGCCAGCACATAGCATAGCTGGCTCACACTGACATCGAGCTTGAATCTCAACAGCCCCTCTCAAGCTCATGATGTACTGCCGATGAAGATGTAGATGAGCTTGGGATATCAAGACTCTCAACACTCCCCCTCAAGCTCATCCCATGTACTCCCAACATAGTCCGGAAGTACTCAAACTTCTCCCTACTAAGTGGCTTCGTGAAGATATCAGCCACCTGCTCATCAGTCTTCACATAGTGAAGATCAACTGTACCATCCAGCACCTTTTCTCTGACAAAGTGATAATGGACCTCTATGTGTTTGGTCCTCGCATGAAACACTGGATTCTTTGCCAACTGTATACTGCTCATGTTGTCACAATGTATGACAACTTTGCCATCAAGAGGCTCACATAAATCTGCCAAGAGACTCTTTAACCATATAGCCTCACAAGTAGCAATGGCTGCACCTCTGTACTCAGCCTCTGTACTGGATAAAGCAACTGTAGGTTGCTTTTTGCTACTCCAACTCACCACGGCACTTCCAAGTGTAAAAGCATATCCACTAGTAGACCTCCTGTCATATGCGCTACCTGCCCAATCAGCATCTGTGTAGCCATGTATGTCCAAGCTTTTACCACTCTCATAGAATAGACCATAATGTGCTGTGGTCTTCACATATCTCATGATGCGTCTCACTGCATCCAAATGTGGTTTCCTGGGGCTCTGCATAAACTGGCTGACTAGCCCCACTGCATAACTCAAATCTGGGCGTGTGATAGTCATATATATGAGACTACCAACCATCTTCCTATACATAGAAGGATCATCCAATTCCTCGCCATAATCAGCCCGCAACTTTACATTTTGCTCCAATGGTGTACTCATAGGTTTACACCCTGTCATGCCATACTTTGCCAACATATCCAAGGCATATTGGCGCTGTACTAACCAAGTACCTGCATGATCTTTCACCACTTCAATGCCAAGGAAGTATCTCAATTCACCAAGATCTTTCATGTCAAATTGCCCACTCAAAGCTTTCTTGACATGCATCACATCTGCACTATGATCACCTGTAATAATCAAGTCATCCACATAGATGACTAGTAAAACAATCCCATGCTGTGTCTTCTTCACATACAGTGAAGAATCTGCTGTAGAAATCTGAAAACCAAGTGAGATAAGATATCTGCTCATCTTATCACTCCAAGCACGTGGTGCTTGCTTCAGACCATACAATGCCTTTTTCAACCTGCATACGTGAGTGGGATATCTAGGGTGTACATACCCTTCTGGCTGTGCCATGTATACTTCCTCTTGTAGATCTCCATTCAGAAATGCATTCTTAACATCCATCTGATGCATTTCCCAGCCATTAGCTGCAGCCATAGCAATGACTGCTCTCACTGTGCCCATCTTAGCCACTGGGCTAAACGTCTCATCATAATCCAATCCATGGGTCTGTGCATAACCCTTTGCTACCAATCTTGCCTTATGTCTTTCAATAGAACCATCAGATTTGCACTTCACTTTGTAAACCCATTTACATCCAATAACATTCTTGTCCTTTGGTAGTGCAACCAAGTCCCATGTATCATTATGGACCAATGCGTCCATCTCCACATCCATTGCTTTTTCCCATACATGCTCTCCAACAGCCTCTGTATAGCATGTAGGTTCCACATGCTTCACCATAGATGTCATGTATGCATAGTGCATAGCAAAATCTCTGTATGTCAATCTGTCAACAGGATATCTGACCCTCTGGGATCTCCGCAATGCATGCGGGTCACTCTATACACCTGTGACTCTAGCATGTGGTGGCACATATCTGTCCTGTCTAGCACCAGGTGTGCGTAAAACAGGTATGCCAAGCTCCTCATCCAAACTTTCAGAACTGGATGACTCATATCCTGTGATTCCAATTCCTTCGACTTTCTTTTTGCCTTTATCCATAGCACTACTCCCAGTGCTTACACTCTCATGCCTCAAACGTCCTGACCATGGACGTACACTGCTACTCTCAGCTTCTGCTGCTGGCCCAGACATAATAGTAGAACTAGAACTTGCTTGTGATGGCAAGTTCACATGTACATCAGCCTCAAGTGACTCAATAACACCCTCATCTTTTGCTTTATACCAACTAGCAAGCTCATCAAACACCACATCACGTGAGATGACCACTTGTCTAGTTTGTGGATTATAACACTTGTAGGCCTTTCGATCCTGTGCATATCCAACAAATACACATTTCTCTGCCTTAGGATCCAACTTCCTTCTTCTTTCATCAGGCACATGCACATAAGCTATGCATCCAAAAACTTTAAGATGTCCAATGTCTGGCCTGTAACCTGTGAGCCGCATCTCTGGCGTGCTTCCATGAATGGCTGCTGTAGGTGTTTTGTTCAATATGTATATTGCAGTAGCACATGCTTCTGCCCAATAGTAATCTGGCATGCTCTTTTCATTAAGCATTGCCCTTGCCACTTCACATATAACTCTATTCTTTCTCTCAGCCACACCATTCTGCTGAGGTGTATACCTGCATGTCAATTGTCTCCTTATTCCATGCTTCCTCAAGAAATGCTCAAAAGCTTTTGAGGTGTATTCACCACCTCCATCTGTCCTCAGACATTTAATCCAACAGCCATACTGCTTTTCTGCAAAAGCTTTGAAATCCATGAATTTTTCCAATACTTCACTCTTCTCCCTGAGAAAGTATATCCATTTCATCCTGCTAAAGTCGTCAATGAATGTAACATAGTATAAACTGCCTTTGATAGATGGGTTTTGTGCAGGACCCCATACATCACTGTGTACTATCTCAAGTGGCCTGTTACTCATATTTCCTTCTCTAGGAAATCTCAATCTTGCCTGCTTCCCAAACTGACAGGCTTCACAAACATGCATATGTCCATCATATTTGAACCTAGGCAATCCATTGACAATGCCTCTTGTTTGCATGTTCTTTAATCTCTGTATATTTACATGGCCAATCCTCTTGTGCCACATATCAATATCCTGTACCACATTCCTGCTCTTTGAGAACATGGCTGATTTTAGCTCAGGAATTCCAGCATCCAGCTTAAACAATCTTCCTTCTTTCTTGCCTTTAGCAATCACTCTACATCCATGTTTGAAATCTTCAACGAAGCATCCATGCTCATTGAAGCAAACCTGTAATCCCTGTTCCACCATTTGACCAACTGAGGCCAAGCTTTTAGTGATCGAAGGCACATACAGCACATCTGACATAGACTTTGTCTGACCATTATGCATGACCAATGGTACACTTCCAACATGTGTAATGACATGCTGGGTATCATCACCTGTTTCCACATAGCCCTTCACATCCATGGGCTTCATATGCTCAAACCATTCTCCATGGCATGTCATATGATTTGATGCTCCTGAGTCCATGTACCATGTATCATCATTCTCAGCATTTGTCGTCATAGAACCCACAACATGCTTCATGGCAAACAAATGATTTGCAGTTCCATCATTGCTACTTGATGCATAGTTGCCACCATGTTGTGCATAGTTTCCACCATAATGACCACCACGTTGTGCTCTTCCCCCTCTCAAATCATTCTGTTTGCGAAAGCAATCTCTCGCCATATGACCATATTTGCCACAATAATGGCATTCCACATCTTGCATTGAATTTTGTTGGCCTTGCCAACGTCCTCTTCCACGGGGGTTACCTCTGCCTCTGTGGTGCATATCCACGACCACCTCGAGCACCATATGAAGGCTGAAAATTCTGCTGTGGAGGCCTATCTTGCCATCCACGACCATTACCACCACGTCCTCGTGATGCGAATCTCCCCCTGCCTCTAAAGCCTCTCTGCGAGTAGAAAGCCTGATTTCTGCCATCATCATGGCTAGAAGATGCATCCAAAAAAGAATCACTGAGCTTGATTTCCTCAACCAACAAGAGTGAAACCAACTCATCGAAGTCGGGTAGACCTGTACTCCTCACTGAGATAGATGTATCAAAAGATTTGTATTCCTTGCCAAGACCATGCAAGGTAATATCCACCAAATCATCATCAGGCATGGGGGCATTTATTGTGGCCAATGCATCTGCAAACTTCTTGATTTCTTGCACATAATCATGTATGCTCCTTTTATTCCTTTTCACATTGTGTATCTACTGTCGCAATTGAGACTTGCGAGCACTCGTATCTGTATCAAACATCTTGACCAAAGTATCCCATGCATCTTTGGGATTCTCAGCATCCTGAATGTGTATGAGCATAGCATCAGAAATGCATATAGACAAATAATGCAGCACTTTGAATGCTCTCTCTGACCACTGCTTATGAGCAATAAGCTGCTGCTGTGTAGGTTGCCGAGGTAGCTCAGGCTCAGGCTCAGCACTTGTAATGAGATTCCAAAATCCTTTCCCTTTCAAGAAACTCTTTATCCTGTACTTCCATGCCTGGAAGTTCTTCCTATCCAGCTTCTCACCAACAATCTGAACTGGATTGTCCGACATATCTGCTCAATGTATACACCTTCCGCACACTTCAAATCTGTAAATGAGCCTTCCTCAGCTCAACCACACTCCAATTAATGTTCCAGATACTCCAAGATAGCCAACAAACTCCAAATTTAATGTAGGAAATCAACCTGTAATCATCCAAGATGAACTGACTCACTCAGTGCGGGATACCCTGTATTGACACGCCTTCCAAGGCTCCAGATCACAATGTAATGGTGCAATCAAGTATAGGCAACTTGCATTGACACCTAATGAACCTCAATGTTGAGTATCAACTCCATTTGACATGTGTAATTATCAATTTTTGAAAACCCCTTTCTCTGTTTTTGGAAAAACCAGAAAAACCAGAAAAACCAGTAGAAAATTTGCTCTAATTTCTTCAATATTTCACCAAATTGAGCAACCAGGCATTCATTGGCTTAGCAATAGTGTCCATCAACTCCATGTAAGAGGAATTTGTCCAATTGTAAAACACCAAAGATTAATTGCTCGATTAAAATGCTCTGTTTCTCTGCAACCAGTGGACAGCCTGTTTTAATCAGCTCATTCCCAGCTCAATTAAGCATCATTGGCCAAACAAATCACATAGCCCTCTTCTCCAAAGTATAAAGCATCCAATTGCTAAAGCAAACTTGAAGTATGTCAAGCAACCAATGAATAATTGACCTCCTCGTAGGCAAAAACCAGAAAAACTGCTCTGTTTCTCTGTTGTGAGCTGCGCCGCCTGTAATTAGAGGATTTGGGAGTTGTTTAAGTGTTAATTGATGAGGTATTTGAGTGCCCAACACACCTAGGCACATGTGCAATCCACCAAAGCTTTGATTTTTGCCAAATACATGCTCCAAATGCTTCAATTTTGGGCTTCTTTTTCACTGTTTTGTGAGAGGTCAAAAACCAGAGTTTTCCACTCAATTAAATGCATGTAAATTGCTCCAAAATTTGTTCAAGACTTGCTCATGGGTTGCCAATACATCCCTCTTTGACAAATACATATGTCTTTTGCCAGAATCACTTGTATTTCCACCATGCATCAATGTTCCCAAGCTTTAATGGAAACCTTCAAAAACCAGAATTTTGCTTTGCTTTGATTTGCTTTGCTTTGTTTTGTTTTTGCCTGTATTACCTGCAATCCGCTCAAGGATGTTTAGAAGACCTTACCCGGTAGGCCTAGCTCTCAGATCTGATAGTATTTGGTGTGCTCCAAGCTTCACAGCTCCAATGGTAGCTTCACAGCTTCTTTTCACAGCTTCTTCTTCTCCCTCTTCACTCACTCACTCATAAACCCTAATAAACAGCACAAGGCTCTGATACCATGTTGAAAGAACGGTAGAGGGGGAGGAGACTCACACACAGGAGCAAACCCTAATGTATATTGCAAACCCTAACCATAGAGGGAAGCCATGTCCACTCTCACACAAAGAATAATGCACTAATCCATAATCCACACAACACACAATGAGTTGTGTCCACACTCTACTAACCCTAGCTAATGTCCACACACTATGACCAGCTGGACACGCGGTCATTTATGTCTCACACATGTTCCTACCTAATCTGCCAGCACATAGCATAGCTGGCTCACACTGACATCGAGCTTGAATCTCAACAATGGGAACACTAAGTAAAGGCTAAACAACTGAACAATGACAGTTGCCTGCTTACAGTACAGAATCTGGGCAAAAAAGGAAAGGTCTTAACACAGTTTTTTGCAAGCTCTTGAGTGGGTGGCTTTCTTTTCACCTTTGGTGCTTTCAGCTTTGTCCTCCATCTTCTTTGGGGAACCATAGCTGTTGCTTGCAGTTTCTTCAGGTACCTCTTCCAGGCCCACTTTTCTCTTTGCCTTAGCCTTTCGCAAAAAACCCTCGAGAGGGTTGTTATCACCAACTTCCTGCGGGTCCTCTATGCTGTTAGTCTTCAATGTTTCCCGTGATGCACTGGCACTAGCCATTGTCTGCTGAGAAGTTTTTACTGTGTCAGTTGCAGCAGGCATGGCACGCGCATGAGGAACCATGACAAAAAAATCATCTTCTTCTGATTTACTGCTCACGTCACCGCCTTCCTCAGTTGTTTTCATGCTTGCACTTTGCATTTGCTGGGATCCCGCATCTACTCCTTCATTCATTGTATCTAGCTCACCACCCTTCTCAGTCGAAGGGTTCTCAGTTGCAGCCTTTCCCTTACCTTTGGTGTCATGCACACTGCCCACATCATGTAGGGGCTTTGAGAGGCCTGCAACAAAAAAATCTTTGATTACACCCTTTATAAGCATGTCATATACTAATTAGCATTCTCGTGTATGCTAGCTAGCATAATCATATATTCTAACTAGAATATCAAGTATGCTAACAAGCATACCAGGTTTGCTAACTAGTAAACCTTATAATCTCTAAGCAATTCAAGTGTACCCAAAAGCTTCTATGTGCTTACTAGAGCACAGTATATGCTAATTAGCATATCCAACATGCTTAATAGCATATCAAGTATGCTAATTAGCATATCCAGTATGCTAGTTAGCATACAGGATATGCTAATTAGCATATCCAGTATACTAACCAACATACTGGATATGCTAATTAGTATATCCTGTATGCTAACTATCATTCCAGCTAGCATATCCGGTATGCTAATAAGCATATCCAATATGCTAACTAGCATACCTAATATGCTAACTAGTAGACCTTATAACCTCTAAGCTAATCCAATATGCTCCAAAATGCTTACTAGCATATAAAAATTGGTAATTAGCATATCCAACATGCATAATAGCATATCAAGTATGCTAACTAGCATATTCAGTATGCTAATTAGCATAACCAGTATGCTAGTTAGCATAAACGATATGCTAATTAGCATATCGTGTATGCTAATTAGCATTTCAGATAGCAATCCAATATGCTAACTAGCATACTGGATATGCTAATTAGCATTCAATATGCTAACTCCAGTATGCTAATAAGCATACCCAATATGCTTACTAGCATATTGGGTATGCTAATTAGCATCCACTCATCCAACTAGCATATCCAATGAGCTAGTTAGCATACTGGTTATGCTAATTAGCGTATCTTGTATGCTAGTTAGCGTATCCAGTATCCTAATTAGCATATCCGTTGTGTTTATTAGCATTCTGGATACGCTTTTTAGCATATCCAGTATGCTAGTTAACATATCTCGTATGCTAGTTAGCATACTGGATATGCTAGTAGGCCTACTTGATATGCTAATTAGCATATCCGGTATGCTTGTTAGCGTATTGGGTATGCTAACTAGCATATATACTATGCTAGTTAGTATACAGGGTATGCTTATTACTAGGATGCTAGTTAGCATACAGAGTATGCTAACGAGGATGCTAGTTAGCATGCAGGGTATGCTAACTAGCATATACGGTATATGCTAGTTAGCATCCTACTAGCATATCTAGTATGCTAACTAGTATACTGGATATGTTAATTAGCATATGCAATATGCTAACTATCATACTGTATATGCTAACTAGCATATCTAGTATGATAACTAGCATACCTGGCATGCTAATTAGCATATTCATTATGCTAACTAGCACACCTTTTATTCCCAATATGATCAAGCTTGCAGACTGTATGTCTTGTATGCTAGCTAGCAAGCATACATTCAAGTATGGTTTCTTACCAATCTCTGGTGTGGTTGGATGTCGTTGTGTTGCAAGGTTGTACAACCATGCGGTAGGTATGCTTTTTTTGCAGAAGGGAGCCCTACATACGGTCCCAAGGGAGCATGTAGCAGCAAAGCACAGAAGGTGATAATTATGCTCACAAGGGAGCTTGACCATTGCAAGGAATGGTTGGTGGACCTCAAGGGCAGACCACAGCCAGAACACAGGTTTGTTCCGATGCTGTCTTGCACCTCTCTATCCTTCATAAAACTAGCAAGGGCTTGATTAGTTAGGGCAGTTTAGAGAAACGAGCCCTGCAGCTTGGACTGCATGTGCATCAAAAGTTCAAGTTGGCTTTCAGAGTTCTGCACCTTGGATTTTGCAATTTCCACCTCAACTTACAAAACCAAGACAAAAAGAGCATGGTAAGTACATGAGTTACCTGAGCACATGTACCAAACATAAAGTGCAGAGATGAAACTTACGGACACTTACCAGTTTACAGGTTATGTCTATGTCACTATCTATGGGGTCATCTTCACGAAGAGGAATTTAATTGTCTCTATTCTGACTTCAAGCTCCATCTTTCGTCGGGCATCCACATCATTGCTTTGCAATAGAGCGTGGAACTCCATCTCAGCTGCTTGCAACCTCTGTCTCACGGCCGTGACAATAGGAGTGACCGCATTTTTTGCATTCAAAGCAAGTTCCAGGCCCTCTTGCACTTTGTTTAGATTCTGTTTCTCATAATGTAGCTGTGTTTTCATTTGAAGGACAGCTGCCTTCATGCACTGCCATTCCTCCAACCCACAAAATGAAGAAGCTTCCATCTCATGTCGACTATCTTGATGAGGCTGAAGTGTGGCCTTGGTAGATTTGGCAGTACTCTTTCCTGCCAATCACTACAAGGGATTGGGCTCATACCCGCGCTCTTAGCCGCTAAAAATGACTTGTGAAAAAAAGTAGCGGGCCCGTGTATCAGCGCGTGTATTCTCGCGGCCAGAGACATGCGTGTAAAAACGCGTGTACAGTGCCTCTCAGACGCGCGTATACACGGGTGTTTAGCCGCGTTTTTTTTTCAGACGCGTTAATACACGCCAGTATACACGCGTCTTATTCGGTTAGACGCGGTTATACACGGGTGTATAGCCGCATCCTGTTCAGTTCCAATGTCCCAGCCGCGTTTTTACTTGCGTCTTTACACGCGTTTCTTTTATTTAGATGCGCTTATACACGCGTTACTGCCAGTTTATACGCGTGTATACACGCGTTATTTTCAGTGTATCCGCGCATATACACGCAAGTTTTAGCAGTTTTGACGCATTTATACACGCGAACAGAGAGCAAAAAAAAAAATCCAGAGAGTGCTATTTGGTGCCTGAATACTGTTCCAGCATTCCAGCACCCAATAGCACTCTCTGGTTTAGGGTTTTTGGTGCATTAGACCATCCACGAAGAACATATGCACGAGGGAGATTAAGACAAGAACGACATGAATGCATACATTGTCATTACACGATTCAAGACAGCCATGAATGTAATACTATCGATCAATCAATTCAATATTACTATCAAAATTTCATACATGTATACAAGGGAGTCCATATCTCGAAGTAGCCCATGGCTTGAGTTTACAAAAAAATATATACAATCACATCCTAAATATGGAATGTGATACTACAAATCTGAGTACTACTCAGACCCAGATGATGACTCGGTGCTCCCCTCATGCTCAGATGAGCTCGCATCGGTCGGAATGTCCGAGGAGTAGTGCTCACGTCCACCCTCTGCAGCGGCGGCCGGTGGATCATCAGCAGCTTGTGCCTGTTCAAGTAATATATAGTATATAAGTATATATATATATATATATGCAATTCAATAAACCAAAACCATTCGTTACGAATTTTCAAGTACCTGTCGACCGTATGGTCTCATGGCCAACTCAAACTGCGCGTCCGTAATACGTCCCTCGGCTCTGAAGATGGCCCACGTGTCACGTCTGCTATGCCGGCGAGCATACGCAGTATCGTGGGTTGTGGGCTTCCTCCCCGTAACCCGTCGCTGTATCATAATCAACACAATTTGTAAGATTAAAACAATTCATAGAATCAATGAATTAAGTAAACAATCAAATAAAGTGACAGGATACTTACGAACTCTGCCTCCCATGACTCGACGCCGCCAGATCCGAAATGCGAAGATCCAACGGTCTCCATCTGGATCCGTCGTGCCTCCACATGCTGCCTGCTCTTCACGCCACCCTCTGCTCGTTTCTTTGCCTCCTTCCACTCGCGTTTGTGCGCAGTGGCAGGTTTCTCGGCAGGATAGCCACCCGCAGCTACATTTAGCCGGTCATCGTACGCGAGTTTTTTAAGGTGAGATCTTTTATTACTTAAGATCTCCCTTATTCGCGTCCTTCCCCATACATCCGAGAATGTAGCATGTGGGGGATTGGGGTACCGACTGTGTACAGCCTCTATCACCTCCCCAACTAATCGGCTATTTTGATCTTTAAATTTAATAAAACAATTTCTATATGAGTTTGATACTACCCCACGCATGTATTCCATTACCTCCCTCCCCCTCGCATCCATCACTATCCCGCCCCTATCCGTCACATCATAGCAAACCACTCTCTCCATCTCTCTCATCTCCTCCTCTTCCGAACTGTCTCCTCTAACTCTTCTCCCTCTATCTCCTCTCTCACCCCGTGCCCTACTACCTCCCCCACCTCCCCCACCTCCCCCACCAAAGCACCCGCCGCATCCTCCCCCACTCCCACTCTTCCTACTGCTGCGGGTGGAGTCACGACTGGGGGATTGTCTACGTGACGGTGGCTGTGAGCCCTGACGTGACGGTGGCTCTGAGGGAGCACGTGATGGTGGCTGTGAGGGTGTACGTGAGTGTGTCTGGGACGAGGTATGTCTCCTCGGTGGACGTGGAAGAGGAGAAGCTGCATGCCGTCTCGTCGGACTCGGAGGAATAGACGGCACTGGAGTGCCCTGGATACTCGCGACAGGGGTATAGACACCAGGCAGGGAAGGAGGGGGATGGACATACATATACTCTGTAAGCTCAACCGGACCAGGTTGGCGCCCAAAGTGATTCATCATCTCCATCAACCAATTGCTGTACGCAAATGGATCGGATGAAGAACCTGGAATATCCATAAAGAACCTGCAACAAACATCATCATGTACATCATGGGCTGTCTCTTGACTCACACATTGTCATTACACAAGTCAAATGCCTGCAAACCCTGAAATCTGAAACGCGGCAGTTTTCTGTCTGCAGAAACGCGTGTATACACCCGGCAAAAAACGCGTGTATATACCCGGCAAAAAACGCGTGTATATGCGCGTGGAAAAACTCTGCAGACAGGTTACACGCGCTCCTACACGCGTTCCTACACGCGACCTGCGAAAAAAATTTCTCGAAAAGACCGACCCCCCGACAAAAACAGAATGTCCTTACAAAAGGACCAGCCATTGTCGCCCCTGTCAGGATGCAGCAACCCAATCGTGTGCAAAAAGACAAACCCAAAGAGCAAAGAGCAAAGTAAACAAATCTGACAAAAGAGACAAGGCACAGGACAAAGTGACTCACCTCTGAAAAAGTGAGTCCTCTCTGCTCCTTCTCTGCTCCCTCCTTCTCCCGTGTGTGTGCTCCTTTCTCTGCTCCCTCTTTGCTGTTGGAAGAGGCGAAAACAGGCGCACTGTTGATTTCTAAGTTCAAAATCTATATTTGGGGAAGGCGGGCTATGTTTAGTTTAAATATGCCGCCGCGTTTATGGGTGCGTTTATGTTCGCGTATATAAACGCAGGTATATTCGCGTGTACATGATTGTAGCTGCGTTTATACACGCGTTTTGCAGATATTAGCCGCGTGAATACACGCGTTTTTTAGGAAGTAGCCGCGTTTATACACGCAAATTGTAGGAGATAGCCGCGTGAATACACGCGTTTTTGTGCTTTCATTAAAAATATATAATGAGTTTGTGTTTTCTGATTTGTACACAGGATGTCATCAACCTCTTCAAGCAGTTCTGAGGAAGATGAGACAATGCGTCATCGTAATCGCGATGTGTGGTTGGGACAACGGATCAAATGTATGTGTAATCGATGTCAAGGATGCATTGTACGAGCACGTCGAATTACCTTGAATCATATCTCCATGTATGGAGAATGGAATCAAACAGGTTTGGAGGTGAGTAGATGTAAATTGATGGTATTCAAATGACTCATGGTATCCAAATTAAATTAATAGAGTTGTAACATATAATTTGATAAATTGAAGCAGGATGCAGTACCACACCCTAACATGGTACCCTACGCGCGACGAGAGCACGTAAAGCGTCGACGAGATGATGCTGGAGCTTCGGGATCTAATGTCAGAGATGAGTGGGAAAGGGACGACAATAGCCCTGCACCTCACGAAGTTGTGGAAGAGGAGGTGCTTGATGATATGGTGCGAAATCTTTTTAAGGATGATCCCAAAGGTATGGACGACGATGATATGGAACAAGAGCATCTTTATAAAGCTTCATCGACACCGGTGTTTGAAGGGTGCACATTCTCAGTTTTACGTGCTTCCCTTGAACTACTTAATATACAAACAGTTTATGGATGGAGCAATGCAAGTCTTGACGCATTGTTGAAGTAAGCATTCTAACTTATAAATTTGAATTAGTGGTTTAAGGTTTAGGATTTAAGACTAATTATAATTGATGATATTGGATGCAGGCTATTGTCAAATATGCTTCCAAAGGAAAATAGACTGCCCACCTCAAGAGACATAGCGAGGCGCTATGTGACATCTCTTGGAGGACTGGATTATGATAAAATACATGCATGCGTCAATGATTGCATTCTCTTTCGTGGGACGCATAAGGAGGCTCTGACATGTCCCACTTGTGGTGAAGCAAGGTACAGAATAGATATGAAGAGTTTTGATGTACCTCGTAAAGTCTTGCGACACTTTCCTATAATTCCTCGCATCAAACACATGTTCAAGTGCAAATCTATAGCAGAGCTCATGTCATGGCATTCCTCACATCGATCGGATGATGGCATGTGGAGAATTCCCGCAGACACTCCTGCTTGGAAGCATATTGAAGATGAGTGGCCCAGCTTTAAAACAGAGCCCAGAAACTTGAGACTTGGCCTGGGTATGGATGGAGTGAATCCATTTGGTTTCAAAAGCACCGCGTACAGCGTGTGGCCAGTTGTGCTGGTGAATTATAACCTTCCACCATCAATGGCGATCAAGAAGGGACATCTTATGTTATCCCTTCTAATTCCAGGGAAACATAAAGTCAAGCATATGGATGTTTATCTTGAACCACTGATTGATGAGTTGGAGGAACTATGGAGAGGTGTTGCGGTGGTGGACATTAGTAGGCCTCCCTCCTCTCGACACTTCGACTTAAAAGCAGTGTTGATGTGGACAATGCATGACTTTCCAGGATACAGCGATTGTTCTGGTAAGACGTCTAATTACCTCCCTACTCTATTACTATTGGCTATATATATTAATTAGACGGTTTGACTTTATTATTCTAACTTCTATTTATATTTTAACAGGTTTGAAAACATCGGGTAAACATGCATGTCCTGTTTGTGGCCCTTCGTTAGTACATGAGTATGCTGATGGTTTGTGTAAGACTATATTCGATAATCATCATCGATTTCTCCCCTCAGATCATCCTAAATATGTTGCTAGTAAGAGTAACATTCCTCCACAAACACTTCGTGCAAAAGATTGGAAGCGTATTTGGGAGTCTACAACTATTCTTCCTCCAGATGGCATGAACAGGTATAGTGATGTTTTTTCAATCTTGTTTTGTGTAGTCTCTAATTGGATTAAAGGTCACATAGAGCAATCCCTTGTGCAGGTACTCCATTTTTTTCCGGCTGCCATATTGGACCCATCTTAAGATCAACCATCTTCTTGATCCCATGCACATCTTCAAGAATGTGGGATCTGGTATTTGGGAACATATTACTGGTAAACGAGACAATGTTAGCGTACGTGAGGACTTGCGGGTCGCAGGACGTATGCGTCAAGCTTGGCCACGAGAGGTGGGTGGGCACGTTCGTCTTCCGCCTGCACCATGGATTATATCAAAGAAAGAGGAGAAGCAGGTAAAGCAGGCCATCACCACTTTGCGTACTCCCACTGGATGCATGAGATCATTGAAGGGAGCCTTTACAACCACTAAGAAAAGAGGCGTTGAGCAACTATATGGGTTGAAGTCCCACGATTGGCACAAGATGCTTCAAGTAAGTGTTTTCCAAGTCTTGTACGTACGTTGAAATTAAATTTTGTAATGCCATAAACCATAAATGTGCTCTTATGTGCGCAGTTCATACTACCTACTAGCATCGACCATTGTGCGAATAAGAGTTTGAAAAAATGTATTTATAAGATGGGCGAGCTTGTGAGGTATGTAAAACCCATGCTCAGATCACCCTTCATTATACCTTGCAAAATGAACGTGCATGAGGTATAACGTACTATTTATTTATTTTTCAGATATGTTAGTTCCAAAGCAATTGATCCAGCCACGTTGGATGATGCGCGTGTTATGGCAGTGGAGGTGGTTTGTTTGGTAGAGGAGACTTTTCCGCGAACCATTCTCACAAGTCAACTACATCTCATTGTGCATTTAGTGGACGAAATTGCTTTATGTGGTACTGTGCATGCACGTTGGATGTTCTTCCTAGAGCGCTTCATGAAGACCTTAAAAGACTTTGTGAGGCAAAGTGCAAGGCCTGAAGGAAGCATGGCCGAGGGTTGGTTGATACAAGAGTCGCTTGTATATATTTCAGAATTTCTTGGTCAGGTGGACAGCTCTTTGCCACGACTATGGAGCAATGAAGAGGACTTGAGGATGACCTCTATTGTGCCTCAAGGAAAAGGACAGAGTAAAGTAATTGACAGAACGTTGATTGATGATCTCAATTTCACTTGTATCCTTAATAGTGATGTGATGAGCAGATGGGTTACAAGATATGAGGATGCAAAGACAAAAAGGCAAGCAGAAAGAGCTCTCTTTCGGAGGCAACATGGCTCTCGGAAGGCGTACCCTAAGCATCTAGCAACACTTCCGAATGATATCCATGTTGATTGGTTGCATGAGGAAATGGAGAGAGCAGAGAGTGACGAGGGGCTGCATATCACGGCGGAAGAATGGGAGTATGCACGAGGATGCATGTCAAAGGTACATAGAACTAATGTTTTGCATTAGTTGTAAGTGATTTTCTTTTAATATTTATTCACATTGCTTACACAAATATTGTTTCTATTTTGGTCCAGTGCACTATGTTCAATGCTATATGGTGTGAAGGCAAGCATTTTCGAACACAAAGAATTGATGAAAAGAGAAATACACAAGATTGCGGTGTCATTAGTAGCTTTGAGGGAGCTAATGGAAAAATGGATGATTATTGTGGCATAATCCAAGACATATTTAGGCTTGACTTTCGTCGCTTCTTTGTGTATGTTTTGGATGTCAAATGG
The DNA here is from genome assembly GCF_041138505.1 of Cibotium barometz. Taxonomy (NCBI): domain Eukaryota; kingdom Viridiplantae; phylum Streptophyta; class Polypodiopsida; order Cyatheales; family Cibotiaceae; genus Cibotium; species Cibotium barometz. The sequence continues at coordinate 24,175,684 of NC_141098.1, forward strand.
CAAATGAACGTGGTGGAAAAAGGGCCTGATGCAACGATAAAACGCCATGCAAGTGGATATGTAACTATTGACTCTACAAAGTTCTGGCAAACAAAGAAAGATAGGCTCGTATTGCCACAACAATATGAGCAGGTATGCATTTTTTTACTAATGTGTTTCATGTACATATATATCTAAGCTCGCGTACCCCTTGACTTTTGATATGCTAATTAATTACTGTACTGTGTGTATTTGAGTAGGTTATCTATCTACCAATGGTGCATGACATCAAATGGTGGTACGTCATCCCTATTGCACCACGTTCCAAAGTGATGTATAATACATTCACTGATATGGAGCATATGGAGGATGTAACAAGCCGCAATGAAGATGACGTCGAACATGCCATTGAAGATGTTGTGATCGATGATCAAGAAATAAGAGATGATCGTGATAATGAGGATGAGCATGCCATTTCTCATGATCATGAGAATGACCCTACCATTGAGGATGATGGTGATGTTGATGAGGATGATCAGGACATCGATACCATTATCAATGGAGTACAGAATATCGATAGTGGAATAAATTTAATCGTAGCCTTACCAATTGATCAAATGGATATTGATGTTGATCGTTTGGCAAGGATGGATCTTATTGAAGATGAGATCGAACCCTAACCAATCCGTCACTGTATGTTCTAAATTGATGACATTTCCATCATCTCATATGCAATATGATTTATTCTTGAATATATTTCATTGTTGTAAATGCATGTAGTGGGATTGTGTAATGATGTATACTGTAATGTACTATGAGATGGTTTAAGGAAAATAGTTTTTAATTTTGTAAAGGAATTCAGTTTTTTTTCAGTTTTTCTCTGCCATGCGTGTATTAATCCGTGTATAGTAGCGTGTATTTATCCGTGTATAATAGCGAGTATTACCCAGTGAATATTATCGTGTATAGGTGCGTGTATTACTGCGTGTATATAGACGCTTTTATACACGCGTTTATTAATGCAAATATACACGCGAATTTAAATGCAAAAATACACGCGCCCGATTCTATTCAAATACAGGCGCGACCATACACGCGTTCGTAATTTATCGCGTGTATGAAACGCGTGTATGGCAGCATTGTCTTGTAGTGAATGCCATGTTTTCCTCGCAGATGTCAGCAGACTCATCCTCAATTTTTGAAGCTGGAAGCTGAAGATTGCGTAGTCTCCACTTGTTAGCATGGCCCTCATAATAGCCCTTCTCTCGAATATCCTGCAAGTACTGCACTGCAAACTCGGCCCAATTGAACCTAATGGCTGTCCCGCTTGCAATCACGGCAGGACTGAATTCTTTCACGAAACCCTTTGCAAATGCAGAGAAAATTTCCATGTTGGTTGGGGCCTTCTGGTATACATTGTAGTGCAGTTTCATCATCGACTCATACATTTCGGTGTGGATGGTGCTGCATTTGATGCGGTACTGGCTGGGATCCTTTGTTTGTTTGAACACACTGAACCATTCAGCATCAGTGACCTGCTCCCGCCTAACCATTTTGGGATCTAAACCCTCCATGGAAAGGCCATAAGCAGCATTGAACTCTACCAAAGTTGTACAGAATTTTTCCTGCATGGGGATCACGACCTTCGGAGCTTTCCATCGACCTGCACACATCAAAGGGAAATGTGCTCAATTGTAAAGGGAAATGTGCTCAACTATATTGCATGGAAATGTGCTCAACTGTATTGCATGGAGCTTCTTGTGGTACTGAAGCCAAAAGTAGAAGAGAAAACACACAGAACCCGCACAAGAGAGAGAGAGAGAGAGAGAGAGAGAGAGAGAGTACCCGAGAGGGACATTGGGGAACCTTGAGATCGCTTTGCGCTTTTGCAGGGAGATGGAGAAGTAGAAGGGGCTCTACGTTTTCTGTGTATAGGAGAAGGCGGCGCGGCTCTGCATTTTCTGGGTATAGGAGAACGCGAATGCGCCGCCTTGCTTGCGGGCTCCATGGTGCTCTGGCGGCCTTTGCACTTCATCACCCCACCACTCCGCTGTAATGCCCATGCTAACTAGCTTCAAAGACTAGCTCGTAATTCAATATACCACAACTTTCATTGATTACTCTTTTTTTTTTGAAGTGCTCATTTGAGCTTTTTGTGTCAGCCAGAAGTTTTAAATATGATTACTAATATAGTGACTTACATGCCTAAACTTATGCTAACTAGGAATGCTTGTTCATACATGTGAACTAGCATAAAAAGCGTAGCACGTTAACATGCTTCTACCCACTTGCACTTGGATGATAGAGACCAACGCTTTTTTCCTCATCAAGAGGCATAGCTGTTTATTCTTTTCCATAGAACAAAGACTGTCTGAGATTTACTTCAACTATCGTAACTTAACAGAATTGAGTCTCATTTTAGGGATCCATTAGTCCAGCCTAACCCCATCCACCCCATCCAATCCCATGGGTTAGCCAACCGCCCAACCACTATAGTGTAAGGATCCATTTATAAATTTGGTTATGTTTTGCCTCGGGTACCAGGGAAAAGAGTTCCCAGGCCCCCTAGCTGGCGCTTCAAGTAAACTTCGAGATAGTCACACCACTTACACACCCAATATGAAATTTCATGTTTAACAGATTCAGCTATCTTTAAAACAATCCTTTAATGAAACCATAGTAACAGTGATTGAATAATACTCCAAAATATCTAGCTTGAGTTCCAATTTCCAATCATTCCTTCATCGGTGTACCTATGGCATCATTGGTAACTAGAACGCTCACCACTTGTTCACTCAGGGGCCTTTTCAGTAGTTCCTAGTTCATAGTACCCAGCAATATAATCACATAAGAAAATCCATATGTAATCTCCGTTGAAGATCAACAAGATCAACCAATAGATCTATATAAAAGAGCCATGGACTCATCTATTGAGGACCAGCAAAAGGACAATCAACCACATCCATGCCCGAGTTGAGAAAACAGCTCTAACTCCTTGTTCCAATTTTCTTCTTGGACCCATGCGTGGGTATCTTCGGCAACCCAGAGCCGGAGCACCGTATGATCAGCACCCTCAAGGCTCCTTCACAGGTCACCTAGCACTTCACTCATAGGCCGCTTCCTTAGTCCCTTATCCACACTGTACCGTAAGCTCACCATTAAATCAAGGTCAAGACCTCGGCCGACCTTGCTATGCGAGACGTCCTGTGTTGACTCTCCGTCAGCTATTGCAACTTTATCACTTAGATCTCCACGACCTCATTCACAAGATGGTCAAAATGCTTCCCCAGCATTCTTGACATAAAACAATAATTTAAAAACAAGTTTCATAAATACAATTTCTAACGAACTCTCATCTTTCCAGATTGTTCCATATCATTTCTTGTTATTCCACATTCTTCTAAATCAATTTACTTTGCTTATTCCACATCGAGTCATATCTATTCCCATCATCCTTCATCCATTCTCATCCAATCATATCATATTACATCTCATCCAATCATATCATATTACATCTCATCACATCTATCCACATCACATCACATTCATCCACATCACATCTCATCACATCCAATTACATCTATTGAGATCCTCATCACATCACGTCACATCCATCCTCATCACATCTCATCCATTCGCATCTACCCATATCCACATCACATCACATCCATTCACATTACATCTCATCCATTCACATCTACCTAGATCCACATCACATCTATGCGCACAAAATAATAGGATGTTTTGCTGTCGACCATTGAAAAAATCATCACGATTTTGAGTTCGTTTCAAGCTTCGGGGGCGCTGCCCCCGAACTCCCCCGCCAAGGGGGGCCAGCGGGGTAAAAATTTAGAGAGAGTAGTGTAAGAACATGCTATCTATATGGTACTGTCTCAAACACATTGCATAGACTGTCTCTCTTACTATTGTCTATGTTATGCATAGACTTTGTGTATACAAGAAGCTCAAAAAACTCACATTTGATGTCTTCTTGGTTGAGAAACGGCTCACACAGTCAAGAGAGGAGACCAGCAAACATGTGTATCTAAAGAACAATAGCACAAAAAGAAAAAAGTTTGTCCTTAAAAAAGTGTTGGATTGCAAAATATCACTTCTAAAGTTTATTAGTACTCAATATTGAATGCCTTGAGATTTGGGCTACCGAATCTTTATATATTTTCCAATAAATTTGAATGCCTTGAATTGAACACCTGAAAAGGGCTCCGTAAATATTTTCCAATGAAGATTTTTTAAAATATTGAATACGGAATTGAATGCCTTGGAATTTGGGCCAAAGCTCTCCATATGATAATCTCAAAGATATTCTGTTCATTAATGAGTTGGCCGTTTTGTTGGACAGTGAATGTGCCACCTTTGTTTGATGATTGTGTTGCAGTACTGAATTTAATCTCTTTAGTGAATGTGCCACCTTTTTTTGAAGTTTGTGTCGTGGTACTGAATTTGCTACTGTTAAAATAATCAATTAATTATACAATACGAGTAGAATACTATTTGAAGATTTATTCTTATATTTTTGCATGGCTATCTAGTTTTCAAATGAGTTTGAGTCATTTCACTAGAGCATCTTGCTTGAAAGGTTCTTGTTGTGCAAAAATGGATGAGTTACCTCTTGCTAAGCGGAAAAAGAGTGTGCAAGTTGGCGCAGGTGAGAGCTCATCGAGACACACAAGGAGGCAAGCTGATTTTTCCAGCACTTTGGAGCAGGCCACCTCCTCAAATCCTACTACAGAGCAGGCGGTACATATCATAGATGACACTAGCCTGGAGGTGGATATGGATAGGCAGCATCTACATAGTGATGAAAGAAATGAGGAGGATGGACAAAATGTAGAGGGGGAAATTGAGGAAAATAAAGGTGATCAAAATGAGGGTGAGAATACTCAAGGTGGTGATAATGAGGACGAAGGTGAGAATACTGAGGATACTGGGAGAGAGATAGAGGGGGAAGAGAACACACATCCACTAGAGGATCAAGAAGAAACAGTTGTCACAACCCAAACTCAAGGAAGCAAACAGAAAAAAAATAAGGTTGATATTTTTGGGAAGATTCTTGAGACATCTACTCCACAAGCCTTCTTAGATAGGATAGGAGTCAAATCTAGGTCTCCACCTCCACGTGTTCCTCTCTGTAGGATGATCCAGACAATCCATTCTCCCTCATCAGATAAGTCTCTTACTCAAAGCTTCAAAAAACTAGGTGGGTACATTGAGAGCATGCGAGCTTTCACAGTATCAATTATGGACTTGGAAGGGGAGGAGACACCATTGACACAAGAGAGGGAGGAATCTTGGGATGAGCATTGGAGGACTGTGAATCAACAATTTGAGGAATCTCTTGCACTTGACCCCGATTGGGGTGCGTACTTGAGCCGAAAAATGGTGCATATTCTTGATGGTAATAATCAACACAATGCTTGGATGGACTGCATTTCTACAGGTGAGTTCTCATTGGGATGTTATAGTTTCTTATGCTTCTTTGTCCTTCCTAATTTTGTGTTTTATTACAGGGTTTCAAGGGGATTTGTCCATGCATTGTGGTGTTCTCTGTAAATTTTATGTGTTCGAGCGGAGGGATGTGGGTGAGCTTATATTTTCATTGTCCGGGTTGAACAAGTAAGTTAATTTGTTATCAGAGTCTCCTTCTATGTCAAGTAAGTTGTTTGTACTCAAGAATATTAACATATTTTTTCTTTGTTTTGTAGGACGCATGATTATGCATTTGTGCCAACCACATTTGGTGATCGTCTATTTCAACTAAGAAGATTAGGAGAGTCCAACCTAGCAACTCTCATGGCACATTTGGACAATGAGGACAAGTTGGGTTGAGAGAGAGATGCAGAGTGCGTCTGCCAGAGGAAGGCCCAGTTGGCTTCATTTGCCAATCCAGATTATGACTTGGCTCTTGTTCAAGGACGAGATGGAGCAAAAAATTGATGAGGCATCAAATGGACCACTTGCCGAGTCGGCTAGGGAGAATGTGACTCGAAAGATAGAAGTTCTCTACAGAGGAAAAACATCAAAATGTGCAAGGATTGTTGATCCCTCCAACGGTGAGGCCTTTTGGTGTGCGGTGCTCTCCCTCCCATGGCACGCGTCAACCAATCATGTGGCCACAGAGGAAAAGCTCAATATGATAGGTTCTGCATGCATCAAAGACACAGATAAGGCTCACATTGTTAAGCTATTGGACAACTCTCAGGCTGCATTGCGATCACTTGAGGGTATGCCAAATGATAAGACAAAGGTTAGGGCTGCACATGTACTCCTACTGGCTTCAGATCACGGAGCTGGGTTTGAGAATCCAAAATGATATTAAAAATGCCGATCGAGTCAGGTTGCCAGGTGAGAACCGATTCACCTCTTATGTAGAAGAAAGTACTTCAAAAGGGCTTTCAAAGCGCATGAAGGAGGCATAAAATTTAGCCATGATATTGACCATCAACCAGGCCTACAAAGTGCCGCACGGCGAGTCGTTTACAGGTTTTCCTACAACATAACCCAGATATTCCTTGTTAAAAAACATGCATACTTCTTTCTGTGTGTTGTTTTATCATTTGGGCTTTGGCTTGCAAATGGTTGCTTTCTGAAATTGAGGAGCACCAATTGGATATTTTACCCCCTCTTGCTAGTGTGTGGCTTTGTGTTGACAATCAATCTTATATGTATGCCGATTTGAAGCTTGGAAGAGTAAGTGATTGAATTTGTCATATTGAATCCATGATTGAGAAACATGTTCAGAGGTGAGTTGTGTCTACCCATGTTTGTCATTGAACAAGCCATGTCAAGCATGGAGTCTCGTTTCTGCCCGTGGTGGTTGGACCTTGAAAGGAACCATGTGCCTGAGGAGGAACTTGATCTGTATCGCCAACATAAGTCTATATTGGAGCTTCGTAGCCAGAAAATTAATCATAATGAGGCCACATCCACATCACATGCAACATCGATTGGATCAGCTTCTTTTCGTAAGTCATTGCCAATGAATTTAGGGAGGGAAATAGTGAATCGTGCATTGGAGGTGAATCGAGCAATGGAGGCAAATAGGGAGCAAAGTCAACAATAGACATCCAATAGTAGTGCAGGTGGGATACAACCAACTGACATCATAACCAAGACACTACAAGCTCCAGGTATGTGAGCTTCCTACCTCATCTCTATCATGATCCGATTGTTTTGACTTGAGACTATGTGTGTTAAATATTAAAAACCTGTCTATAGGAACCATTTATGCCTTCAATGTCAGTATTAAGGACCTTGCAGCTACTTTTGTGAACATGGAGGATGCATCCTCATTGGGAAATCAAGTGCTTGATGCCATGAATGTTATTTGCATAGTAGGGAATGTCAAGAGTAGAGGGTCCGATTACTGTGTGGAGTTGATATTTGCAGACTTCCCCTCAAATATCATCATTGGAGGTTGTGTTGCAAACAAGGTTCCATATTGGAATAAGATTGGGGATGGCATGTATGACTCTACTTTTAAAGTTGTTGATTCTTGTCTGTCGGATCAAGGCTTCTTTACATGCCTTTACACTATGGAAGAAGGAGTGACCATTGAGCAGGTTGCACAGAGCATTGGGTTTGGCATTTATCATAGACAGGTTGTGAGGTGTACTCCACCTATTGGGAAGAAGATGGGGCAAATGATTGGGCCAGGTATTGGTGTTGTTCTCTTTGGGGCTGTCATTTGTGCAAATCTTCTTTGTGTCCCATTTAAGGTGAAAATGCATGAACAACCAATGTGTCTTTGTAGGTCACTTGTCTAATATTGGCTGTTTTTGTTCGCTCAACATCTCCTGCTACAAGCTTTGTGATGCATGGGGATCAGCTAAGGGATTTGGCACTAGGTCATGATCTTGATGTAGGGCAAGATCTTATCTTTGACATGTATGTATGCATTCAAATCAAGATAGAATTTAAAATGATTTTCAGTGATCTTTATGGCATATGGTTAATGGTTTGTGTGAGTTTTCAAGAGTGGCATCGGAGGATTTGGCGAAGAGAAAGGGTAGACCATGGCGGGGCGGTTGTTAGAGAGGTCAACGGCTTAGCAAATACATCGTCTCCATCTTCAGTCGTCCTGGGGACACGATTTTGGATTTGTTTGCTGGCACTAGAACTCTTGGGCTAGTGGCAACATTTATGGATCGCAATGTCATAATGTTAGACAAGGATGAGCGGATCTATGATCACGTTGATGGCACGGAAGCGGTAGAGCTGTCTACGCCCTTATAGCATGCCACACTTCCACACACGCATGCAAACACACCAGAACACCAGACCAAAGAGCATGAACAAGACTCATATTTCAGAAAAGACCTTGACCTTTACAGGATCGGATATCCCAGATATCCCAGACACCAGCTACACCAAGCACCCACTCGCAATCAGCCTTCTCCAGCTCCTGGTCGCTCTGAATCCCTTCGCTCTTGCTTCTCTGCAGCAGCCCTTCTGACTTTGTCACAAACCCGACAACCAGCCCAAAGCCAACAATACCAAGGAGGCCTTCTTCTCTTATATCTCACCACTCTTCTGCTTTCCCTTCAGCCCAAACGTTGGCGCCAGCCAACCTTCACGTCAACCTCCACACTGCTCTTCACCACTGCGCCTATCTGCTGCTACCCCACACCAAACACACGAGCCTACTGTCTTTCACTCGCTTGCTCATCCAAGAGCCTCTCCATCACCAGTACCTGCACATGCCAGCCCATAACAGTTTCTAGCTTCTCTGCAAACCCCTCCTTACACGTGCACTTTGGCGGCTCACTCCCTTGGCTCTTCTCTTTGCTGCAACCAACGCGGCTTTGTCTGCCTAGCTGCACCAACCCCTTCTTAATTGCCAATTGCCGCGTGTATCCCAGCCATCGTGGCCACCGTTGGGCAGCCGCACCGTCCTCTGCGCCACCTTCTCTAGCTCTGGTCTTGCAGCTTCACCCGCCTGAGAACCTCTCCGCTGCACACACACCTAGGCAGCCTTGCCTCTCACCCACTATCACCAGAGCAGCGCCAACTGTCTCTTGCCTTTTCTCTTCGCACCAATCACCGGCTTTTCGACGACCACCAGCTAACCCACATAGCCGTGCTCTCCACGCTCAGCTCCTACCAGCTGTGCCCAGTCACCGTCCCTTTTCTGTTCAGTAACTCCGCCAGAGGGTCCTCCTCTTCAACATGGCCGTCACCTAGAACCTGCACTCCTCTGCACTTGTGGCTGCAGCTAGCCATAGCAACACAAACGGGGCCAAGACCTCTGCGTTCAACGAGACCCCCACCCCTTTGCAACCACACCTGCGGCTGCACACCGCTCCTCAACCTCAGAGAGTCCCCCCTCCTCTGGCACTCACACCAGAACACCTTCTGTCGAGCACACACACAGAGGTGGCCTCCTGCCCCCCTGGCTGCTATCCTCTCTCGCCCCCCTACGCTGGCTCCGCGGTGTCTCCCTCTCTTCGTCCAGCTGCGCCGATCAGCTTCCAGAAGTGTGCGTTGGCAGCCCCTCAACGCTCCACGCACACCACCTTTTTATGGCCACATTATCCATCATTTATTTATTTTATTTTGAAAAAAGGCCACCATGTTTCCTTTCCACACCAAATGCCCAAAGTGACTTTGGCCCCTCATTACTTTTTTTCTGCCCATGCCCACATACCTCAAATGCAACCTTGAGTGCCCACTCATTTGGACGCGCACACAACTCAAGGCGACCAAATAGCTAAAACCATTTCCAGCGGACCTCGTTCCGGACAAGCTGTGCTTCCAGAATTTCACCATTGTCCCTGCACATACACCTCCATCAAAACCCTATGCCTGACTGCCGCATCCACAACGCCCACACTGAGTCAATGGGTGCCCCCATGACCTCATCACAACACAAACAGCACTCATGTACACATGTACAAGTTGAGTCTGAGGTTCCCAAAAAACTACACACATATTTAGCAACCCCCTTTTTTTTTGCTGAGACATTTATGTCCAGCAGAGCTGCACAAACAGAAACCACTTATCCCCCTGGATCAAACAAAAACCTCGGTGCATCTACCTTCCAATTCTTCAAGCATTTTCCTCCATCAAACAACCATTGATATACCCTGTCATAGCCTTCCACTCTCAGCAACCCCCTTGGCTCTTTAAATATGGCCTCATCACCATCTATTGTTGCACTTCCTCCATACCAACTCACAAGAGATAACCACTCCTCACCTCTACTCCCCTCTGTCACATCTGACTCCCACTCATAGTCATGTACCGAAATAACAGACATCTCATCATCAACCCCTATCTCATGGTCGCTCAGTTTGCCACCCACATCACTGGCTTCCAACCAACCCTTCCTCTGGGCAACCTGCCAGACTCGAACTATAACCAAACCACTCATCCATATGCTGAGCATCCACACGTGGTGTGTTCACCATACACTCACTTCCCTTCACCATACACTCACTTCCCTTCAGCCCATCAACATCACTCATAGCAACCTCGTGCACTGTAGACTCATCATTGTCGCTTTCCTGCAGTTTCTCCAGCTTCAAGACCACTGGCGATCCTCCAAGATTCTCCACATCTTGTACAGGCATCTCTACCAAGTCTAAGCTCCCCAAACTCCCAGGCAAAGCATCTTGGTCCCCCTGACCAACAACAACAGTCTCACATGCATCCTCACCACTGACAACCACCAACTCACTCTCTTGGGCATGACAAGGAACACACACCTTATGTTCAGCAACCACACCTCCAGAATCTATCACACCATCAACCAAAGGAGCATCCACAGCTCACCATCAGTCACACCATCACTCTCTTCCTGCTGCACAACTGGCATGCAAGTATCTGTTTCCTTCTCCAAGGAAGCCGTCTTCAACAAATCATCTAGTGCACTATCTAGTACACTATCCAACTCATCATCCACACTCTCACCACAGGCTGCAAAATCCAGCTCATCACCCGAATCATCCATATGGACTCCATCCATAGCACCTTCACTAGTGACACCTTGATCATCACACTCCACCTTGACTGGCTGAAGTTCTGGCACCTGCAAGTCATTACTCTTCTCTGAATCAAAGAGATCATCCAAGCCATATCCATACTCAAACTCATCATGCTCCACAGCACTAGCAGCATCACCTTCACAATCCACAGTACCATCAATATCCTCATTCTCCTCCTCACCTTCTGAAAGCTCTTTAGGGCTGATTCCAGAAACCTCACCCTTCTTCATTTCCAACAGGCTAACCTATCCCATATCCTGCTCTGCAACTGTGACCTCATGGACCTCACAAACACTGGGCTGAATTGCATCCCTCATCTGCATATTAGGGCCAATCACCCTATCACTCATTCCCAAAGGCAATTGATATATGCCACCATTAGCTTTGGCTGGTCTCTCACATTGCGGACTAATATGACCCCACTCACCACAATTCCGGCATTGCACATCACACAGATACCCTCTCCCTCTTCTAATATCTGCTAAATTTCTTTCAGAACCAGATGATGCATCAATTTTCCTTCCCATAGCACCTATGCCTCTTCCTCTTCCTGCAGACTCTATCCAATTGAAGCTTAAAGACTTCATGAGCTCCACTGCATCATGAACCTCCCTCTTCAATGAGTCCTCCTGCCTAGGAACAACAGCAGCTTTTCTTCCAGGATGCATACTCTCAATCTGTGGCACCTTCACAAATCTCTTCGGCTCTTCCCGCATTCCCATCTGCCTCAGACGCTTCACCTTCCACTCCTTCTCACGAGCAACTCTGACAGCCTCCTCAAAGCTATCGAGGTTCTTCAGCTCCACCTTCAGTCGGATCGTTGGCTCCAGACCTGCCACAAACCGCTCTCTCTTTATCATCTGCGGGGGTACTTCAGGAATCAGAGCTTCACACCATAGACTCCACAGTCTACCAAACTCTATCAGGTACTGATCCACATCCTGACCATCCTTCTGCTGAATGTTACACAACTCCTTCCACACTTCATTCGGACTCTTCACATGGACAAACTTTGCCAAAAATGCAGCTCTGACTACACAGTATTCAGGATCCTGTCGATGAACATTCCTGTGTGTAGCCACAAACATCTGCAACCATACTTTTGCATCACCCTGCAAGCAATAAGTCAAAATCTGAGAAAGGATCTCCGGGGTTGCCCTGTCTTTCATCAAAGCTGTAAATTCCATCTTCTCCAGAAACCTGGTCGCATTCTCCTGTGGCAATCCCCAATACTCCGGAAAATCCTGAGCCATTTCCAAATCTTTCTTCACACAGCCCTTTTTCTTTCACAAACCAGAGGAAATCTGCTCCTCTGTGGAGGCACCAAAAAGTGATGGCACGGAAGCGGTAGAGCTGTCTACGCCCTTATAGCACGCCACACTTCCACACACGCATGCAAACACACCAGAACACCAGACCAAAGAGCATGAACAAGACTCATATTTCATAAAAGACCTTGACCTTTACAGGATCGGATATCCCAGATATCCCAGACACCAGCTACACCAAGCACCCACTCGCAATCAGCCTTCTCCAGCTCCTGGTCGCTCCGAATCCCTTTGCTCTTGCTTCTCTGCAGCAGCCCTTCTGACTTTGTCACAAACCCGACAACCAGCCCAAAGCCAACAATACCAAGGAGGCCTTCTTCTCTTATATCTCACCACTCTTCTGCTTTCCCTTCAGCCCAAACGTTGGCGCCAGCCAACCTTCACGTCAACCTCCACACTGCTCTTCACCACTGCGCCTATCTGCTGCTACCCCACACCAAACACACAAGCCTACTGTCTTTCACTCGCTTGCTCATCCAAGAGCCTCTCCATCACCAGTACCTGCACATGCCAGCCCATAACAGTTTCCAGCTTCTCTGCAAACCCCTCCTTACACGTGCACTTTGGCGGCTCACTCCCTTGGCTCTTCTCTTTGCTGCAACCAACGCGGCTTTGTCTGCCTAGCTGCACCAACCCCTTCTTAATTGCCAATTGCCGCGTGTATCCCAGCCATCGTGGCCACCGTTGGCAGCCGCACCGTCCTCTGCGCCACCTTCTCTGGCTCTGGTCTTGCAGCTTCACCCGCCTGAGAACCTCTCCGCTGCACACACACCTAGGCAGCCTTGCCTCTCACCCGCTATCACCAGAGCAGCGCCAACTGTCTCTTGCCTTTTCTCTTCGCACCAATCACCGGCTTTTCGACGACCACCAGCTAACCCACATAGCCGTGCTCTCCACGCTCAGCTCCTACCAGCTGCGCCCAGTCACCGTCCCTTTTCTGTTCAGTAACTCCGCCAGAGGGTCCTCCTCTTCAACATGGCCGTCACCTAGAACCTCACTCCTCTGCACTTGTGGCTGCAGCTAGCCACAGCAACACAAACGGGGCCCAGACCTCTGCGTTCAACGAGACCCCCACCCCTTTGCAACCACACCTGCGGCTGCACACCGCTCCTCAACCTCAGAGAGTCCCCCCTCCTCTGGCACTCACACCAGAACACCTTCTGTCGAGCACACACACAGAGGTGGCCTCCTGCCCCCCTCGCTGCTATCCTCTCTCGCCCCCCTACGCTGGCTCCGCGGTGTCTCCCTCTCTTCGTCCAGCTGCGCCGACCAGCTTCCAGAAGCATGCGTTGGCAGCCCCTCAACGCTCCACGCACACCACCTTTTTATGGCCACATTATCCATCATTTATTTATTTTATTTTGAAAAAAGGCCACCATGTTTCCTTTCCACACCAAATGCCCAAAGTGACTTTGGCCCCTCATTACTTTTTTTCTGCCCATGCCCACATACCTCAAATGCAACCTTGAGTGCCCACTCATTTGGACGCGCACACAACTCAAGGCGACCAAACAGCTAAAACCATTTCCAGCGGACCTCGTTCCGGACAAGCTGTGCTTCTAGAATTTCACCATTGTCCCTGCACATACACCTCCATCAAAACCCTATGCCTGACTGCCGCATCCACAACGCCCACACTGAGTCAATGGGTGCCCCCATGACCTCATCACAACACAAACAGCACTCATGTACACATGTACAAGTTGAGTCTGAGGTTCCCAAAAAACTACACACAAAGTGTTAGAACCATACTCAACAAAGGTATGCATGTTGAAAAGATAAATATGTTAGTAGAGAATAATTTTGTATTGAAGCTTATTTTCTTTTCTTTGTGTCTCTTGCAGTTATGAGAATCACATGTCTACATCAGAATGCCATTAGAGATAGTCTTTTCTTTAATTGAGACAATCATTTTTTTGGGACTATTGGAAGTAATGTTTTGATGGATGTTATGCTTGTGAATGTTTTTTACAATAGCATGTAGCTGATTGTTGGATAATTTTTATTTGGATTATAAAAATTTTAAATCTTATGGTTATGGTTTCTAAAGAGTATTATATTGTTGTGTCAGTGGTATAGCTATTAAAATTGGTGTGCATTTTAATGGCTTGATTTCTATGCTCTCTCGTCGCTGTGGTTTCCAGGTGGTTGCAACAATAGTTTGTTTCTATTAGTAGCTCAAAGACCAATTCAATGTCTTTTTAGCGAGCCAAGTAGTATGAGTTTTGTAGTGATTTTTTATATCCGCACCATTCATTTGAAAATGTTTTTTTTGCAATAGTTATTTTTAAACTTTTTTAGTCTTCTTTGTTCTGTTCATTATAGAGTTGCACTATGGTTTCACTCTTCTCTTTAACATTACATGCTCGCTTAACATCATACCATGCCCCTACTTGCTCACTTTCACAAGGACTTTATTTCAACTCACTGCTCTATGCTCACTGCTCTTGGCTCGCTAAATAGATGCACCCCCAAGAGAGAGAAAAATTTAAGGGATAATAGAAAATATGATTATTTTAATATAATATTGGCATTGTATAGCTCCAATATTTTTTTACAAAAGACTAAGGGTCTATTTATAGGTGAGGGAGGCCACTAACCAAGTCCAATTGGGTTCTAGAATTTTCCAGGTTCAGCTTGACGCAATTTGGACAAGATTTGGACCAGTTTGGGTCCCTTTTGGATTTGGTTTGATCCAGGAGAGAGGAGAGATAAAAATATCATAATGTTTTTGAATTAAAAACCCTTCCACACATGTGAAAAAGGAACCTACCTCAAGAGTCCCCCACTCCTTACCAAGGTGTCAAAAATGCATCATTATTCCAAAATATCTCATTTTTTTTAGTAATATCTCATAATTTTTATCTAATAAACCTTGTACTCAGTCAACTCTTCATCTTGTGTGAGCATTTACTCATTTTTGGGTATTTTATTTTATTTTTTTGGATTTATATCATCCCAACACTTGGATTAATCCAATTGGCCCATTGGAACCTTAATTGGACCATAATCCAAAAATTTCTGAAAATGTAGACCCTTAGACTAAGGTCCCTTATACACAATTTCAATTAATTCCTAATGCACCTTGGAAAGTTCATTTTTTACTTTTATTTCAGGCCATTTTAGACACTAGGAGGATTTTTATATCCAAAGATATCTCAATTTTAGATTATCTCTCTCTAGATATTTTCTCTCTCTAAGCCAAAATAGAGTAAAACAAGATCTTTCTTCTATTTTAGAGGAGAATAATTACAAGAATAGAAGGGGAGATTCTTGTACCTTTACTCCTCAAAAGCTGGAGGGAGGAATCTTACACGATAGAACAAGTTTGCACTTGGTTCATAGAAGCCACCCAACGTCTTTTCCCTCTTTTTCTTTACGAGGCACAGCTCATTGGCTCGGTCCCCTAAAACAGAAAATTTTCAAGGGTAAGATTCCTCCCCAGCCTCTCAAGATGTCCAACATCTTTCTCTGTAATCAAATCCCTCTTCAGAAATATAAAAGATCTTGTTTCTACTAGTTTTGGCCTAGAGAGAGAAAATCTTCTAGAGAGTGGTAATTTAGTTTTTAAATATTTTTTTGGATAGAAAAATATATCATCTTATTAAAATAAGTTTCCTTGAAACAGAAGTTCAAAAAGATTTTAAGAAGGTGCATTAGAAATTAAGTATAATCTGTTCAAGAGACATTATCCTGCGGGTGAAGATTTTTTCGAAACTTTAAATTAAGGTTCCTATGGACCAATAAGATTCATCCAAATGTAGGGAGGAGATAAATGAAGAAATAAAAGAAAAATCCCCCAAAAGTGAGTAAATACTCACATAAGATGAAGAGGTGACTAAGGACAAGGTTAATAGTTAAAAAGGGAGATATTTAGAAGTAATGATGCATTTTTGACACCTCTGCATGGGGGAATTTCCCTCATGAAGGAGGCACCTATTTCACATGCTTGAATGAGTTTTAAACTCCTAAATAATGAGATATTTTTATCTCTCCTCTCTCTTGTTTCAACTAGATCCAAAAAGTGAGCAAAACTGACCTAAAAATGGTCAAAAATGAATCAAACTGATTTGGAAAATTCTAGAATCAGTTGGCTTGGTTAGAAGCTCACTTTTTCCTTTAAATAGAAGCCCTCCCCTTTGTTGAAACTCAATAGTGTTTTGCACTGTTACCCTGTCTCTCCCAAGTGCCAAAAACAATGAATTGTACTCATAATTCATTAGTTTTTGACCTTCCCTCTTCCAAATTTAAAGATTGGTGGCCACTCTTGTCTCAAACAAGAGTAGAACCCTCAAACCATCAAGCCAAAGGAAAACTCTCAAATTATCAATATAAGTTAGAGATTCTTCTCTTTTATAGGCATTCCCCTCTCTTCTCTAGTAAATCCAACATTCTTTATCCTAGGTGAATGATTAGGGAATAAAATCAAGTTTTTCATAATGTTTCTCTTAAAAAAGTAGAAAAATATTACTTTAGAATGATTTAAATCCTCTTGATGCATTTCTAATTAATTTTAGAGACTTAAAATTAAAAAATGATCAACCATACAAAGGAGGTTATGGCAAAATTTTTCAAAAATTTGGAAATAAGTATTATCTTTCGTTATTCTGAAAGAGTAATCCTTATGATTTCTATATTCTAAAGTGTCATTTTCGTGCATAGAAGATGCATTTTGATAATTTGTATAAAAGAAAATTAGTATTATTATAAAAGTATTACTTTTATTATTATTGATTTTTATGCATAAAAGTATGCATAAAAGATTTTTTTTAATTATAAAAGTGTTACTTTTATCATATTTGATTTTTATGCATAAAAGTATGCATAAAAGATTTTTTTTATTATAAAAGTGTTTCTTTTATTATATTTGATTTTCATACATAGAAGTATGCATAAAAGATTATTATTTTTATTATAAAAGTGTTACTTTTATCATATTTGATTTTTATGCATAAAAGTATGCATAAAAGATTATTTTTTATTATAAAAGTGTTACTTTTATCATATTTGATTTTTGTGCATAAAAGTATGCATAAAAGATTATTTTTTATTATAAAAGTGTTACTTTTATCATATTTGATTTTCATGTATAGAAGTATGCATAAAAGATTATTTTTTTATTATAAAAGTGTTACTTTTATCATATTTGATTTTCATGCATAGAAGTATGCATAAAAATTTATTTTTTTATTATAAAAGTGTTACTTTTATCATATTTGATTTTTATGCATAAAAGTATATTTTTTTATTATAAAAGTGTTACTTTTATCATATTTGGCTTTCATGCATAGAAGTATGCATAAAAGATTAATTTTTTTATTATAAAAGTGTTACTTTCATCATAAATGATTGTTATGCATAAATGGTTGCATAAAAGAAATTTTTTTAAATATTAAAAGACTGATTTTCATCATAAATGGTTTTTATGCATAAATGGGTGCATAAAAGATATTTTTTTATATTAAAAGTGTGATTTTCATCATAAATGGTTTTTATGCATAAATGGGTGCATAAAAGATATTTTTTTATATTAAAAGTGTGATTTTCATCATAAATGGTTTTTTTGCATAAAAGATATTTTTTATTAAAAGAGTGATTTTCACCATAAATGAATTTTTATGATGATAAAAGTGTGACTTTCATCAGAATCGGACTGTATGCATAATTCGATGCAAATAGAATCTTTATAATTAAATAAGGGTTCTCCTTAATCCTCTATTTAATTTTCATAAAAATTAGAAAAATGAATAAGTAGATAATCTGTGAGAAGAAATGCTACCGTTTCATATTCACTAAGATGGTAATGAGAAAATTCAATTAAACTATCAAAGTCGGAGATTGAGATAAATGATTATTTTATTCCTCATAAGAAATTCATGTTTTAGAAATCTGTAAGCAAATATTCGTCAAACGAAATTTAGAAAAAGAGAAATTGAAATAGTACCTTAAAATCAAGCTGACATACACTGTCACAATGGAACCATTTCCTTCCATGACCTTCACGGAAACAAAGTTCAAGGAACTGGAGTTTCCGGATCCCCGGACCTTTAGTTAGTAAAAGCTTCCATGTTAATGAAAGGACTTAGGAAGAAGCAACAAATTTATGTTGTCAAAATGAACCCAGTAGACTCAAAGCTTAAGGCTAAAGAACCAGAATGGTTAAGTGAATTTGATGATCTATTCCTAGCAGAGCTAACAGAGATGCCTCCAATTCGGGAAGTAGATCATGTGATAGAATTAACCCCCGGAGCTCAGCCAGTAGCCCTCCCTGCGCACGTACAAAATACCAGTTCCTGAAGCCATCGAACTCAAGGAACAACTTAGACAGTTGTTGGAACAAGGGTTTGTAAGACCCAATGTTTCACCTTGGGGAGCGCTAGTTCTCTTTCAGAAAAAGAAAGATGGAACGTTTAGACTCTCTGTGGTCTATAGAGGTCTAAATCAGCTGATAGTTAAGAATAAGTATCATATCCCAAGAATTGATTAGCTTTTGGACAGGCTAAATGGAGCCCAGATCTTCACAAAGATAGATCTCAAATCCGGGTATTACTAGATCAGGATCAATGATCAAGATATACCAAAAACAGCCATCAATACTCGCTATGGACATTATGAATTTACTGTCATGCCGTTCGGATTAACTAATGCCCCAGCTACATTCAATTGCCTAATGCAAGACATCCTTAGAGAATACTTGGATGATTTTGTTCTAGTTTTCTTTGATGACATTCTGATTTACTCAAGGAATGCAGCTGACCATGAGACTCATGTCAAAAAAGTTCTTGAGATTCTAAGGAAGCATCAACTCTTTGCCAAAAAGAGCAAATGCACTTTCTCTGCTGACCACGTTTATTACTTGGGCTTTCTGGTATCCAAAGATGGAATTTCTCCAGATTTTGCAAAAGTCCAAGCAGTCATAGATTGGCCGGAACCAAAGACAGTGAAAGAAGTCAGAGGATTCTTGGGATACTAACCTTCTAGAATACCCCATTTCAGTGGTCTACTAGGTGTCAGAGTGCTTTTGATAAGCTGAAGGCCGCCTTGGTAACCAGTCCCATTCTGAAACTGCCAGATTTCTCTCTACCCTTTGAGATAGTAACTGATGCAAGTGGTTTTGCCCTCGGAGGTGCACTCATGTAGGAAGGTCGTGCAGTGGCCTATGAATCCCGAACTCAAAACGCATGAGAGGAATTATGCTGTCCCCATGACCTGGAATTACTTTCAGTAGTCTATGCCTTAAAATTGTGGAGACATTACCTACTGGGAAAAAGATTCACTTTGATGACAGATCATCAGAGCTTAAAGTGGATCTTTACTCAGAAGGACCTCAACATGCGCCAAAGAAGGTGGATGCAGACCCTGCAGGAATTTGATTTTGAAATCAAGTACCGCCCAAGCAAAGAAAATGTTGTAGCAGATGCCCTCAGCAGAAAAGCCTCCTTGCTTGCAATTACCGTAGTATCAAATCCTTTGATTATTGAAGCAAGAGAGAAGATCATGCAGGATAGATTCTTTGGCCCTATTGCTACCCTACTTATGCAGGAAAGCAAAACTCCACAGGAGTTGAACAGAGTTCAAGGGTACAACCTAGATAATGGCATCATGTATTATAATCACAGGCTATGCATTCCCAATGATGAGGGAACCAAGGGTCAAATTTTGAATGAATCCCATGACAGCCTTATAGCAGGACATCCAGGTTTCATCAAAACTTACATGTCTATAAAGAAAAGCTTCTTTTGGCCTGGTCTGAAAAGGGATGTACTAATCATGTACGTCAATGTCTGACATGCCATAAAGTCGAAGTGAAAGAGTAAAAATGTGTAGGAAGTTAAATCCATTGGACATCCCCCAGATGAAGTGGGAATGTATCAGTATGGACTTTATTACTAGATTACCTTCAATGCAATCAGGTTACAACTCCATTTTTGTGGTAGTTGACAGACTAACCAAAGTTGCCCATCTGATCCCAGTAAAAGAAACCTACACTGCAGTGGATGTGGCCAAAGTGTTCCTCAAAGAAATCTTCAGATTGCATGGCCTACCCAGGAGAATAGTAAGTGATCAATTTATTATAAAAGTATTACTTTCATTATTATTGATTTTTATGCATAAAAGTATACATAAAAGATTACTTTTTTATTATAAAAGTGTTATTGTTACTTTTATCATATTTGATTTTTATGCATAAAAGTATGCATAAAAGATTTATTTTTAATTATAAAAGTGTTACTTTTATCATATTTGATTTTCATGCATAGAAGTATGCATTAAAAAAAAATTTAATTATAAAAGTGTTACTTTTATCATATTTGCTTTTTATGCATAAAAGATTTTTTATTATTATAAAAGTGTTACTTTTATCATATTTGATTTTTGTGCATAAAAGATTTTTTTTTAATTATAAAAGTGTTACTTTTATCATATTTGATTTTTATACATAAAAGATTTTTTTAATTATAAAAGTGTTACTTTTATCATATTTGATTTTTGTGCATAAAAGTATGCATAAAAGATTATTTTTTTATTATAAAAGTGTTACTTTTATCATATTTAATTTTTATGCATAAAAGTATGCATAAAAGATTATTTTTTTATTATAAAAGTGTTACTTTTATCATATTTGATTTTCATGTATAGAAGTATGCATAAAAGTTTATTTTTTAATTATAAAAGTGCTACTTTTATCATATTTGATTTTCATGCATAGAAGTATGCATAAAAGATTATTTTTTTTAATTATAAAAGTGTTACTTTTATCATATTTGATTTTTATGCATAAAAGTATATTTTTTCATTATAAAAGTATTACTTTTATCATATTTGATTTTCATGCATAGAAGTATGCATAAAAGATTACTTTTTTTTATTATAAAAGTGTTACTTTCATCATAAATGATTATTATGCATAAATGGTTGCATAAAAGAATTTTGTTTTTTTATTAAAAGAGTGATTTTCATCATAAATGATTTTTATGCATAAATGGGTGCATAAAAGATATTTTTTTATATTAAAAGTGTGATTTTCATCATAAATGGTTTTTATGCATAAATGGGTGCATAAAATATATTTTTTATATTAAAAGTGTGATTTTCATCATAAAAGTATGATTTTTTATATTAAAAGTGTGATTTTCATCATAAATGGTTTTTATGCATAAATGGGTGCATAAAAGATATTTTTTATTAAAAGAGTGATTTTTGCCATAAATGAATTTTTATGATGATAAAAGTGTGACTTTCATCAGAATCGGATTTTATGTATAATTAGATGCATATAGAATCTTTATAATTAAATAAGGGTTCTCCTTAATCCTCTATTTAATTTTCACAAAAATTAGAAAAATGAATAAGTAGATAATCTGTGAGAAGAAATGCTACTGTTTCATATTCACTTAGATGGTAATGAGAAAATTCAATTAAACTATCAAAGTCGGAGATTGAGATAAATGATTATTTTATTCCTCATAAGAAATTCATGTTTTAGAAATTTGTAAGCAAATATTAGAAAAAGAGAAATTGAAATAGTACCTTTCGAGAAAGATAGTTTAGGAAGAACCTCTTTCCAGACCCAAACTCTGATTCTGACTATTGACCAAGACCTAATTCCTTCGTCAATGACGATGTGTTCAGTTCAGGAAAAATGCACTCAAAACACCCACCGAATCTGAAACTAAGTTAAGACTTTTGATTTTGATCTTAGGATCAAGTTGACAGAATTTGAGGAATTTTGTTTGGAATTCAGACCTGGATCCAGAAGTATTGAGATACGGATTTAAGATTATTCTTGGTTTTCAAACAAAAAATCAAAATTGAAAACTTGCATAGAAACCCTGTTTTCTTAAAGGACTGTCCTATGCCAGAATGCTGGAGGGAGCATTTGGCATATATGTTTATCTAAGGGAAGTTTGGTTACAACAGCTGGCGGCGGGGAGTGTTTGAGGGACAGCTCACGCGGCAAATCCTGCCGACCAGTCTCGGTATGGTTAAAATGGTGCGCTTCCGATACGATGGACGAGGGCCGATGAAGCGGTCCCTGAGTGAAGTGCCAGGACACCTAAGGAGGATCCTCGAGGGTTCTGACCAGGCGATGCATGGGCTCGCGATACCGAGGACACCCATACGTATGTCGAGGAAGATATTGTATGACAAACCAATGTTATTGTAATCTATCACTGGATCTCGTTGTTGACTCGCTGGTCTCAACGGAGAGTCCAGAGTGATACTGTTTTGTGAGAAACAAAGACTCAATGGAAATTTTGAAGTATGACATGTGTAACCAATAAATTGTTTGTCAATGGATTTTTTTTAAGTTTTAAAGAGGAGTGTGTGCGTATCTGTTTTCTAAAGCTAAAGTTAAGAAAGGTATTTCAATTATGGGTGGGTGAGTACTTGTTTGGATCTACCGATTCCAGTGGCACGGTGGTGGTTAACCCATGGGCCGGATCGAATCAGTGGAGTTTTAATAATCAAACTGAAAAATCTTAGGATTACGCTAGGATTCGAGTAGATAGTTAATTCCCTAATAAAATTCTCGATTGAGTGGATCAACGGCTGTGCCTAATCTTGATTAGGAAAAAAGTGTTGAATTGCTCAGATGATCAAATTATATCAGTGATAGTTTCCTTCTATCTGGTTTATTCAGGTGGAGGATAGTTTAGATTTTGATCTCGTTAGAAAACTCGTTTAAAAAAAATTCAAAAAGATGGAATCGTCCTCGCTTTCCAGGCATGGGAATTTTTCTCGGTTTCGGTTTTCGGAGTGACCACCAGCCTAGTCTCGTGCCCGGACATTCGTGGGGCGAGGCCTCGAGTGAGAAATCCTGCCCTGCGCATGAGGGGGCTGCTTCTGCTATCAACTACTGGGAATCCGGTGCACGGAGGGGGTAGAGGGATTTAACATCAAGGCCCTAGTTTTACTACGGATCATAAACAATAAATCTATTGGAAAGTTACCTGAATCATTGAGTCCACCCATCCATAGATGGTGTCGAGGCATCCATCCACCCACTCATCCAATTTTTTTTTGTTATCTAATTAGGTCCTACCACACTATGAAACACATACAAATAGGTTCTTTAATTAAATAAGTTCCACAATGTTTGTAAGATTCCTCCCCAGCCTCTCAATATGTTCAGCATCTTCCCCTATAATCAAATCCCTCTTCAGAAATAAAAAAGGTCTTGTGTCTACCAGTTTTGGCCTAGAGAGAGAAAATCTTCTAAAGAGTGGTAATTCAGTTTTTAAATATTTTTGGATAGAAAAATATCTCATCTTATTAAAATAAGTTCCCCTGAAATAGAAGTTCAAAAAGATTTTCAGAAGGTGCATTAGAAATTAAGTATAATCTGTTCAAGAGGCATTATCCTGGGGGTCAAGATTTTTCAAAATTTTAAATTAAGTTTCTTATGGACCAATAAGATTCAGCCAAATGTAGGGAGAAGATAAATAGAAGAATAAAAGGAAAATCTCCCAAAAATGAGTAAATACTCACATAAGATGAAGAGTTGACTAAGGACAAGGTTAATAGTAAAAAAAAGAGAGATATTTAGATGAAATGATGCATTTTTGACACCTCAGTATGGGGGAATTCCCCTCATGAAGGAGGCGCCTATTTCACATGTGTGGGAGAGTTTTAAACTCCCAAATAATGAGATATTTTCATCTCTCCTCTCTCCTGTTTCAACTAGATCCAAAAAGTGGACTAAACTGACCAAAAATGGTCAAAAATTGACCAAACTGATCTGGAAAAGTCTAGAATCAATTAGCTTGGTTAGAAGCTCACTTTTTCCTTTAAATAGAAGCCTTCTCCTTTGTTGAAGCTTAATAGTGTTTTTGCACTATTACCCTACTTCTCCCAAGAGCCAGAAAAATATGAATTTACTCATAATTCATTAGTTTTTTGACCTTCCCTCTTCTAAAGATTGGTGGCCACTCTTGTTTCAAACAAGAGTAGAACCCTCAAACCATCAAGCCAAAGGAAAGCTCTCAAATTCCTTCGTAAGTTGGAGATTCTTCTCTTTTCTATTCATTTTATGGTTTTTTATGATTTTTGACTTCTCTAAATGGAAAATGATGTTATGCCTCATTGAAAAAAGGCATTCCCCTCTCTTCCTTAGTAAATCCAACCATTCTTATCCTAGATGAATGATTAATGGATAAAATCAAGTTTTTCATAATGTTTCTCTTTGATAAAGTAGAAAATTTTACATTAGAATGATTTAAATACTCTTAGTGAACTTCTAATTAATTTTAGAGAGTCAAAAATTGAAAAATGGTCAGCCATACAAAGGAGGTTATGGCAAAATTTTTCTAAAATTGTGAAAAATAGTTTTACTTTTTATTCCAAAAGAGTAATTCCCATCGTTTATGTATTCAAAAAAAGTTATTTTTCATCCTAGGTATAGAAAAATGCATACTAAAAATGATTCATTAAAAAAATGTTACTCTCTTTAGAATTAAATTCTATGTATAGAAGGAAGCATATTGAAATTTTTATTTTGATTATAAAAGAGTGATTTTTATCATAAATGATTTATATGCATAAACATATGCATAAAGGATAATTTTTTTATATTGAAAAAGTGATTTTCATCATAAATGATTTATATGCACAAATGGATGCATAAAAGAAACTCTTTTATATTAAAAGAGTGATTTTTATCATAAATGATTTGTATGCATAAACATATACATAAAAGATATTTTTTTATATTAAAAGTGTGATTTTTATCATAAATTATTTTTATGCATAAATGGATGCATAAAAGAAATTCTTTTATATTAAAAGAGTGATTTTCATCATAAATGATTTGTATGCATAAACATATGCATAAAAGATATTTTTTTATATTAAAAGTGTGATTTTCATCATAAATGATTTGTATGCATAAACGTATGCATAAAAGATATATTTTTTATATTAAAAGTGTGATTTTCATCATAAATAATTTTATGAATAAATGGATACATAAAAGAAATCCTTTTTTATTAAAAGAGTGATTTTCATCATAAATGATTTGTATGCATAAACATATGCATAAAAGATATTTTTTTTATAATAAAAGTGTGATTTTCATCCTAAATGATTTTTATGCATAAATGGATGCATAAAAGAAATTCTTTTATATTAAAAGAGTGATTTTCATCATAAATGATTTGTATGCATAAACATATGCATAAAAGAATTTTTTTAATATATTAAAAGTGTGATTTTCATCATAAATGATTTTTATGCATAAATGGATGCATAAAAGAAATTCTTTTATATTAAAAGAGTGATTTTCATCATAAATGCTGTGTATGCATAAACATATGCGTAAAAGATATTTTTTTAATTAAAAGTGTGATTTTCATCATAAATGATTTTTATGCATAAATGGATGCATAAAAGAAATTCTTTCATATTAAAAGAGTGATTTTCATCATAAATTATTTTTATGATGATAAAAGTGTGACTTTCATCAGAATTAGATTTTATGCATAAATAGATGCATATAGAATGATTATATTTAAATAAGGGTTCTCTTAATCCTCTATTTAATTTTCACAAAAATTGGAAAAATGAATAAGTAGATAATCTGTGAGAAGAAATGCTTCCGTTTCATATTCACTAAGATGGTAATGAGAAAATTCAATTAAACTATCGAAGTTGGAGATCGAGATAAATGATTATTTAATTCCTCATAAGAAATTCATGTTTTAGAAATCTGTAAGCAAATATTCATCGAACAAAATTTAGAAAAAGAGAAATTGAAATAGTACCTTTCGAGAAAGATAGTGTAGGAAGAACCTTTCCAGACCCAAACTCTGATTCAGACTATTGACTAAGACCTAATTCCTTCGTCTCAGTTTCAATCAATGACGATGTGCCCAGTTCAGGAAAAATGTACTCAAATCCCCCACCGAATCTGAAACTAAGTTAAGACCAGTGATTATGATCTGAGGATCAAGTTAACAGAATTTGAGGAATTTTGTTTGGAATTCAGACCTGGATCTAGAAATATTGGGATATGGATTTAAGATTTATTCATGATTTTCAAACAAAATCAAAACTGAAAACTTGCTTGATACGGATTTAAGATTTATTCATGATTTTCAAACAAAATCAAAACTGAAAACTTATGCTAGAATGCTGGAGGGAGCATTTGGCATATATGTTTATCTAAGGGAAGTTCGGTTGCAATAGCTAGCACAGAGTGTTCGAGGGACAGCTCACGCGGCAAAAACCTACCCACCTGGGTATGGTGAAAAATGATGTGCTTCCGGTATGATGGGCGAGGGCCGACAAAGCGGTCCCTGAGTGAAGTACTAGGACACCTAAGGAGGATCTTGGAGAGTTCTAACCAGGTGATGCATGGGCTCGCGGTGCTTAGGACACCCATATGTATGTCGAGGAAGATATATATATGTATGTTGACGAAATGATTATTGTAATCTGTTACTAGATCTCGTTGTTGTGGCCAGCTGGTCCCAACGGAGAGTCCAGAGTGGTACTGTTTTTGTGAAACAAGGGATTGAATGAAAATTTTGAGTTATGAAATCTGTGATCATATCCATTTTGTCAATGGATTATTTTTATATTAAAGTTTTAAAGAGGAGTGTGTGCGTATCTGTTTTCTAAAGCTAAAGTTAAGAAAGGCATTTCAATTATGGGTGGGTTAGTACTTGTTTGGTTCTACCGATTCCAGTGGTAGGGTGGTGGCTAACCCATGGGCCGGATGGGGTTAGGCTGGAATCAGTGGATTTTTAATAATCAAACTGAAAAATCTTAGGATTACGCTAGGATTCGAGTAGCTAGTTAAGTCCCTGATAAATTTCTCAATTGAGTGGATCAACGGTTGTGCCCGATCTTAATTAGGAAAAAAACGTTGAAATTACTCAGATGATCAAATTTTATCAGTGACAGTTTTCTTCTATCTGGTTTATTTAGGTGAAGGATAGTTTAGAATTGATCTCGTTAGAAAAATTCGTTAAGAAAATTCAAAAAGGTGAAATCGTCCCCGCTTTCCGGGCATGGGAAATTTTTCCGGTTTCGGTTTTCGGAGTGACCACCAGCCTAGTCTCGTGCCCGCAACATTCCTAGGCAAGGCCCCGAGTGAGAAACCCTGCCCCGCGCATGAGGGGGCTACTTCCGCTATCAAATACCGGGAGTCCGGTGCGCGGAGGGGGCAGAGGGATCTCACAGTTGGTATCAGAGCAAAAATTGCCTAAATTTTTAATAGAAATCTGGGAAAGAAATGTTTTTCACTTGTTAATACTATGTGAATGAACTTGAAAAATTGAAAACTTATAATTGAATTGGAAATTTATAGATGGACACCCCGAACCTATCTGGAATTCCTCGACTCTCTCAGAGTCAGGATATGATAGCTTTTGCAATTGATCACCTCGTCAACTTTGCTACGACCCGAATGAGCAGAGTGAGACTCGCTCGCCATTTTGAGATTCTTTACTTTCCCGATCCTCTTGAGCGACGTCGGTATATGTGGTTCAATGGAGGATGGTGTATTAACATTAGTACGAGTCAACGCGTCAGAGGCTCAGGCAAAATATTTCCTTGGCCATGATTCTGATAAGACTAGGGCTTGTTCAACACGTTCTACTCTGTGATCATTCACCCAGGAACTTCAGAACTTCATGCCAATTTTGTAGACTTCTTAGCCGCTTTATCCCGAGTATTTCAGAATATAAGAAAATATTATTTTTTCTTGTTTTTGCCTAGAGAGAAGAAAAATTCTAGAGAGAGATAATTCAATATTGAGATATTTTTATATATAAAAATTCTCCTAATATCAAAATATATTTCCCTGAAACAGAAGTTCAAAGTAAATTCTCCAAGGTGCATTAGGAATCAATTAAAAATGATATAAGAGACCTTAGCCTAAGGGTCTAGATTCTCATAAATTTCTGGATTATGGTCTAATTAAGGCTCCAATGGGCCGATAGGATTAATACAAGTGTTGGGATGAGATAAATCCAATTAATAAAAGAAAATATCAAAAAAATGAGTAAATTCTCACATAAGATGAAGAGTTGACTGAGTACAAGGTTTATTAGTTAAAAATTAAGAGATATTACTAGAAAAAATGAGATATTTTGGAGAAATAATAAATTTTTGACACCTTGGTAAGGAGAGGGGGACCTTTGAGGTAGGTCCCTCCTTCACATGTGTGGAAGGGTTTTTAATTTAAAACAATTGTGATATTTTTATCTCTCCTCTCTCTTGGATCAAACTGGATCAAAAGGAAAACTAAACTGGTCCAAAACTTGTCCAAATTCAGTCAAACTGAAGCTGGAAAATTCTAGAACCCAGTTGGTCTCGGTTAGTGGCCTCCCTCACCTATAAATAGACCCTCATTCTTTTGTATTCTCATCTCTGAGCTATACCATGCCAGTATTATATTAAAATAATCATATTTTCTATTATCCCTTAAATTTTCTCTACTTTTGGGGAGCTTGGAGCTTCTCTCTCTCTCTCTCTTTAACAACTCTTGGAGCTCTCTTCTCCACTTGCTAAACCAATTGACTGGTTTTGGGGGCTTCACTTCTAGAAAAAGAAGTAAGCTAATCCTTGAGGTAAGAATTAACTTTATGGTTTTTTGTTAATTTTCTCAAATGACTTCTCTTCTCAACCCCTCTCAAGCTTGAGAAGTTTTCTAAATGGTTGTTTTAAATTCAAATCAAGCTTTCCCTAAGAATCTCAATGAATAATCAAGAAAAAGTTAATCTTTATGCTTATTTAGAATGCTTTCTTATGTATACCTCTCTCTCAAAAAGAATAGTCATTCCTATGGTTAATTCTTTAGCAAAAGAATGCTTCTCATTTTGATAAGTTCTTATTTCAAAACCAAACTCTAGGCTTGTTAAGCTAGAGAATAATAAAATTATATTTTTATGATTTTATCTTAACAAAATAATGGTTAATTCTTTTAGATTATTTATAAGTAGTTAAAAACTACTTTGATTGATTCTAAATGAGAAATAGATTATCTTATCAAATTGGGAAAAGATGAATAATGGAATTAGCTTAATCTAGTGGGATAATCATAATTAAGTTTATGATTATGATTAGAATTATGACTTAAATTCATAGTTTAGATTTAAACTTAAAATTAGATTTTCTATCATAATTTCATTACAATGTTTTATTCTTTTAAGAAAATTAAAAATTATCAGTAATAGCAGCAAAGCTATAGTAAAATTCTTAAAAAATAATATATATCTTATTTTTATGCATAATTCTAAAAGAGGACTTCCTACCATATTCTAGGATTGGACATCCTATGCAAAAAGAATGATTTTTATCATATTCATGGGAAAAAAAATTTAGTATTTATGCATAAATATTTAATTAAAAGAAAAGAGGAATATTTGGTTAAAAACATTAATGCAAAAAGAGTAATTCCCATGATAATTGAGATCCAAGTAAATAAATGATAAAAGAGGAATTTTTAGTATATTAAAATAATGGATATTTTTATTTAATTTAAAGAGAAATTTTAGATAAATTTATTTTATACATAAGAAATTTTTAAATGATAAAAGAGGAATTCCCATGACATTCGAAATTCAAATATTTAAATTTAAAAATAGCAATTTTAAGCATATTAAAAAATAGATATTTATATTTAATTAAAGAGGATTTTTAATGGTATTTTAAGTAGAGAAAGGTTTAAATTAAATTTTGGTGACAAAAGAGAAACTTTTATCATAATTTCACGTAGAAAATTAGGGTTGATAATTAAATTGGTAGAAATAATAATTAAATTGGTAGCAATAATATTCTTAGATATTTTATGTCGATAAATCATCAAAATGATATTTACCAAAAATTAGATTAATGGAAGAAGAGTATTTTTATAAAAACCCGATATTCTCGTATAGAACTATTTCTTAATTTATTATGGTTAGGAAGCAATGAGATTCATAAAGTTAGAATTTTCCTTATAGTTAGAAGTATAGTAGATGTTTATCTGAAGAAAATCCTTCGAAACCAAAGATAGAAGTAAACCGAATAATTTTGGTTAAACCAGGACTATGAGAATGGTGGTCAATAAACTACTTGCCCATCTCTCGATCTGAATCAAGAAAAAACCTCGTGTGACCAATTCCAATTCTTGACACAAAGAATAGACTACCATTGAATTAGCGTAGTTTTCCCTTAATCGAAAAAGGATTGTTTTACGCTAGAATGCTAGAGGAAGCATTTGGTATGTGTTTAACTAAGAAGAGACTCAATGTGCAACAGCTGGCGAGGAGTCGTCGAGGGATCCTCTTGCACGGGGCAGGGTTTCCCACTCAAGGCCTCGCCCTCAAATGTCCAGACATAAGACTAATCTAGTAGTCATTCCGAAACCGAAATCGAGAAAATTTCCCTTGCCCAAAAAATGGGGACGATTCCACCTTTTTGATTCCCTTAACGAATTTTCTAACGGGGTCAAGAGACTAAACTAACCTTCACCTGATTAAACCAGATAGAAGGAAAACTATTATAGACTTAACTTGAAAAAATCAACGCTTTTTTCCTAACTCAATCAGGCACAGCCGTTGTTCTATTCATTTGAGAAGTCTTCAGGTTATTATTTAACTACTCGAGTTCTAAGCAGATTCCTTTTATTCAGTTTCATTATTAAAACTCTACTGATTCCAGCCTTCGGCCCATGGGTTAGCCACCGCCCAACCACTGGAATTGGTAGAACCAGACAATTACTCACCCACCCATAATTGAATGCCCTTCTTAACTTTTGCTTTCGAATACAGATACGCACACACTCCTCTTTAAACTTTAACTTAAAAAATAATCAATTAACAAACAGTTATTGATTACAGATCTCATAACTCAAAATTTCCATCCAAACCTTGTTTCTCAAAAAAAAGAGTATCACTCTGGACTCTCCGTTGAGACCAGCTGGTCAACAACAAGATCCAGTAATAGATTACAATAATCATTTGTCCATCATACAATATCTTCCACGACATACGCATGGGTGTCCTCGGCACCGCGAGCTCGTACATCTCCTGGTCATCAGAACCCTCCAGGATCCTCCTTAGGTGTCCTTGCACTTCACTCAGGGAGAGACCGCTTCGTCGGCCCTCGTCCATCATACCGGAAGCGTACCATTTTAACCGTACCGAGGCTGGTCAAGACCTGGGTGGGTTTTACCGCATGAGCTGTCCTTTGAACACTCCTTGCGAGCTGTTGCAACCGAACTTCCCTTAGAAAAACACATACCAAATGCTCCCTCCAGCATTCTGGCATAAGACAGTCCTTTAAGAAAACAGGGTTTCTATGCAAGATTTCAGTTTGATTTTCTTTTGAATACAATGAGTATATTTTAAATTAGTATCCCAAAAACTTCATAATCGTAATACTGAATTTCAAAACAGAATTCCTCGAATTCCGTAACCTTGATCCTCAGATCAATTCAAAGGGTCTTAACTTAGTTTCAGATTTGGTGGGAGATTTGAGTGTATTTTCCTGAACTGGTCACATCTTCTTTCCGCAAAACTGACAAAAGAGTTTGGTCTTGGTCATAGTCTGATTCAGGGTTCGAGTCTGATAAGGTTCTTCCTGAACTATTTTTCTCAAAAAGGGGTGTGATATTTTAATTACTAATTTACTGAATTTCATTCATTGAAAATTCATTTAACTGATTTCTAAATTAATCACAAATTTTGATGAGCAATAAATTAATCATTTATCTGAAATTTCAACTTCGTTAGATTTTTTGAATTTTCTCTTTACAATCCGAGTCAATATGAAATGATAGAAATTTCTCTCTCAGAGTATTTACTTATTCATTTATCAAATATTCATGGAAATTAAACATAGAACTAAAGAGAATCTAATTTTGATATAAAAATTCTTTATGCATTTATTTATGCATAAAATCCAACTTCAATGGAAATAACACTTTTATATAAAAGAAAATCCTTTTATGCATCTATTTATGCATAAAATCAATTTAATAGAAATAACAGTTTCAAAATAAGAAGAATTTCTTTATGCATCTTTTTATGCATAGAAATTAAATTTAATGAAAATAACACTTTTATAATAAAAAAATTTCTAATATGCATCTTTCTATGCATAGAATTTAATTTCAATGAAAACAACACTTTTATTATAAAAAAATTTCTAC
Source organism: Cibotium barometz (assembly GCF_041138505.1). Classification (NCBI taxonomy): domain Eukaryota; kingdom Viridiplantae; phylum Streptophyta; class Polypodiopsida; order Cyatheales; family Cibotiaceae; genus Cibotium; species Cibotium barometz. The sequence continues at coordinate 24,208,137 of NC_141098.1, forward strand.
TATGCAGCTTTCCATGCATAGAAATAAATTCAATGAAAATAACACTTTTATAACAAAAATTTCTATCATGCATCTTTCCATGCATAGAAATTGAATTCAATGAAAATAACATTTTTATAATAAAAGAATTTCCATTATGCATCTTTCCATGCATAGAAACTAAATTCAATGAAAATAACATTTGTGTAGTAAAAAAATTTCCATTATGCATCTTTCCATGCATAGAAATTGAATTCAATGAAAATAACACTTTTATAATAAAAAAATTTCCAATATGCATCTTTCCATGCATAGAAATTGAACTTAATGAAAATAACACTTTTATAATAAAGAAATTTCTATTATGCATCTTTCTATGCATATAAATTAATTCAATGAAAATAACACTTTTATAATAAAAAATTGCTATTATGCATCTTTCCATGCATAGAAATTGAATTCAATGAAAATAACACTTTTATAATAAAAAAATTTCCATTATGCATCTTTCCATGTATAGAAATTGAATTCAATGAAAATAACACTTTTATAATAAATAAATTTCCAATATGCATCTTTCCATGCATAGAAATTGAATTGAATGAAAATAACACTTTTATAATAAATAAATTTCCAATATGCATATTTCCATGCATAGAAATTGAATTCAATGAAAATAACACTTTTATAATAAAAAAAATTTCAATGTGCATCTTTCCATGCATAGAAATTGAATTCAATGAAAATAACACTTTTATAATAAAAAAATTTCTATTATGCATCTTTCTATGCATATAAATGAAATTCAATGAAAATAACACTTTTATAATAAACAAAACTCTATTATGCATCTTTCCATGCATAGAAATTTAATTCAATGAAAATACCACTTTTATAATAAAACAATTTCCAATAGGCATCTTTCCATGCATAGAAATTGAATTCAATGAAAATAACACTTTTATAATAAAAAAAATTCAATATGCATCTTTCATGCATAGAAATTAATTTCAATAATTAATATCAATGATATACATGCATATCCATAGGTGAATATGCACATGGAGTAAATAAAAATATTTCTTTTAGAATGCACAAACGGTGGGGATTACTCTTTTAGAATAACATAAAAATAAACTTTATTTTCCATAAAATTCAAGAAAATTTTGCCATAACCTCCTTTGTATGGTTGACCATTTTTAAATTTTTAACATTCTAATATCAATTTAAAAATAATCCCAATTTGAAGTAAAGTACTCTAATCTACTCAATTTTCACTTTCTAGTGAGTAAGCAATAAGAAAAGTTTAATCAATTTATTTATACTCATTCTAGGATTAAAAAAGGCTAAATTCTTAAGGAAGTGAAGGGGGTGGCTATTTCATCAATGCATAACATCAAGATTCACTTTAATCAACTAAAAAAAAAAGAATCAAAAAATCATAGATTTGAAATTAAAAAGTAGAATTTTTAGCTTACATGGAGTTTTGTGAGCTTTCCTTTGGCTTCAGGGATTGACAGTTCTACTCTTGTTTGGATCAAGAGTGGCCACCAATTATTTTGGAGAGGATTTAGTCAAAAACAATCAAATTATCAAATGAATTCAATGTATATGGCTCTGGGAAGGAGTAGAGTAATAGTGCATAAACACTATTAAGCTTTTATAAAGGGGGAGGCTTCTATTTATAGGAAAAGTGAGCCTCAAACCAAGCAAGCTGATTCTAGAATTTTCCAGATCTGCTTGGTCAAATTTTGATCATTTTTGGGTCAATTCAACTTACTTTTTGGAACTAGACTTGAAATAGGAGAGAGGAAAGATGAAATATCTCATTTTATTGATTTAAAATTGGGAAGCAATGATGAGAAAAAAGGCGTCTCCTTCATGACGGGGAATCCCCACTCTGAGGTGTCAAAAATTTATTTTTTTAATGTTTCCTTGGGTCCTTAGCCCACTCTTCATCTTATGTGAGTATTTACTCATTTTTGGGGGGTTTTTCTTTATTTCTTCAATTTATCTCCTCCCTAAATTTGGATTAATCTTATTGGTCCCTCAGAACCTTAATCCAAAATTTTTAAAAAATCTAGACCCTTAGGCTAAGGTCTTTTAAGCAGATTATAATTTATTTCTAATGCACCTTAGGAAACTCTTTTTAAACTTTTGTTTCGGGAAAATTTATTTTAATAAGAAAGGATATTTTTCCATCCAAAGATATCTAAAAACTGAGTTATCTCTCTCTAGAATATTTTCTCTCTCTAGGCCAAAACTGGTAAAAATAAGATCTTTTATTATTCTGAAAAGGGGATTGATTATAGGGGAAGAAATTGGACATCTTAAGGGGATGGGGAGGAATCTTACATTCTCTCCCACTTAAAAAATGTGAGATGTCCTCATCTCGCAAAATGGGGGTAATCCCGCATTAGTTCGGCTTCTTTCTCCCAGGTGGCGTCTTCAAAAGGATAGAACTTCCATTTGACTAATAATTCTCTTAGAACTCTATTCCTGCGAACCTTCTCTCGAACAGCAAGGATTTCTTCAGGTCCTTGGGTTGAAGAAGTTAAGAGTTCATCATCATTAAGCACATGATTCGGGCTCGGTACATACTTCTTAAGTAGGCTAACATGGAATACATTATGTACATTGAGATGAGGAGGCAGAAGTTCATAGGCTAAGTCACCTACTTTCTTTGTAATCAGATATGGCCCACTGTATCTGGGGGATAACTTCTTGTACTTACCAAGAGATAGAGAACTTCTTTTGGGACGTACTCGAATGAAGACCATATCTTCTTCTTTGAATTTTCTGTCTGACCTCTTCTTATGTGCATACTTCTTTGAATTTTATGTCTAACCTCTTCTTATCTGCATACTTCTTCTGTCTATCCTGGGTAGCTTTTATATCTTTGCGGATTGACTACATCTGCTGCTCCATGTTGTCAAGCATCTATCTGGACATCGCGACCCTAATCAATGGGTTGGACCAAGTTAATGGTGTTAGGCAGTCTTGTCCATACAGAGCTTTGAAAGGGCTCATCCCGATGCTTCGGTGATAAGAGACATTGTAGGCAAACTCGACTAGGTGCAGATAGCTTAGCCACTTCTTGGGTTCCCTGCCACCACAGCATGACCAAAGTATATCTTCGATTACTTGGTTCACCCTTTCATTTTGACCATCGGTCTCTCGGGGTGGTAAGCTGTGCTGAGATCTAAGAAAGTTCCTACTGCTTTGAAAAATGCGGTCCAAAATCTTGACGTGAACTTGGGATCTCGATTACTTACTATTCTCCTGGTTGGGTAGGCCATGCAATCTGAAGATTTCCTTGAGGAACACTCTGGCCACATCCATTGCAGTGTAGGTTTCTTTTACTCAAATCAGATGGGCAACTTTGGTTAGTCTATCAACTACCACGAAGGTGGAGTTGTAACTTGATTACACTGAAGGTAGTCCAGTAATAAAATCCATAGTGATACATTCCCACTTCATCTGCGGGGATGTCTAATGGAAGTAACTTCCCAGGCATTTCTACTCTCTCTGCTTTGACTTTCTGACAAATCAGGCATTGACGTACATGACTAAGTACATCCTTTTTTAGTCCAGGCCAAAAGAAGCTTTTCTTTATAGACATGTAGGTCTTGATGAAACCTAGATGTCCTGCAATAAGGCTGTCTCATGGGCTTCATTCATAATTTGACCCTTAGTTCCCTCATCATGCATATAAATTAAATTCAATGAAAATAACACTTTTATAATAAAAAAATTTCTATTATGCATTTTTCCATGCATAGAAATTGAATTCAATGAAAATTACACTTTTATAATAAAAAAAATTTCCATTATGCATCTTTCCATGCATAGAAATTGAATTCAATGAAAATAACACTTTTATAATAAAAAAATTTTCAATATGCATCTTTCTATGCATAGAAATTGAATTCAATGAAAATAACACTTTTATAATTTAAAAAAAATTCTATTATGCATCTTTCTATGCATATAAATTAAATTCAATGAAAATAACACTTTTATAATAAAAAAATTTCTATTATGCATCTTTCCATGCATAGAAATTGAATTCAATGAAAATAACACTTTTATAATAAAAAAATTTCCAATATGCATCTTTCCATGCATAGAAATTGAATTCAATGAAAATAACACTTTTATAATAAAAAAAATTTTAATATGCATCTTTCCATGCATAGAAATTAATTTCAATAATTAATATCAATGATATCCATGCATATCCATAGGTAAATATGTACATGGAGTAAATAAAAATATTTCTTTTAGAATGCACAAACGGTGGTGATTACTCTTTTAGAATAACATAAAAATAAACTTTATTTTCCATAAAATTTAAGAAAATTTTGCCATAACCTCCTTTGTATGGCTGACCATTTTTCAATTTTTAACATTCTAATATCAATTTAAAATTAATCCCAATTTGAAGTAAAGTACTCTAATCTACTCAATTTTCACTTTCTAGTGAGTAAGCAATAAGAAAAGTTTAATCAATTTATTTATTACTCATTCTAGGATAAAGAAAGGCTAAATTCTTAAGGAAGAGAAGGGGGTGGCTATTTCATCAAGGCATAACATCAAGATTCACTTTAATCAGCTAAAAAAAAAAGATTCAGAAAATCATAGATTTAAAATTAAAAAGTAGAATTTTTAGCTTACATGGAGTTTTGTGAGCTTTCCTTTGTCTTGAGGGATTGAGGGTTCTACTCTTGTTTGGATCAAGAGTGGCCACCAATTCTTTTGGAGAGGATTTAGTCAAAAACAATCAAATTATTAAGTGAATTCAATGTAATTGGCTCTCGAAAGGAGTAGAGTAACAGTGCATAAATACTATTAAGCTTTTACAAAGGGGGAGGCTTCATATTGGGTGTGTAATGGGTGTGTAAGTGGTATGCCTACCTTAAATTTTGCTTGAAGCACCAGCTACTACTAGGGGGTGTGGGAATTCTTTTCCTCGGTACTCGAGCAAAACATAACCAATTTTTTATAAAGGAATCCCACCAATACAGTGGTTGGTGGGCGGTTGGCTAACCCATGGGCCGGTTGGGGTAAGCTGGATCAGGGGGTTGGCTAACCCATGGGCCGGTTGGGGTTAAGCTGGATCGGGGGATTCTGCGATACAAATAGTTATGATTTAGTTAGTTAGATTAAGTCCTAGTAGGAAGACCATTGTTATGTGGGAGGGAATCAGCGGGCTGTGCCTCGCTAAAGGAGGAAACAAACAGTGATTCTATGGACCAAGTGCAAGTCTCTTCTTTGATCTGACCATGTGACTTTCGGGTTCGGTTGGATCAGTTTTGATAGTTAAGACTTTGACTTGTTAGATCAATTCTCCCGTTAGATGATTTCCCTAGTGGAATCGCCCGTGCTTCCGAGCGAGGGAAGTTTTTTCGGGCTCGATTTCGGAGGAACCGTCGAGCTAGTCTCTTGTCTGGATATCCATGGTGGGCGAGGCCCTGAGTGTGGATCCCTGCCCCGTGCGCAAGTGGGGCATCATGGAGGGGGCGGGGGTCTCACAACTGGTATCAGAGTTTTGTTCAAAGCTAATAAGAAAAATGAATTCTTATCAAAAACTTATAATAAAAACTCAGAAAGAGCATTTACGTATTGTATTTTCATTCTATAAGCTTCATTAATGAAGATTTTTAATCAAAGAATTTAGTTTTATAGATGGAAGTTCCACACTTATCCGGTATTCCCGATCTCACCCAGTCACAAGATATGACTGCCTTCGCCTTTGAGCATATCCTCTTCCACTACGACTCGAACGAGCCAAGCCAAACTCGCAAGCCATTTTGAGGATTTATATTTCCCAGATCCAGCAGAGAGACGGTAGCATAAGTGGCACGTGCAGGGCAATATGTCCATGCCTCCTGCAATTAGCGCATGATGCTAAGGGAGAATATCTCGTTGGCCATGGTCCTGTTGAGGTTAAAAGTGATTCATGGTGTTATTTAACTTTCGTGCCATATCTATAGACTTCTTAGATGTTTTTTCCCAAGTAGTAAGATAGTAGCTCCTTTGGTAGTAAGGGAACATTTGTATTGGGGCATTTGTAGCCCAGTATTGCCATCTTATGCATTTCCGAGGAGGTTTTGACTTTCTTGAGTCAAGATGCTCTATGTACATATTGCAACCTTTATATAAATAAAGAAATGTTTTGTGGAAAAATTCCCTGTTATATAAGTGATTGTTTATTATATGACGAATTGAAGAAGCAAGATCTTTAACTCAGACATATGTCATAGATCTCCAATAAGATCGGTTATCTTGTTTAAGCAATTATTTTTTGAACCTCTTAAGACTTAGGATCTCGTTGACGAAATCAAAATAAAAATTTAATAATGTATCATTTTTGGCAGAATTATGAGGTGAGCAAACAGTGGCCAACAACCAGATCCTCTCACTGATGAGGAAGAGCTTGATCCCGACGTTCACAAGAAGGCTCTTCACAGAACACAGAACTTAGCCAGGACCATTCAAAGGTGAAGGGGAGAACTTGGGCAAGGCTGTGGAGAAGTGGGTTGAAGCCATGGAGGAATATTTTGATGTCACCCGATATAACAAGAGGAGCAAAATGGCTCTCTCGAGGCTAAAGATTGTGGAAACAGCTAGGGTGGCATGGAGAAACCATTGTGACACCAACCATCTGGATAGGAATACCCAGTCCTGGAATGATCTCAAAGCTTATCTAAGGAAGAGATTTTTTCTCCCCGGATTCTTTGATAACATCTTGGTATACTCAAAGAATGCTGCAAATCATGAAGATCATGTGTGCAAGGTCCTAGAAAGCCTAAGGAAGCACCAAATCTTTGCAAAAAAGAGAAAGCGTTCTTTCTCTGTTGACCAGGTGGAATACTTGGGATTCATAGTGTCTAAAGATGGGATTTCTCCTGACCCCACAAAGATCCAAGCAATCGTAGATTGGCCAAAACCCAAGACGGTAAAGGAAGTCAGAGGATTCTGGGATTAGCCAGATGGTATAGGATCTTTATACCCAGGTATGCTCAGATAGCATCCCCTTTAACTAACCTTCTCAAGAAGAGTACCCTATTTTAGTGGACTGCAATGTGTCAGAGTGCCTTTGATAAGCTGAAGACAGTCTTAGTAACCAACCCTGTCCTTAAATTGCTAGATTTTACCAAACCTTTTGAGGTAGTTAGTGATGCCAGTGGGTTTGCCTTAGGCAGTGCTCTTATGTAGGAAGGTCATGCAGTGGCCTATGAATCCAAAAAACTCAGAACACATGAGAGAAATTATGCCGTCCATGACTTGGAGTTACTCTCAGTAGTTTATGCTCTAAAGTTGTGGAGACATTATCTTTTGGGACAGAGGTTCACCTTGATGAGAGAGATCATCAAAGTCTGAAGTGGATCTTCACCCAAAGGGATCTCAACATGCGTCAAAGGAGATGGATGCAGACCTTGTAGGAATTCAATTTTGAAGTTAAGTATCGGCCAGGGAAAGAAAATGTGGTGGCACATATGCTCAGCCAGAAAAGCCTCCTTGCTTGCAATTACAGTGGTGTCAAATCCATTAATCAGTGAAGTAAGGGAGAGAATCATGCAAGACAAATTCTTTGCCCCTATTGCTACCCTTCTGATGCAGGAAAGCAAGACTCCTCAGGAAATGAGTCGAGTTCTGGGTACAAATTGGATGAAGGATGCATGTATTATAATAATCGGCTATGCATTCCTAATGATGAGGGAATAAAGGGAAGGATTCTGAGAGAAGCCCATGATAGCCTGATAGCTGGACATCCAAGGTTTATAAAAACCTATATGTCTGTGAAGAAAAGCTTCTTTTGGCCAGTAGTCAAAAAGGATGTACTTGATCATGTGCGGAAATGCTTAATGTGTCAGAGAGTTAAGGCAGAGAGAGTCAAGATGCTAGGGAAACTGCAGCCTCTAGACATTCCACAAATGAAGTGGGAATGTATCAGTATGGACTTTGTCACTGGATTACCTTCAGTGCAATCAGGTTACAACTCCATTTTTGTGGTAGTTGACAGACTAACCAAAGTTGCCCATCTGATTCTAGTGAAAGAATCATACACTGCAGTGGATGTTGCCAGAGTTTTCCTTAAAGAGATCTTCAGATTACATGGCTTAGCCACCAGGAGGATAGTAAGTGACAAAGATCCCAAGTTCACATCGAAATTCTAAACTGCATTCTTTGAAGCAGTACGAACTTTCTTGGATCTCAGTACAGCCTATCACCCCGAAACAGATGGCCAAATTGAAAGAGTGAATCAGGTAATAGAAGATATCCTTCGATCATGCTGTGGTGGCAGGGAACCCAAGAAGTGGTTAAGCCATTTGCATCTGGTTGAATTTACTTACAATGCTTCTTATCATCGAAGCATTGGGATGAGCCTTTTCAAAGCTATGTATGGAAAAGATTGCCTTACACCATTGACTTGGTCCAACCTATTGATTAGAGTCGAGATGTCCAAACAAATGCTTGATGACATGGATGAGCAAATGCAATCAATCCGTAAAGATACTAAGACAGCCCAAGATAGGAAAAAGTAGTTTGTAGATAAAAAGAGATCAGAGAGAGAGTTTGAAGAATCAGATATGGTCTTCATTTAAGTACGACCAAAAAGAAGTTCCTTATCTTTAGGGAAGTACAAGAAGCTCTCTCCCAGATACTCTGGACCATATGCTCTTATAAAGAAAGTAAGCGATCTAGCTTATAAACTTCTTCTGCCTCCCCATCTCAAGGTACATAATGTATTCCATGTCAGTTTGCTTAAGAAATATGTACCCAGCCCGAGTCACGTGCTTGAGATGAACAATTGATTTCTCTGACTCAAGGCTAGATGGTACTCCAACCTAAAGAATTCCTTGACGTTTGGAAGAAGGTTATCAGGAGCAGAGTCCTTAGAGAGTTTTTAATCAAGTGGAAGTTCTTCCCTCTAGAAGACCCCACCTGGGAGAAAGAAGAAGAGATGGTAAAAGATTACCCCCACTTTGGGAGATGAGGACATCTCGTATTTTTCAAGTTGGAGAGGATGTAAGATTCCTCCTCAGCCTGAATAATGATTAAGCTTTTACCTCAATCCCTTGTAATCATTCCCTATTTGAGAATACAAGAAAATATTATTTTTTCTTGTTTTTACCTAGAGAGAAGAAAATTTCTAGAGAGAGGTAATTCAATATTATGATATTTTTAGATATAAAAATTCTCCTAATATCAAAAATATATTTTCCTAAAAAAGAATTTCAAAATAAATTTTCCAAGGTGCATTAGGAATCAATTAAAAATGATATAAGAGACCTTAGCCTAAGGGCTTAGCCTAAGGGTCTAGATTTTTAGAAATTTCTGGATTATGGTCCAATTAAGGTTTTAATGGGCCAATAGGATTAATCCAAGTGTTGGGATGAGGTAAATCTAATGAATAAAAGAAAATACCCAAAAATGAATAAATTCTCACATAAGATGAAGAGTTGACTGAGTACAAGGTTTATTATTTATATTACTAAAAAATTGATATATTTTGGAGAAATGATAAATTTTTGACACCTTGGCAAGGAGAGGGGGACCTTTGAGGTAGATGCCTCCTTCACATGTGTGGAAGGGTTTTTAATTCAAAAACATTGTGATATTTTTATCTCTCCTCTCTCCTGGATCAAAAGGGGAGCTAAACTGGTCCAAATCTTGTCCAAATTCAGTCAAACTGAAGCTGGAAAATTCTAGAACCTAGCTGGACTCAATTAGTGGCCTCCCTCACCTATAAACAGACCCTCATTCTTTTGTATTCTGATCTGTGAGCTATAACATGCCAATATTACATTAAAATAATCATATTTTCTATTATCCCTTAAATTTCCTCTACTTTTGGGGAGCTTGGAGCTTCTCTCTCTCTTTAAAAACTCTTGGAGTTCTCTTTTCCACTTGCTAAACCAATTGATTGGTTAGGGGCTCCACTTCTAAAAAAAGAAGCAAGCTAATCCTTGAGGTAAGAATTAACTTTATGGTTTTTTGTTAATTTTCTCAAATGACTTCTTTTCTCAACCCCTCTCAAGCTTGAGAAGTTTTCTAAATGGTTGTTTTAAATTCAAATCAAGCTTTCCCTAAGAATCTCAATGAATAGTCAAGAAAAAGTTAATCTTTATGCTTATTTAGAATGCTTTCTTATGTATATCTCTCTCTCAAAAAGAATAGTCATTCCTATGGCTAATTTTTTTAGCAAAACAATGCTTCTCATTGATAAATTCTTATTTCAAAACCAAACTCTAGGCTTGTTAAGCTAAAGAATAAGAAAATTGTATTTTTATGATTTTATCTTAACAAAATAATGGTTAATTCTTTTAGATTATTTATAAGTAGTTAAAAACTACTTTGATTGATTCTAAATGAGAAATAGATTATCTTACCAAATTGGGAAAAGAGAAATAATGGAATTAGCTTAATCTAGTGGGATAATCATAAAAATTAAGTTTATGATTATGGTTAAAATTATGATTTAAATTCATAGTTTAGATTTAAACTTGAAATTAGATTTTCTATCATATTTTCATTATAATGTTTTATTCTTTTAAGAAAATTAAAAATTATCAATAATAGCAGCGAAGCTATGGTAAAATTTTCAAAAAATAATACATATCTTATTTTTATGCATAATGCTAAAAGAGGACTTCCTACCATATTCTAGAATTGGACATCCTATGCAAAAAGAATGATTTTCATCATATTCATGGGAAATAAATTTTTAGTATTTATGCATAAATATTTAATTAAAAGAAAAGAGGTATTTTTTATCCGAAAAAAGAAATTCCCATGATAATCGAGATCCAAGTAATTAAATGATAAAATAGGATTTTTTGGTATATTAAAATAATGGATATTTTTATTTCATTTAAAGAGAAATTTTAGATAAATTTATTTTATACATAAGAAATTTTTAAATGATAAAAGAGGAATTCCCATGACATTCGAAATTCAATTATTTAAATATAAAAAGAGGAATTTTAAGCATATTCAAAAAATGGATATTTGTATTTAATTAAAGAGGATTTTTAATGGTATTTTAAGTAGAGAAAGGTTTAAATTAAATTTTAGTGACAAAAGAGGAATTTTCACCATAATTCCACCTAGAAAATTAGGGTTGATAATTAAATTGGTAGAAATAATATTCTTAGATATTTTATGTGGATAAATCACCAAATTGATATTTACCCAAAATTTGATTAATCGAAGAAGAGTATTCTTATAAAAACTCGATATTCTCGTATAGAACCATTTCTTAATTTATTATGGTTAGGAAGCAATGAAATTCATAAAGTTAGAATTTTCCTTATAGTTAGAAGTACAATAAATATTTATCTAAAGAAAATCCTTGGGAATTAACGATAGATGTAAACCAAATAATTTTGGTTAAACCACGACTATGAGAATGGTGGTCAATAAACTACTTGCCCATCTCTCGATCTGAATCAAGCAAAAAACTCAATCTGAATCAAGCAAAAACCTCATGACCAATTCTAATTCTTGACACAAAGAATAGACTACCGTTGAATTAGCGTAGTTTTTCCTTAACCAAAATCACCAAGAATCTAGTTGGAAATTCAGTCAAATGATGGGTAGATTACCCTGATGAGAGATCAATGACTCTCATTAAGAAAATATGGATTAAGGAGAAAGGGTTTTGTGGAACCAATTTTGAACCGGGAATTCTACTTGCATAGAACCTCTGTTTTCTTTTAAAGGACTATTTTACGCCAGAATGCTAGAGGAAGCATTTGGTATGTGTTTAACTATGAAGAGACTCGTTGTTGCAACAGCTGACGGCAGGGAGTCATCGAGGGATGTCGCTTGCGGCAAAGCCTACCGAGGTCTTGACCAGCCTTGGTATGGTTAAAATGGTGCGCTTCTTGTAGATGGGCGAGGACCGACGAAGCGGTCCCTGAGTGAAGTGCTAGGACACCTAAGTAGGATCCTAGAGGGTTCTCACCAGGTGATGTATGGGCTCGCGGTTGCTAGGACACCCATGCGTACATCGAGAAAGATACGGATGAACTGAAAAGAATGACTTTTGTGAACTGAATTTTGATATTGGATCTCATTGGTTGACCAGCTAGTCTTCAACACGGAGAGTCCGGATGATATATTTTGTAAAACAATGGACTCAATATTTTGGAGGATTATGATTAGCAATACTATGATTTCATTGAAAGATTGTTTTAAAGATAGCCAAATCTGTTATAATGGCAATTTCATATTGGGTGTGTAAGTGGTATGCCTACCTTAAACTTTGCTTGAAGCGCCGGCTAGGGGGCCTGGGAACTCTTTTCCTCGGTACCCTCGCAAAACATAACCAAATTTTTATAAAGGAATCCCACCAATACAGTGGTGGTTGGGCGGTTGGATAACCCATAGACTCGATTGGGGGATTCCTATGATACAAATAGTTACGATTAAGTTATGTTATTTAGATTAAGTCCTAGGAAGACCCTTGTTTTGTGGGAAGGAATCAGTGGATGTTCCTCGCTAAAGGAGGAAAGAAGCGATGATTCTATGGACCAAGTGCAAGTCTCTTCTTTGATCTGACCATGTGACTTTCAGGTTTGGTCGAATCAGTTTAGATAGTTAAGACTTTGACTCATTAGATCAGTTCTCCCGTTAGATGATTTTCTTGGTGGAATCGCCCGTGCCTTCCGGGTGAGGGAACACGAGAGACTGACACGCTGCTTCCGCCGCGCCAGGGCCCTCGGAGGGGGCATTGCGAGGGGGCAGGGGTCTCACAAAACCATTCACGTCATAAATCAAATTTCTAAAGGACTATTCTTGCCTAGATTAAATCTCTCCAAGGGGCACATGTCTAATAATGAAAAGAGCTCAATCAGATCAAGCTTCACCATCGATAAAACCTCCAAGAAGCCATTCAAGTCACAACCCAAATATCCATGCAACTAGATGTCAACCATGAAGGGGACATTAACTTAATCAATGCGATTGAGTCAATAGAGTTGATTTAACTCAAAGTTTACAAGAAAAGAAGACATCAATAATTCCAAGGGTCCATGGAATAGTTTCAGTATAAATATCACCAAATTACCAAGACTTATCAAGAGGATTAAGCACATGAGTAGTGCCCACAACTCATGAATGTGTGCTTAAGATGAATCCACATGGTAAATTATGAAAACACAAGGTCAAATATGGTTTTCCAAGGTCTAAATTGACCAAAGGTGGATTCCTAATGCCTAATGTTTGGAGCCCAAATAAGATCTACATTTGACCAAAGGTGGGTTCGCAATGCCTAATGATGGGTGGACAGCTAATAGCAAGATGAAAAACCATTTGTAGCTTGCAGTTTAATATGTAAATAGGTAAATGTACTATTAGGCACCCACGATGGCATTAAGGTATATCATCATTAGGCACTATTAGGAATTAAATGTACTATTAGGCACCCATGATGGCTTTAAGTCATGCCCAAGGATGTTCCTACACCATATTTTCTAAGTTAAAAGCTAGTAGAATAAGGAGCTAGAGACTAGATTAGGAAATGAGTAAGTTTTTGTTGGTGATGAGGACAAGTGTGAATGCCCATAACTTAGTTTGTATAGTAGTCCAAATCAAAGCTCAATATATGTGCATTTTAACTTTGGGAGCTCTCTTTTCCCTCTTTCCCTCGTGGGTGACTCTCTAGACTCTCTATGTGTGATAATCTCTTTGTATTATTGTGTTCTTGGTTAATTTTATGGATTTTCCTATGCTTTGAGGTGTGTGTGTGAGCTCTCTTGAGTGAAGGATCAAGTCTTGGGCTGAAATCACAAGATTATGGTGCAATGAAGCAATGGAGTGGAGGGGAGATGAAAGGGAGATATGCAAAAAAGAGAAAGATAAGATAGAAATAGGAGGTGTGAGGCTTGTTGAGATTGAATCTTGATGTCAGCTTGTGCCAGCTGTACTATGTGCTGCCGTGCTAGTAGTAGCATGTGTGAGACAACTATGACCGCGTCCAATTGGTCATAGTTGTGTGGACAGTAGCTAGGGTTATCTGTGTGTGGACACAATACAAGTAGTGTGTTGTAGCTTTTGGGATGATGGCTTTATGCATTGTGTGAGATGGGACATGGCTTCCCTCTATGGCTAGGGCTAATACATTAGAGTTTTCTCTTGTGTATGTGTTCTCTCTCCCTCTACCTATTTTTCATCATGGTATCAGAGCCTAGTGCTCTCTATTAGGGTTTATGAGTGAGTGAGAGAAGAGGGAGAAGAAGCTGTGAAGAAAAGCTATGGAGCCTGCCACCATTGGAGCTCTGAAGCTTGGAGCACACCAATTTTCACCAAATCTGAGAGCTTGGCCTACCGGGTAAGGAAAACTAAACATCCTTGAGCGGATTACAGGTGCAAAATCACAAACAATATCATATTTGAGTTGCCCAAAGCAAAGAAAAATTTCTATTTTACAAGCTCTCCATTGAAGCTTGATAGTGGTGTATGTATGTTGCAAATGGTTGCAAATCTGGAAAAGATTCATGTTTCTTGCAATGGGAATGTGTTGGCAACTCATGTGCAAGCCCTAGAGTGATTTTGGAGCAAGTGTGATGCATTGAAGTGATTGGAAAAATTCTATTTTGAAGCCCTCACAAAAATAGAGGCTCATCTTTTATGCAATTCGAGCCGGTTTTTTACAAAAATCATCAGATTGATGGCTTGGGTGCATGCCTAGGGGTGTTGGCAACTCCCATATACCATTATTAGCCACACATAAGCCTTTAATTCTCCCTAATTGCAGGCGGAGCAGCCTGGAGGCTAAAACAGGGTAGACTTTACCTCTTTTTGCATGGTTGAGGTCTAATACAAGCTTGGTTGGTTGATTACATGCACAATTTTCTTAGCAATACTGGGATACACAGAGAGGAGAAGGATGTTATGTGGTTTGTTGGAGCAATTATGCATTTGTAAGCCAATTATGAGCTGATTAAGAATGCTGTAAACTGTGATTAGTGAAATAGAGGGTCATTAATCGACTAATTACTCCCTTGGTTTTTACAATTGGTCTAATTCCTTTTTCATGGAGTTAGTAGACATAATTGCTAAGCTAATGAATGCCTGGTCCCTCAATTTGGACAAGAATGAAGAAATTATAGCACTTTTCCTACTGGTTTTTCTCAAAATAGAGAAGGGGATTTGATATTTCTGGTATGTATGCACCTTGGTTGGTGTTAATATGCAATATTGAGCTTGTTTGGGTGTCAATGCAAATTATCCACACTTGATTGAACCATTATATTACAATATGAAGCATTTGGAAGCCTTGGAAAGTGTGCCAAAATAGGGTATTTTGGACTACGTATGCTAGTTCAATTTGAATGCACTTAGTGTGATTTTCTACATCAACAGTGAAGTTGGTTGAGTACTTTGGAGTATTTGGGACACTTATTACAGTGTCGTTGAGCTAAGGAAGGCTCATTTACAAGATTGGACGTGTGCAGAAGGTGCATTTTCATATTGAGCAAATATGTCAGCAGACAACCTAGTACAGATTATGGGTGAGAAATTGGATAGAAAGAACTTCCATGCATGGAAGTACATGATCAAAAGCTTTCTGAAGGGAAAAGGATTTGGAACCTCGTTTTACAGGTGCAGAACTAGAGCCGGATCTACCCCGACAACCTACACAACAACAAGTTGTAGCTAATAAACAATGGTCAAAGAGAGCATACAAAGTTTTGCATTACTTGTAAGATGCCTCCCTCCAGCTTTTAAGGTGTAAACGTGCAAGAACCTCCCCTTATATTCTCGAAATTATTCCCCTCTCTGAAATTAAATCTATTCTAGCACAGGAAATTCCTCCTCTTCATGACTATAACTTCTTCACCAATTTGCTCGCATCCTACAATGAGTGGTGTTGACTCCGTAAGAGGAATATCAATATCCACAGTATGTGGATCTTTATAAGGCTCAAGATCTGCAAACTGCATTTCTTTTAAGTCCAAAGGGAGGCTGAGGTTCTCTAGATGCATCCACCACTCTTCGGTTTGCTGCCATGTTTTTAATTCCAACCTCTTGAAACTCGTTTGGTAATTTTTTCATTGCAGTGACTCGTTGTTGACTAAAACGAACTTGAACTGGATCTAGCTCAACAGCAACAACATTCCTTCCTTTTTTAAGAGCACTAATAGTGGTTGTTTTTAAGAAAAAAAGAATCAACATGGTAAAGCTCACTTAAATGAGCAATATAAAATATGTAAAAAGTTAAGGTTGCATGATTACCTGTCCCCGCAAAAAGATCCATGATCCACTCTCATTTTAAAGATAGAAGCTCAATTAAATCCATCATCAAAAGTTGTGGTTTTTTATAAGGATTCATGATCTCATTTGAATCACCAGAAAGATCCCTAAAGGCTTTTGACACACGCTTGGTCTATTAAAAATATTTGTTTGGTTAGGTTTCGAAGCAAAATTAAAATTTCCTTTACTGTTCAATCCCACAGGAGACCAAAAACCAATGGTAGCAAACTCGGTAGCAAAAGAAAGTTTGTCAAGCTTATAGCCTTTGATGTTAGGCTTTGTCCTACAAAAGAAAAAGTTAGGCTTCAACTTAAGCTTTTATAACTTGCAAAAGAATCCTTGAAATTTAACATACCATATGCATAGCTGATGGACCATTTGATTGTCAACGAATGCTTTCTCTGCAACAGAGATTTGATCATGAGCATGAAAAATTACTAGTGCCCATGATTCAGCTGTTGTGACCTTCTTGAAAGCATTGATGACTCTTTTATATGCACTTACACCGTACTTTACTTCGTCGTGTATTGAGTGTGGTGCCTTAAATCCATACGGAGCATCAGCAATGGCTAAAGTAAAATGTTGTGCAGTCACAAACGATTCCATGTTCTCTACTTTGCCTTCATGAACAAAATATTGAACTGGTTCTGCAAACACATCATCAGAAATGAAAATATTTGCCTCTTGAATGGTCTCTAAAGTTTTTGCCTCTTCTAATCTCTTCTGCTCTGCCCTTGCGCGACTCAAATGTTGCTCAAACTCTTGAGGAATGCTCTTTATGGGAGCACGAGGTGCTTGAGACTTATTAAAATGAAAATAAGTAAACATTAAATGTATTCTAGAGTACACATTGACTGGATTATAAAAACCAAAATCAATTTCTTGAAATATTTGATCTAAATTTTTACAAAACCTTCAAAAACCCTCAAATAAAAAAAATCTATTCAAATATGTAGTTTACTTACCACATTTTTGAAAAGATAAATGAAACGCTCTAAGGAGCTTGGCTGACTACCGATGGGATGAAACATTTAAACCTCGTTTCAATCCTTGCAATTAAGTTTTTCAATCATGATTCTTTGCATGTACAAGAAAGTCTTTTGCCTATTTCAAAAAAACACAAAATGAAAAAACAACTTTAGATGAAATAAAATAAGTAGATTTAAAAAGAAGAATTAGCAACGTACTGTTCTAATTCCTTTTCCATTTCATCGAGTGTCAAAGAATCTCCTTTCACTCGTGCGCCAAGATGGGTATGATAATATTTTTCTCGCGTATTCCTCGCATTGCTCGCCAATTTGTGATACACATTTCTTCAGGAATTGGCTTCAAAGTGTCCTCATTCCCTGTTCCTTTTCCCTTTTGACGTCCAGGTTGGGAGCTTTACTTTTTGCCCTTTGATTTTACCTTCCTCCCAAAGCTTGAAAATGTCTTCTTGTAGATCACGTATCTCTTCATCATGAAAGGCCAACTGAAAAAAATTGTCATGACTTTGAACATTTATTTTTCCAGAGCGTCGAGCTTTGCTTGACTTCTTTTGTGAGACAAGGCCAACTTGCTCACAAAGCTTGATTTTAAAAGCTTCATCAACTTTATGACCTTGCTGAATATGATTGATCCACTTGTGAAAAAATCTTATCTTTTGTAAGAAAGACATGGATAGTTGCATCTCGGAATCAATGTTGTGATCAAGGGCAAGTAGCTTTGCATCATCACTTAACCCACCATAGACCCATGTCTTATAGCTCTCTACATGAGGATACTCAGCACATAACTCCTTTTTAGCAATGAGAGAGTGAGTTCCCACCAAGACAAAGTATTTGTATTGATTGATTTTTGATCTCTCAAAACTATCTTTGTTAACACAAGAAGACTTATCCACAAGAACAAGAAGGGGTAAAACATTTGTTGTTGGTTTCTCCTTCATCGTTACTTTAAGATTACTCACATGTCCAGGGACAATGGTTCGAATTTCTAGTGGTCTCTTATTTGAAACAGGATCCAATGGAGGACATTCTATCTTAGACACTAGTAAAATTAAGGGTCTCTCATCAACCATATGAAACCTTTTGGCTTTATTTCTTATGGTATTAAGACCAGAAGATTCTAAAGGATCAGACTTTGAAGCTCCAGGTCCAGAAAGAAAAGTATCACTCACATCTTGAGACTTTGACCCAGAAGTCTCTTCAAGAACTTCAACATCTTCCTCTGAGTCATCTATGTCTGTACCTTCATTCTCTTCATAATCAGAATCATCAGTGGAGTGGTTGGTATTGTACAAATTGTCATGATGCTCTTGAAATGCTTCAGAAAAAGACTACATAAAAAAAAGAAAAAATCATTCTAAGTAGAAGAGGATTTGAAGACTTGATAGAGTGAACTTAAAAGTAAGAACCAAAGCGTAACTTATGCAAAAGTAAGAACACTATAACCATCTCTCTATATACTAGAATACATGGAAAACTCATTAAGCCAGACATAAAAAGTATGCCAAACTTCCTTCTTTGCTAAGACAAACTTCTTGTATACTAGAATGCATTCTAGCATATGCTAGAGCAGACAAACTTCTTGTATACTAAAATACATGCAAACTAGACTTGACTAGACCTCCAAGTGTTTCAAGATATGAGCTAGAAAGACAAGAATTAAATAGACTAAAAAACAAAGAATAGTTCTCAACGTATTCTAGAATACACAAAGACAAGAAGTTTTATGAACTACGCGTACACTAGAATACATACAAACTAGACTAGACAAACTTCATGTATATTAGAATACATGCAAACTAGAGTTGACTAGACCTCTACGTATTCCAATATATGAGCTGGAAAGACATGACTCAAACAAACTTGAAAAAGAATAACAACTCTCTACATATTCCAGAATACACAAAGATAAGAATTTTTTTTAACACTAATGAAAAAAAGGTCAAGAGAAAGACATCCATACGCGTTTGCGAGTAATCATTGAATCTTTAAACTCTTGCTGGGTAGAAACAGGATTCATCTCTTCAAGCCAAAAATCTGCACTGCAAGAAACTTCCCTTTGTTGTTGTCTACTAGATGATGAATGATCCCACTTTCTTCAGCAATAGAAAGGAAAGGTGTGTTTGGCTCAACGATTGTCTTGTGCTTACCTACCATTCCAAAGTGAATTGTCCAAGCAAATCCTTCTCGTGCTTTACCTCTTGCACTACTCCAAAGAGTTGTAGCATCGATGCTTGAATACTTTTTCTGCTGATGTTGAGTTAAAGGTGTGCTTCCTTGAGATGATGGAGGAAGTCCATGAGTAGCTAAAACCATTCTGCTTGATGGTGGTTGATCTTGTAACTCTAGAAACTGGTGAGCTGCTAAAAGTTGTCTTCTTGGCTCACTTGGATGCCTATCAGGGTTTGGAAGAGTCACAGTCACTCAAGGTGCCTGAAAGTGAGGACTAATTGGAGCAGGTTGAGATCAGGAAGGTGTCAAGACTCCTGAACATTCTGAGCCACCCATAGGGACAGATGCAGTTGCTTGATTAATTTTCTTATGCTTCTTAGAAGTTCAAGCATCACGTATTGGTGAGGCCATCTTAATCCTAAACAAGACAATAAAAAATCATTATCTCATTGCTAAGATAAACAAATAGATCCACATCATGTCTCATTCATACACATCTCATCTCATTCATCCACATCCATCCAATCGCTCACATGTACGACTACCCACATCTATCCATACATTCATATCTATCACTTCACATCCATATATATTCATGTCACATCACATCTCTTTACATCACATCACATTCTTTCACATACACATCCACATCCATTCTTTCACATACATCCACATCCATTCTTTCACACACATCCACATCCATTCTTCACATACACATCCACATCCATTCTTTCACATACATCCACATCCATTCTTTCACATACACATCCACATCCATTCTTCACATACACATCCACATCCATTCTTTCACATACACATCCACATCCATTCTTTCACATACATCCATATCCATTCTTTCACATACACATCCACATCCATTCTTTCACATACATCCACGTCCATTCTTTAACATACACATCCACATCCATTCTTCACATACACATCCACATCCATTCTTTCACATACATCCACATCCATATACTTCCCATCTCACCCTTTCACATATCCTCTCATCTCATCATTCACATCCACATCCATTTTCATTACATCACATCTTATCACATCCTATTTACATCTTATCACATCCTATCGCATCCCATTTACATCTTATCACATCCATTCACATCCTATCACATCCCATTTACATCTTATCACATCCCATTTACATCTTATCATATTCCCATTTAGTAGTTTTTACTACTTTGATACCGATAATGGGACTTTTTCTAAATTTCTATCAATTGCTTGGCCTAGATAAAGGTTCTTTTTCTTTACGACTATTTTCATATTCTTTCTCAATTCCTCAAATGAATTATATTCAATATTCCTCTTTTGGAATAGAAGAATTCATGGGATTTACAGAAATCAATTCTACCCATATTTTCACTTTTGATAAATAATCATAAATTGAATTATACTAAAAGTCCTCTTCTTCCCATTTATTTTATTGGATCTCGATTACCATGGGAATTCCTCTTTTTGCATTTAATTATTTGCACTCCAATGTCATGGGATTTCCTCTTTTATCATCAAATATTTCTTATAAAATAAATTCATCTAAAATAAAATACCCATTAATCCAATATGCTAGGAATTTCTCTTTTTCCATTTAAATGATTGAATTCCAAATGACATAGGAATTCCTCTTTTACCATTTAAATATTTCTCATAGATAAAATAAATATATTTAAAATTCATCTTTGAATTTAAATAAAATATCCATTAATTTCAATATGCTAGGAAGTTTCTCTTTTCTCATCTAAATGATTGAATTCCAAATGTCATAGGAATTCCTCTTAATATTTCTCATAGATAAAATAAATTTATCTAAAATTCATCTTTGAATTTAAATAAAATATCCATTAATTCCAATATGCTAGGAATTTCTCTTTTCCCATCTAAATGATTGAATTCCAAATGTTATAGGAATTCCTCTTTTACCATTTAAATATTTCTCATAGATAACATAAATTTATCTAAAATTCATCTTTGAATTTAAATAAAATATCCATTAATTTCAATATGCTAGGAATTTCTCTTTTCCCATCTAAATGATTGAATTCCAAATGTCATAGGAATTCCTCTTTTATCATTAAATCTAACTACCATAATTTCCTCATTTCTTAATTAATTTAATTACACATAAAATTAAAAATTAGTTTTCCATTGAATGTGACAAAAACCATTCTTTTAACCTAGGATATTCAATCCTAGAATATGATAGGAAGTCCTCTTTTCACGTTATGCATAAGAATGAATTATGCATCAATTTTCTAAAAATTTTGCCATAGCTATGCTGCTATTACTGGCAACTTTTAATTTTTATGAAAACAATAAGACATAGTAAAATAATTATGATAGTATAGCTATCTTTTAGCATTAAATCCAATTTATGGATTTATCCCATAATATTACCATATTTTTCAAGCATATAAGAATAAAAACCATTTTCTTAAACCTTTAACTTCACAAGCCTAGAGTTTGATTTGTGAATAGAGAATTTCTCCATGAGAAGCATTAATTGAATATAGAATAGGTCATAGGAATGACCATTCTTTGGGAGAGAGAGATATGCTAAAAAAACATTTTAATTTAAGCATAAATGAAAACTTTATGTGTTTAATCACTAAAATCCATTAGAGAGCTTCAATTGCATTAAAGAAAACTTTATGTGTTTAATCACTAAAATCCATTAGAGAGCTTCAATTGCATTAAAGATCCATTCAATTGAATACTTCTCAAGCTTGAGAGGGGTTGAGCAGTGAGAAACATTTAGAGATTAAGAAAAAGACCATAAATCACACTTTACCTCTTATTTTGCTTGATTCTTTAGTCATGGAGAGGCCTCCAACCAATCAATTCGTTTATTATGTTGATGAAGACTCCAAAGAAGGTTGAAGAGAGAGAAAAACTCCATTCTCTCCAAATTATAGAGGATTTTTAGAGGATAATAGAAAATATCATTATTTCAATATAATACTAGCATGGTAGAGTTAAGATATTTTTTTACAAAGAGATAAGGATCTATTTATAGGTGAGGGAGGCCTCTAACCAAGTCCAACTAGTTTCTAGAAATTTCCAGGCTCAATTTGGCTGAATTTAGACAAGATTTGGACCAGTTTTGCTCCCTTTTTTATTTGGTTTGATCCAAGAGAGAGGAGAGATTAAAATATCTCATTATTTTTGAGTTTAAAACTCCTCCACACATGTGAAATAGGTGCCTCCTTGAAGAGCCCCCTTCTCCTTACCAAGGTGTCAAAAATGTATCATTATATCCAAAATATCTTATTTTTTTATTAAAATGCATAGTTTTTTACTAATAAACCTTGTACTCAGTCAACTCTTCATCTTATGTGGGCATTTACTCATTGCCTCCCCACACTTGGATTGATCCTATTGGCCCATAGGAACCTTAATTGGACCATAATCCCAAAAAATTTAAAAATCTAGACCCTTAGGCTAAGGTCCTTTATACCTATTTTCAATTAATTCCAATTGCACATTGGAAAGTTCTTTTTGAATTTCTGTTTCAGGGGAAACCATTTTAGACACAAGGAGGATTTTTATATCCAAAAATGTCTCAATTTTGGATTACCTCCCTCTAGACATTTTCTCTCTCCAAGCCAAAATAGGGTAAAACAGGATCTTTCTTTTATTTCAGAGAAGGGAATAATTATAAGATTACAAAGAAAGGTTCTTACACCTGTACACCTCAAAAGCTGGAGGGAGGAATCTTACAACAAAGTCTTGGGTAATTTTTTGTCAACAGTTTTGAATGGTGTTGTGTGTTTTGTATGAATCCTAAATCAATTTTGGTCATGTTAAAGATGTTTAATAGTGATCATCAAGGGTTGGAAGTTCGTTCCAAGACATGGTTGAGAGAAAAATTTTGTTGTGTGTGTGATCGATGCAAGGGCCAATATATTAAACAACGTCGTATAACAATTGAGCATGTCCAAATGTGTGGTCTTCATGAGGCATTGGCACGACCAAGTGTAGATGATGACATAGAGGAGAACCATAGGAGAGTGCTAGTTAACATGCCACACCATTCGGTGACATGGGTAAAGTGTAGAAGGTGGCAAGTTTTCGTATGAAAAGCATGACTGAGGCTCATCTTCCCCAAACCAATGAATGAGGTGCCTCCATCATTGCAACATGAGAAGCAAGAGAATCTTATCATGGATGACATGGTGAATGACTTCTTTGG
Organism: Cibotium barometz; assembly: GCF_041138505.1. Lineage (NCBI taxonomy): Eukaryota > Viridiplantae > Streptophyta > Polypodiopsida > Cyatheales > Cibotiaceae > Cibotium > Cibotium barometz. The sequence continues at coordinate 24,231,753 of NC_141098.1, forward strand.
ATGGGATGTCATAGATGATAGTGAACAAGCTTCAATGTCACAAGAGCAAGAAACCTTGCATAGAGAGGCAAGCACCCCTTTTTATGAGGGATGTTCGTACTCCACACTGCGAGAAAACTTGGAGCTATTAAACTTGCAAAAAACTTATGGATGGAATGATGCAAGTGTCAGTAGTCTTCTTCAGTAAGACTGTCTCATTCTATTCTCTCAAATAGAAAATGTTTTATGTTCTATATACTCTCTTTGCTAATATTTTGACATATGATTTCTTATGTTATGTTATAGGCTTCTCAAGAAGATTACACATCTTATCACATCCCATACACATCTTATCACATCCTTTTACATCTCATACTCATCTTATCACATCTTATCACATCCTTTTACATCTCATATTAATCTTATCACATCCTATCACATCACATACTCATCTTATCACATCCATTTTCATGCGATTACCATTTAATAGCTTTTTCCAGATTGATACCGATAAAACAGGACTTTTTTTCTAAATTCTCGCCAATTGCTTGGCCTAAATTAAAGATTCTTTTCTGCGGACTATTTCAATATTGCTTCTCAATTTCTCAATTTAATTATATTAAATATTCTTCTTTTGAGTAAAAGAATTCATGGGATTTATAGAAATCAATTCTACCCATATTTCTTCTTATGGTAAAATAATCATAAATCGAATTTGTACTAAAAATTCCTCTTCTTCCCATTTACTTTCTAGGATCCCAATTACCATGGGAATTCCTCTTTTTCCATATAAAATTTCATATAAAATAAATTCATTTAAAATATCCATTATTTCAATATGCTATAAACTTCTCTTTGTCCATCTAAATGATGGAATTCCAAATGTCGATAAGGATTCCTCTTTTGACATTTAAATGTTTCTCATAGATAAATAAATTTATCTAAAAATTCATCTTTGAAATTAAATGAATTATCCCATAATTCCAATATGATAAGAAATTCTCTTTTCCCATCCAATCATGAAATTCCAATGTAATGGGAATTCCTCTTTTAACATTTAATTATTTCTCATAGATAAATAAATTTATCTAAAAATTCATCTTTGAAAATTAAATGAATTATCCCATAATTCCAATAAGACAAGAAATTCTCTTTTTCCATCCAATCATGGAATTCCAAATGTAATGGGAATTCCTCTTTTAATTTTTAATTATTTCTCATAGATAAATAAATTTATCTAAAAATTCATCTTTGAAAACTAAATGAATTATCCCATAATTCCAATATGATAAGAAATTCTCTTTTCCCATCCAATCATGGAATTCCAAATGTAATGGGAATTCCTCTTTTAACATTTAATTATTTCTCATAGATAAATAAATTTATCTAAAATTTCATCTTTGAAAATTAAATGAATTATCCCATAATTCCAATATGATAAGAAATTCTCTTTTTCCCATCCAATCATGGAATTCCAAATGTAATGGGAATTCCTCTTTTAACATTTAATTATTTCTCATAGATAAATAAATTTATCTAAAAATTCATCTTTGAAAATTAAATGAATTATCCCATAATTCCAATATGATAAGAAATTCTCTTTTCCCATCCAATCATGGAATTCCAAATGTAATGGGAATTCCTCTTTTAACATTTAATTATTTCTCATAGATAAATAAATTTATCTAAAAACTCTTTAATTATGCATAAACCTAAAAACCAATATTTCTATGATTACAATGAGAATCAATCAGTTTATCTAGGATGATAATTCCTAGAATATGGTAGGAAGTCCTTTTCATGAAAATGTTTTATGTGTAATTTTTACAAAAATTTCACCGTAGCTCCGCTGCTATTATTGGTAAATCTCAATTTATTCTAAAAGAATGAACTTTAATATTATGGATATGATTAGAATGATCCCTAATTGGATCATTAACCCATAATGGATTGAATCATAAATTTACATGAAATAACTAACTTAAAAGCATAAAAAAGCCATTAATTTGGCCTCCAATTAAACAAGCATAGAATTTATTCTTGGATTAGGGAAAAGCTTCATGAGAAGCTTCATTTGGATTGAGAATAGGTCATGGGAATTACCATTCTTTGAGTGAGAGAGAGAAATCACATAAAAACCATTAAAATTAAGCATAAATAGAAATTTAGGTATTTCCTTACTACCATTCATCAATTAACTTCCATAGCATTAAAAAGCCATTCCAGTTAAGCTTCTCAAGCTTGAGAGGGATTGAGAAGAGAGAAACATTGAGAAATTATAGAAAAAGATCAAAATTCACCCTTTACCTTACAAATTGCTTTATTCTTTGATCACGGTAGAGGCCCCCAACCAATCAATTGGTTTGGTATGTTGATGGAGCCATCAATTTGGAGAGAATTATAGAGAATAGTAAAAATTATCATTATTTCAGCATAATTCGAGCATAGTATATTTCTCCTATTTTTTTGCAAAGGGCTAAGGATCTATTTATAGGAGATGGAGGCCTCTAACCAAGTCCAACTAATTTCTAGAATTTTCCAGGTTCAGTTTGGTTGAATTTGGATTTGGACCAAATTTGGTTCCCTTTTGATTTGGTTTGATCCAAGAGAGAGGAGAGATAAAAATATCACATTATTTTTTTAGTTTAAAACTCATTCAAGCATGTGAAGTAGGCGCCTCCTTGAAGGGACTCCCCTTCCTTACACATGTGTCAAAATGGAATCATTATACCCAAAAATATCTCATTTTTTTTGTAATACTCATAGTCTTTTACTAATAAACCTTGTACATAGTCAACTCTTCATCTTATGTGGGCATTCACTCATTTTTGGGTATCTTCTTTTAAAAACTGGATTTATCTCCTCCCTACACATGGATTGATCCTATTGGCCCATAGGAACCTTAATTGGACCATAATCCAAAAATTTCTGAAAATATAGACCCTTAGGCTAAGGTCCTTTATACCTATTTCCAATTAATTCCAATTGTACATTGGAAAGTTCTTTTTGAATTTTTGTTTCAGGGGAACCCATTTTAGACACTAGGAGGATTTTTATATCCAAACATATCTCAATTTTGGACTACCTCTCTCTAGACATTTTCTCTCTCTAGGTCAAAACAGGGTAAAATAGAATCTTTCTTTTATTTCAGAGAGGGGAATAATTATAAGTCAGAAGGGACACCTGCACACCTCAAAAAGTTGAAGGGAGGAATCTTACATCCTACCTCACTTAAAAAATGCGAGATGTCCTCATCTCGCAAACTAGAGGATAACTCTTTCCCTTAAGATCCAATTGATTCTGGGGTTCCTTATATTCTGGTGAGCCCAACAGAATCCTGGGATAAAGATCCCTTATATAGAACTCATCATCAGATAACAATTCATTCAGATCATAACATTCTTATTTTTAACACAATAATGGTCCATTAGATTGAAAAAAGATTTCCTTCTGACCATTCCTCCACTTGCCACAACTGTGGAAAGCCAGGACACATGGCAAGAGACTGCTCTACAACAAACCCAGTGGAGAAGGAACAGCATCGACAAACTTCATGGAGGCTCCAAAGGAAGTGGAGTCGGATCATCTTTTCTGAGAGAGAGACCCCACAACCCAATGTAACCTACCCCAAAAAAGTAAAACCACCTCTGAGCCACCGATGATGTAGGCCATATGGTAGATAGATGTATGTGTGAGCACTTTAGTCAAGGTCGCGGGCACTTGTAGTAAGCCTTGGACACATAGAGAGAGAGTGTGTGTCAAGGACTATGAGTTTAGGGACTTGAGGCACTGGTCGCAGGCTATCAAGTAAGAGAGAAACTTGGTATAGGGTCCAGGTGTGCTAGGAGTATTCACTTGAGGGGAGGTGTTGAAATATACAAGTGAATAGGGTGTGTGCGGGAACAAGCCCTTGGTTAGAGGCTGTAAAAGAGAATGTGTAAATGTGAAAGAACCTGTGAAAAGGTGAGAAGAATCTACTGGGAGAGAATAAAGGGTAGCATGAGAAGATTTAGGAAGTGTGGAGATATTCTGGGAAAAGTGAAGAGGTGGAGAGAATCAAGCAAAAGAGGTGGAGATATTTCGGGAGAGGTGGAGTGAATCAAGGAGAAATCAGTGGGATTTGATGCTTGGATGTAAACTCTATAAATTGAGGCATTGGCCTCATGAGAATTTGTTGGTTTTTGATTATCCATGGCTTACATTAAGCTATTTGCTAATTACTCACTAATTATTTGCTAATCACTTTGTTAATGATGTTGATTCTAGTATTTGATCCACCATAGCTCATCACATTGCCGTAATTTCAACAATCTTGCCTTTCTTACACTAGGTGTTCTAATAGCTGGAATCCCAAGCTCATCATCAAGGCTCTACTCCGAGCCACTAGACTCTCCATCAACATAAGAATGCTCTTGTTAAAACCCTAAAGATCTCTCTAGCTAATCACCATGTATAGACATACATAAACCAGGCATATACTCATCCACCTAACCACCCTTGAGCCCAAGGATGCACACATAAATACAATGAAGTACCACATACCTTACCTTGGTATCCCATACCACCAAGAGATATGACTTCACTCCAATAACACATAGCTCTAGCATGAAATGACAAAGAGGGTAGATACAATGCTCTACACAAGAGAACATCCCTTGAGAGTTTTCCATGTCCCTATTATATAGGAGGGCCCTTAAGTGACTCTTGACTCTCCATTTCCATGTGTGACCCTTTGTTGCCTGACCCTAACCTCAACCCGAGGTTAGACCTAACCCTTGCCCCACTAGAGCATATTCCCATGCTTCCATGCTGACATGCCTAGGGTAGGTTAGCCTCCTAGTATATGCACATATAATGTGCACATAACATAATTCCCCTCTCTCAAAACATTGCACTCTTGCAAATGAAAAGAAGGAAACCTACGTTGAGCGTTCTCAACTGACTCCCAAGTCGAATCCTCAATTTTCCTATCTTTCCACTTAATTTCAACCCTAGGAATTAAGCGACTACGAAGTTTCCTTTCCCTGAATTCAAGTACCTTTTTAGATTCATGTGTAATATAAGATAAATATTTGACTTCAACAAGTTCTCGAGGAGTAACTATGTTATCCTCACCTCCCAGCTTCTCTTTCAATCTACTGACATGAAAGACTAGATGAACTCTAAAATGTGGAGGTAGTTTTAGCTCATACGCAACCGTGCCAATCCTACGTATAACTCGGAATGAACCACAATATCAAGGAGATAATTTTGAGCACTTTCCTATATTGACAAAGTCTGAGAATCTTTAGGAACTTTCAAATAAACCAACGGTCCTGGCTCAAAAGACCGAGGTGAGCATCCCCTATCAACATAAAATCGTGCTCTATCCTGAGCACTCCTAATAGAATCCTAAGCTTGGGTCAGCATTTCATGCATATCACGCAAGAAATCCCTCGATGAATCAAGATCAAAGTCCTTAAGATCGACATTAATAGGTGCCCTAGGTTGATACCCATACATAAGCATAAACGGACTATAACCAATCACCGTATGCTTAGAACTGTTATAGGCAAATTCCATCATTGGAAGATATTTTTCCTAACTCGATGATTTTCCAGAGACATATGCATGAAGCATATCCTCTACAATCTGATTCACACACTCTATTTGCCCATCAGACTGCGGGTGATCAGAGGAACTCATACTCAAAGTAGTTTCCAATTTCTTGAAAACTTCCTGCCAAAAATGAGCTATGAACTTAGAGTCCCGATCGCTCACAATATCAGAAGGTAGAACATACAGTCTAAACAGTTACTTGACAAATTGGTGAGCCAATTCCGATGCTTTAACTGTTGTCTTTGTGGGTAAAAACCTAGCCATCTTTATCAATCTATCCCAAATGACATTGTGACCCCTATTGGTACGTGGAAGTCCCGTAATGAAATCCATGGAAATACTTTCCCACTTTTGAGATGAAATATCCAAAGGATGTAATAATCCAGTAGATTTAAGGTGCTCTACCTTATTAATCTGACATTAATGACACTTGACCACATAATTCTGAACAAAATCCTTCATTTTTGGCCAATAAAAAGTCCTTCTAACCAAAGCCAAGGTACGTTGTATGCCCGGATGTCCTGCCGATGGTGCATCATGGCACTCAAATAGGATCCTCAGTTTAATTTTCGGCACATCTAGTACGCAAACCTTATCATTTCGGAATAAAAGACCATTTCGAATAAAAAATTGGTTGGCTTCTCCTTCATTCACCAGGTTTTGATCTACCTAAGAGTTGGATCCTAATTTTGCTAAATCTTAATATTTTCCAGAGAAAATATATGTACTGCATTTTCCCTTGAGTGAATTGTACAAGTTAGAAGTAATTTCCGTGAACCTAAGTTCATTAATTTCACCAATTTGACTCAACGCATCAGCAATGCTATTCAAGCTACCTTTTCTATATTTAATCATGAAATCAAAGTCCTACATCAATTCATCAGCCCATCTGGCCTTTCTACCTTTCAAGTTCGGTTGATCACAAATGAACTGCAAAGACTGGTGATCTGTCAAGACCATAAACTGAGACCCGTAGAGATATTGTCTCCATGCCTTTAAAGCATAAATGATTACATACAACTCTTTCTCCTAACTAGTACCTAGTCTGTGCATCATTGAGTTTCTTACTCTTGAAGGCCAAAGGTGCCCCATCCCGGAACAAAGCTATGCTTACCGCAAAATCACTAGCATCAATCAACAATGTAAGGCCTGCTAGGATCTGGTAACAGAGGAGAATCTCGAACTTTATATTTCAAAGTATCAAAAGTTTCCTGTATCTTCTCATTCTATTTAATTAAGGAATTAGACTTCTTATTTTTACCTCTAAGAAGGTTGGTAAAAGGCATTGTCAACTTCGAATAATCCATGATAGATTTTCGAAGAAATACCACGAAACCTAAGAAAGATCTTAACTACTTGACTATACACGGAACTGGCCATTCCAAAACCTTTTGGATCTCATCCAAATCTATACCTAAGCCATCTCGAGAGATCTTATGACCTAAATATAACAATTCCTTCTTGAAAAAATCACACTTAGATAATTTACAATATAGTATCTCCTTCATGAGCCTTCCTAGAACCTCCTTAAGATGATCCTCATGCTCAACCAAAGTTTTGTTGTATATCAAAATATCATCTAAGAAAACCACGATGCATTTTCCTAATAGATCCCGAAATATATCATTCATCATCTGTTGGAAAGTTGCTGGTGCATTAGTGAGAAAATTTCATAATGGCCATAACGTGTCCTAAAAGCACTTTTAGAAACATCTTTCTCTGCAATACGGATCTCATGATAACCGGTTCACAAATTAAGCTTTGTTAAATACTTATCTCCTTGCAACCTATCAATAAGATCGTCTGATCAAGGCAATGGGTATTTGTTCTTAATTGTAACCTTGTTAATACGTTTGTAATCAATACACATCAGCCAGGTACCCTGATCTTTTTTCTTAACCAAAAGAAATGGTGCACCCCAAGGAGACTTACTTAGTCTAATTTGACCCATCCTTAAGTATTCAGCTAGTTGCTTTGCTACCTCATCTTTCTCAGTCTGGCTATTAAGCCGATATGGAGGAATACTAATAGGTTCTACACCCGACACTAGCTCAATTTTATGGTCCACCTCTCGTTTAGGAGGTAATCCATGAGGTAACTCATCAGGAAATACATCCTCAAATTCACTCTTAATGGAATTTTACACTTTACTTTCCCAAATTCGCTCTTAATGGAATTTAACACTTTACTTTCCTCAAATTCGCTCTTAATGGAATTTAACACTTTATTTTATGGTCCACCTCTCGTTTAGGAGGTAATCCATGAGGTAACTCATCAGAAAATACATCCTCAAATTCGCTCTTGATGGAATTTAACACTTTACTTTCCCAAACATTCAAAGAAACAGTGTTTACATCAAAATAAACACATGAAGACACTGGATCCATAACCAATTGGAAAAGTTCATAGTTAAAAAGATTTTCCATTAACTCAAGCTCATTAATTAAAGTTTCCTTGGGTACAACAATGCTTCCTCTAAGAGTAACAAGGTTTCCATTGTGATGGAAAGACATCAAATGTTTGACCCAATCAACAAAAAAAATCCTTATTTTTTTATGAAACCATTCCATCCCTAAAATGATGTCTACATGACCCAAGCTCATGACATGAAAATCAAGTCTATATGAGCACAACTGGATGTCTAATGGTAGTTTTGGCACCTTCTTGTCCTAGAATTGGACTTGTCCTCCGGCCATCTTGACCTTGTATGTGTGATCACGAGCTAGATCATTGATGAAAATCCCACACAAGGTATGATCATCAGACTTGGCTTTGGCAGCCAATTGTCTAAAGTTCTGCATATAATTGTCAAAATACTGATTTCCCATGCTATTTTTAACAAGCTTGGTAGTTATTTCGAATTCATCCTCTAGTTGGACAAACTCTTTTTTTAAAGCTTCCTCGAAACTTTGCCAAATGGTAGGAATGGAATCTTATTTGAGATCCTTCCACCAAGTTAATGCCTTTCCTTTCAATAACCCCTACGACATCTGCAGCTTTTGCGCATCAGTGAATGGATGAAAGGCAAAGTGTGTAGTCCACCTATTGAGCCACACATCTACACATTCCTGAGTCTTCTCCTTTGCAGCTTTTGCGCATCAGTGAATGGATGAAAGGCAAAGTGTGTAGTCCACCTATTGAGCCACACATCTACACATTCCTGAGTCTTCTCCTTTTTCTCACTACCGTACACCTTCGGTGAAAACGACGGAGCAAATGCTTTGCTAGGAGCAGGAGGTGCCGCCAAAAGAGCTTTCTGCAAAGTCAAGATCTACATCTTCAGTGATTCCATCTCATCATAGCATTTAGCAATAGTTGCCTCTAGATGCTCTGTCACTTTCAAAAATTCACTCTTTCTAATAACCTCCTCTTCTCCAACTTGGAATTTAAGAGCTTCCATACCTGATTTGGGATGATCACTCATCTCATCGATATTATTATTGACTAAGAAGTCAATATGAGCCATGGTAATAAGGTTCTTCAAAAATCACGATTCACTGGAACCAACTTCACTTGACCACCCTTGACCAAAATGATCTAGCAAATCAATTCGCTAAAATTGACTGCACATAAGAAAAAAAATGCTTTAATTAGCATTTGGTGGCAAAACAACGGTAAAAAATCATACAAACACCGTCTAGAATTAATCCAAACAAAAATAACTACAAATACGATTGCACACTCGCATTAATTATTTACGAACAACTTACATCTATCTAATGTCAGTATGTAACAACCGTACTTCAACACTAAATAACCCCCCAAAAAATATTAAATTCTCGAGAAAAAAGAATTATCATGATTTTTTCCTATTTTTCTAAGGCCTCAAAAATTCTCAAATCCATTCAAAATCTCCAATTTTAATGGAATTACTAATTTTCTAGGTTAAAAATAGATTTTTTAAAGGAATTCGAACAGTCAAAGGCGCCCAAACGAGACACCACATGCCAATTGACAAACTTGGATATTCCAAAAATTGGAAATAACCTTTCTCTAATTTTCCACAAATTTTTAGAAAATTTTTGGAATTTTTATTGTACCCCGAACGCATTAGAATACGAACGGTCAAAAAAATTTCGAAACCCGAAGAGTCGCCCCAGAATGCGGACAGCCAAGGGTTGCGAAAAATGAAGAGACCAAAAACTCCAGAATTTGAAAGGTCAAAAAAAAATTGGACCCCAAAAGGCCAAAGGACTCAACATGATTTTTTTTAAATAGCATGAATTTTTTTTTAATAGCATGAATTTGAAGTTTCATTTTTTTCTCTTTTTTTTAAACCTTTAATCCAAAGCTTATAAAACTTTAATTCAAAGCTTTTGAAAGCTTTTTTTTTTTTTGAAGAAAATGTGGGGGGGGAGGGGCACAGACAGCCGCCGATTGAAACCCCCCCCTGTTGCACGATTTCGTGAGGGAGAGGGGGGGGAGCATGGGCTTCCCTTCCTCCTTCCCTTCTCCATCTGCACACCCTCCTCCACCATCTCCTTCCTCTCTTCTCTATTAAACAGAGGGATTACGCCTTAAATTTGATTATACACTAATCATGAATTTTAACTAATCAAATATACCCATATAAGGGGGTGTTCACATGCGGGAGAGAGAAAATGAAGAAAAATTCAAATTTAAGAGATGGAAAAAATGCCACGCACACGAGAGAGAACGTGATGCATCAACATGCTACCCCTACTGATTCTCATTAGAAAATCGGCAGAAATTTGAGAGCAAACCTGTGGGAAACCGCAAAAAATGCATTAAAAATACCTTTTTACCATAAAATGCTCTTAAAAATTTCTAAAATTTGTAGAAATTTAGGGAATCCTTTCTACCAAAAAATACCCACAATAGCATGTGAGGTATTTTGTTATAAAATCTATAAAATGCTTATTTTGACCATAAAAATAGAGAATATTAGCATTTCCACTCACGAAATTTTCTCGCAACATTGATACATACATCCAAGTCAAGAAGCACCGCTTTTCAACCGCCTTATTGTCGTTTCCAATGCATAAGACACCAAAACAAACCAAAAAATAACATTTTTTGCTTAGTAAATGTTAATATGTACTTTAAAAATGTTAATATGTACTTTAAAAATGCTAAAATTTGGAATAACGAGAGAAAATTAAGAGGAGAAATAACATAAAAAATTAACTAGAGACTGCTCTGATACCACTGTTAAAACCCTAAAGATATATCTAGCTAATCACTATGCATAAACATGCATAAACCAGGCATATACTCATCCACCCGACCACCCCCGAGCCCAAGGGTGCACACACAAATACAATGAAGTACCACATACCTCACCTTGGGTGTCCCATACCACCAAGAGATATGACTTCACTCCAGCAACACATAGCTCTAGCATGAAATGACAAGAGGGTAGATACAATGCTCTACACAAGAGAACATCCCTTGAGAGTGCCCCATGCCCCTCTTATATAGGAGGGCCCTCAAGTGACTCTTGACTCTCCATGTCCATGTGTGACCCTTGGTTGCTTGACCCTAACCTCAACCCAAGGATAGACCTAACCCTTGGTTGCTTGACCCTAACCTCAACCCAAGGATAGACCTAACCCTTGCCCCACTAGAGCATGTTCCCATGCTCACATGCTCACATGCGTAGGGTGGGTTAGCCTCCTAGTATATGCACATATAATGTGCATATAACAGCCCTCTTGCAGAAATGTCGAGCATACCAAGAGGCTCACCAACCTTCTCTTTGCCTTTTTGTGCTATACTCATTGCATTTTCAAGACTGGTATTTTGACGTAGCCTGCCACTCCTCCATGGTTTATGAACAGACCCAACACAAAAGGACTCTCCAAGTCCACTCAATGACTATGATTGTTGCTGACTTGCATTCTGTGCAATCACATTTCCAGTTACATCAACCCCAACAACATCTTTTTCAGTAGCATACCAATTACTCATTTCATCAAAGACATCGCTGCTTACCCTCAACTCATGTGCAGTAGGATTATAATATCTATATCCCTTTTCTCATAACATCAACCCTAACAACATCTTTTTCAGTAGCATACCAATTACTCATTTCATCAAAGACAACATCGCTGCTTACCCTCAACTCACGTGTAGTAGGATTATAATATCTATATCCCTTTTCTCATTTCATCAAAGACAACATCGCTGCTTTCCCTCAACTCACGTGTAGTAGGATTATAATATCTATATCCCTTTTCTCAAGGGAATATCCAATAAACATACATTTTTCTACCATTGGATCTAGCTTCATACGCAACTCATCAGGCACATGCACATAGGCAATGCATCCAAAAACTTTCAAGTGAGACAAATCAGGTTTCTTACCACTAAATTTCTCCTCTGGTGTTACACCATGTATGGCTGTAGTAGGAGTCCTATTCATGATATAATTTATTGTAGAAAAAGCTTCCACCCAATAGCTATACGGCATATTCTTCTATGTCATCAATGCTCATGCTATCTCTACAATGTGTCTATGTTTTCGCTCAGTTGCGGAGTGTATCTACATGTAAACTATCTCTGAATGCCATTCTTCTGCAAAAAATCAAAGAAACTCATTGGAGAAGTACTCTCCCCCTCCATCTGACCTTAGGCACTTCACATGCTTCCATGTATGCTTTTCAGCCACCCATCACTTTGAAATTCTAAAAATGAGTGAAAGCTTCACTCTTCTCCTTCATGAAATACACCCACACTTTTCTCGTGTGGTCATCAATGAATACCTGCAGCCACCCCATAGATGTAGTTTTTGCAGAGCCCCATACATCTGAATGCACAACATCTAGTACATTCCTTCTCACATTTCTATCATGTGGAAATAGATGCTTTGTCTACTTTCCAAATTGGCATGTTTCACCATACTTTCTGCATACCATCAATCTTAAACTTAGGTAGCCCTGCCATAATTTCTTTAGTCTACATTGACTTCATTCTTTGCACATTTACATGCCCAATTCCCTTATGCCAAATTTATGTATCTGCAACAACTCTTGATTCCTGTGCAAACATTGCAGCTTTCACTTCAACATCTAGTGTAACTTAACATTCTGCCCGCTCTATTACCTTTTGCAACCAACCTGCACTTATCTTTAAAGTATTCGACATAATAACCATCAGGGTTAAAGTGCACTTACAAACCCTGCTCAATCATCTGGCCAACATAAACTAGATTATTTGTAATATTTGGAACATGAAGTACATGGGCAAGGTACTTCACCTTACTATCCTGCATAAACACGATGGCACATTTCCAACATGGGTAATTGGATGAGTAGTATCATCCCCTATTTCAACAAAACCTGGCTTTTTAGGATTTTTCATATCCTTGAAGCACTCGCCCATGACTGGTCATGTGGCTCAAAGCACCTGAATCCACATACCATACATCATCATTACATGTAGATATATCATTTTTTCTGACACAGCATTAAGCACATGTTGCATAAGAAACAACCTTTCATTGTCCTCATTACTTCGGCTAGAGGAATGCATAATTATTTTGCTGCACTTTTCCACTTCTCATGTTATTTTTCTTCTTATAACTGCCTACACATGCCCAGGTTTGCCACAATAAAAATAGCCTCGTGTATCATTTTGCTGCCTTTACCAATTTCCACGACCTCTTTGACTCCCCCTGGCTCTGAACTGGTCTCTTCTACCTGTGTGTTGTTGTTATGATTCATGGGACTATTGTTGCTGACCATAATTTTGATTACCTATTCAGCCACCACCTTTGCCACCACGGCCTTCGCCTCTGCCTCATCCTCTACCTGCACTTGTGTAGAAGGTTTGTTGCTCCAAATTGCCTTTGTTTTGTAATAAAGATTGATCTTCACCAAACTCTTTCTTCAATGATCAGCATTGACACCAAATCTGTAAAGTTGAGAATGTTCTCCCGAGTTTGAATAAATGTCTTGAATGCCTTGTATTGTGGCACGAGACCACGTAGACATACTTCCACCTTATCATCATCATCAACAGAAACACCAATAAATGCAAGGGATTCCACAATGCCCTTGATCTTCAAGGCATAATCATTCACATACATGTTTTTCTTCTCCACAGTATGAAGCTCATTCTTCAGTTACTGAATCTTTCATGCCTTGGTGTTAGTTTCATATAGCTTCATCAAGGTGTCCCATGCCTCCTTGGGTGACTTGGCATCCTGTATATGCTCAATCATGGTTTCTTGTATGCTAATAGAAAGCCAATACATGACTTTCCTTGCTCCTTGATTCCAATCCTTGTATTCTTTTACATCTACAGCAATTGGATTAACCTCATGTATCTCTAGTGCCTCCTCATGTTCACCTTCAATTTAGTCCCAGTAGCCTTTTCCCATCAAAAAATTTGTTAATCTAAACCTCCAAGCATGGAAGCTGTTCTTGTCAAGATTCTCTGCAACAATATGGTTAATTCCATCATTCGACATCTTGTCTGCAACACAAACTCACCAAAAACAGCTTTCTTGTTTGTCCTACAAAAACTATTGTATTCTCTGTAACTATACTGCACCCAACCAGTGACTTCAATTTGCATACATACACCCAATAGCACCTGTAAGACCTCTTCTTAGCACACACAGTGTCTGCACAGCCAATTGCCCTTCCTGTAGTTCCAAAAATAGAATTCTGCACAGAATCAAAACTTACCTGCAGTGCACGTGAACGCCTATGAACTAAAAAATGGCAGGTAAGACACCTTGCAGATCTGCTCATGCGAAGATATCTCTTCAATTGAAGTTTGTTTACCAATGCCTCCCGAAGAGCTACCGACAAGGGTGTAGTAGCCAACATAAAGGGGAAAGTGTAAGTGAAGCTCTTACCCTCGTACCGCTTCATGTGCTTATCTTGCTTACTGCTCAGCTTCTTAGCATGAACCAAACTCTAATACCATGAAAAGATGCAGGAAGGAAGAGAGATTGAGCTCTTGCAAGAACACACACACTCACACAAACCCTAGAAGAGAACACACGAGATGAGAGACTGAAAATTGTTCTTCTTCTTCTTCTTCTTCACAAAAGGGTTCTACCAAAGAGATAAAGGAAATATAACATAAGTACTAAAGTACTATGTACATGCAGTCCATAATGTGAACACGCTAAGTGAGTGAGCTTGCAAGATAAGTATGCCATAACTCAGTGGTGGACTAGTAGCTGGTGTAGTCCAGCTCTAGAATCACTGGAGAGGATCCATCATGTCAGTGTCCTACCAAACACGCCAGTGATGTAAGTGGCAGAACCGATTACCCAGGCATATCATAAGTGTTAGCTCCTGTTGAGCTTGACATCTCAATTGATAAGAGTCGACTAAGTGCCTAACATAACAATTCAATTATAGGTCTCCTAATCTAACATCTTCGTTTTGTTCAAGTAATTACATATAATACCATAGCAGCCTTAAAAATTTTGCAAGCTTCTCATCAAGAAGCACTCATCTACATGGTAGAATTTGAGCATTATCAGCATATGCAATTGCTCCACCTTCCTTTTTGTAGGGATTTGGTGCAATCAATCCACCTAGGAAAACTTTGTGCATTTTTTAGATACAAGGATTCATGTATTACTTTAATATGATTTTCTTTTCTCTTTCATGGTCAATTATAATGCCCATCCTTTTGAGTTTAAACCAATTGCCTCACTCACACACTTATTGGTATCATAGTTTCATTTGTAGTAAAATCTTATGTGTGTCTCTGGAGACTTGTTTTTACTCCATACAATATCTAGTTTGAAAATTTCCTTCATATACAAAGTTAGCAAATACCTTTGTATATCTTCATTGAAGACATACAAGAAAAAATATGAAGTTTAAGTTCTTCAGCGGTTAGACTTTCTAGGAGTAATTTTTGGGTGACATTCAATTCCAATGCTTCTCCAACCATAAGTGCATTGTCCATCCTATACTACATAGTGCTACATAAGTGCATAGTGTACACCCTAAATCCTATTTTACATAGTGCATAAGTGCATGGTGTATACCCTAAATCCTATGCTTCTACAACCATAAGTGCATGGTTGTACAACCATAACTCCATGGTGTACACCCTAAATCCTATCTTATTAAAAGAGAATACCATTTGATTTTGGATCTTTTACTTTATGTTATTAAGCATTAAAATAGTCAATATTGATGAGTTTTCTTTAAAAGGAAAAAACTACTAGGACCTTGGACCTATAGCTCTTTAGAACATGGAATGCAAAAGAAAACAAAAAGGGAATCAACAATTGCAAAGTATTAGAGTTTAAATGTGACTCAAGCACCATCATAAGAGATTTGTACCCTACACAAAAGTACTTCTCAATTCTCTTGGTTCAAAGTTTGCAAGGCCATAAAATTTAGTCATTATGATGCACAAAGCTTGTCCACACTCTTCATTGATCTAGAATTAAAGAATTGACGAGGGTGAGTGGTCAACATGTGGTATTATTCCTCTAGGGGAATATAAATTGTTTAATGTTGCTTTTGATGATGAATTATCATGAGTTTGAGGATATACACAAAGGCAACTAAGGACCTGTTCACATGAGCCCTATGAGATGACCAAGGAGGACTTAATGGCCATCATATTGCTTGAACATGCCAATCATGGGGACCGCTCCAAATCACCACCTTGTAACTTGTGAAACTATCTTGAAAATCGTGAAATCCGTTCTTAGTCTATCAAAAGTGGACATAAAGCCTAAATGCCTATTGCATCGTACAATGGTTGTAGTCCTAGAAGATGAGTCACTATTGCTTGGTATCCAAGTTGAATTTGCATATGGGATGGCCTCACAACTAGTAGCACGGTGGGGGGGGCGTGTGAGGAGGAGGTCTTAAGGCAGGTTCTAAATTGTAAGAGTCATTTGAGCTCTGGTTAATGCTTTACAAACATGGTTTTTAAGTCAGTTGTGCAGTGTTAAAGTCAAGTCCACTTTTGTCATGGCATGTGAACATTGGTACTATGCTATGCTTGAAAGGGGACATAATTGGATTGAAAGGGGACATAATTGGATTGAAAACCAAAAGTCTTGGATCATGCAATGGGGTGAAGTTGATAAAGTCTATAGGCTCTAGAAATGAGGACTTGGGGCTCGGCGGTGTTGGTGATTCCCTACTTGTCGTTTCCTTTAAAAAGAAATAAAGGACGAATTTTGAATTGTTTAATTAACGTGTTATTGATATATTAAATTAAAGTGTGGATGTATTAAATTAACATGTTGATGGATGCCCATGTTTAATTGACGCGTTGATGGATGCCCATGCAATCAAGTATGGGCATGGTCAAGGTGAGGGGTCGGTGATGGGGCATCATGGGCATGGCCCACATATGTATGTTGCTTTATCTTTCCGATTTTGCTTTTTCGCCTTGAGAATGGCCCTTTTTCTCTTTTTGCAGTAAAATCAAGAGACTTTTGCAGCTTGGAAAATAATGGGGACCATTGGAAAATATCCCCCAAAAAAAAAAGTTGAATAAGAATGAGTGGTTTTTTTTTAATAAAAAGGGCGCAATAATTGACTGCAAGTGTGCGATGATTGAGAAGGGTAATGTTAAATGGAAAATCAATTTAAAAAAGCGGATTATTAATGGGGAAAGGGCTTTGAGTAAAGAGGTGGGGGGTGTGGTGTGAAGCGAAGGTGGTACGCAGGGGAAAAAAAGCTTTTTTTTTAATATTTTTTTGTGAACGTTTTCTTGATACTTGTGTGAGAGAGAGAGCGTGTGTGTGCGTGCGTGCGTGCGTGTGTGTGTGTGTCGGTAACTTGGTGCTGAGGCATGGTGCTCCGTGCCTGTCTGGTACTTAGGCTTCTGAAGCGACAGGTGAAGCCTTACTTTAAAGCCATTTTTTTTTTAAAGGAGAAAAATAAAGGGAAAAAATAAAAGTTGTTTTGGCACGGACATCCTTCAAAGAGTTTGCAATTCCATAGCTTTATTATTTTACTTGTCCATGCCTTTTCCTTCAACCCATCCCCTCGTGCACACGATGAGCCCTTTGGCCCTTTGGCCCTGTGCACTCAAGTACCCAAAGAATTCTAATTTCTAATGTCATCTCTATGTCACCACCCTCCCACACGTGCCCTATGCCTCCCACTTCAATAGTCTTTAGGCCCAAAGAATTCTAATTTCTAATGTCATCTCTCTGTCCTCACCACCATCCCACACATGCCCTATGCCTCTCACTTCAACAGAGGACGTCCTTCCCCCCTTTCCCATGTCCTTCCTCCCTTTTCCATGCACAGGCTCTCTAGGCCGCCCATGAGGGATTTTTATCGCCCCTAATGGGTGAAGTGTAAAGCATCTGACAATGAAGAAAGGATTTACTGTTAGGCCCTTTTTTCACACAAACCTTGTAGTGGCATGGTAGTGATGGTCATCAAGCAACACCAATGGCCACCACAAGCCTCACAATGGCATCATAATGATGGTCGAGCAGCACCAATAACCACCACAAATTGGCACACGAATGGGGAAACAAATCAAAATACAGTGTGTGAGCTGAAATCTTGGTTCCCATGAGTACATTAGTGTGAAGCATAGGTCCTTAGAGAAAGATTGATGAGCTTGTGCTTACAATAAAACTAGTAATTCTGTGCCCAACATGGTTATTCACACATCAATGCCCGTTTAAGCACTATTTGAGGCATTCAAAGCCAACCAAGTGAACCATGGATCAAGTAGGTTGCTTTATGTGTCAGGCTCTTGTGTGTGATGTCACTAAATGACAACCCCACCCTTGCCACAAAATAAAATAAAATCAAACCACTCAAAGACCCAAAATCCCCCATTCCCTTTTCACTTCAAAGACTCATATGCCTTTCATACTCTCCCTATCGGCCATCGTCAAAATGAGAATGATTTAATATCAAATCTAATGCTAACAAATAAATTACATGAAAGACTAGTAAATCAATTTGTATCAAACCCTCACCTTTCCATGTATATTTACACGTGCATGCACAGTCTCATGTTGACAGTCCAAATACACCTTCAACTTTTGTTAAATGAGATCTAAATAGTTGATGCAATAAAGCCTCATGTGTGTTTGTGTTTGTGTTTTAGGAAGCTTGAACAGGCCTTTAAAAGGTGTGGTAGTAAAATGCACTTTTAGGCTTTGTGCGATAACTTGAGCGGCATATGAGTTCCACAAACGGGATGTTAAAAATGTGAGCAACCTTTTCTTTTATAAACACAATGCACTTTTAGGCTTTGTGTGACACCTTGAGCTACATATGAATTTCACAAAATGGGATGTTTAAAATGTGAGCATTCTTTTCTTTTCTAATCACAATGATAATAGCTCTTTATACTAATAGCTATCATGAGCCAACAAATTGCATTACTATACTAGATTGAGAAGGATTTATAAAAAATGAAGGGGGTCTACATTGAACTAAGCCTCTCTTTCCTCTAAAAATATAAGGCATCAAGGATACTTTATTATGCTTTAAAATTTGGTATGTTATATATATATATATATATATATTCTATGTAGCATATATGTTTCTTGAAATTGCCACCCCCTTCATTCCTCTTTTGGTTCACTTGAACTCACTTCTTGATGCTTCTATGTGTGATGCCATGGTTATGACTAAGTTATAGCACTAGGGTTAGTTTAGTATAGCTTTACATTTTTTTTCTTGTTCACACTAGAATAAGTGGATAAAAAAATTATAAAATAAGTAGACAAAAAATTGTAAATAAGGTTAAAAGGGATGCACTCTGACTTTGTTAAAAGAAACCACTAATAATTTATCATGTCATTTTCTTTGGTATAGATCAACGAACTTTGGTTGTTCATTGTTATATTGAATTCCCCATCTCTTAACCATTCTTAAATAACTTTTCTATGAGCCCCTTATATAGGTACCACAACTGTAGACTTATGGAAACTTATTTGAACCTTCACATCCTCATCAATTTACACACAAAATTCTATTGCAATTGACTTCGAGAAGTATAAACTATTAAGAGATGTGCCAAAAGGGGATAAGGTGAAATCATAGTTAAAGTTTGTTAAGGAGTCGTCATAGGGTTTGGCTAGGGTCTCTTCGATCACATTGAATGAAAGGCAATGTACATCATCCTCATTTTCCCATGTGATTCTAGATTGATAATGCATGGAAGCATGAGCATGAGCATGATGGGGCTAAGAAATGGATTAGAGTCGTGATCCTATCCAACTTCTTTTGAAAGTCTTGCTAGTAGAAGTGAATACATATATTTAGTCCTATTCAAATCCTTGAGGAGGATAAATATAAAAACTTCCTTGGCTAAAAATGTAAATCATTTCCACAAGGATCATTTGAGCACTTTTCTTTCCCACCTTTTATGCACTAATTCTTCTCTTCAATGTTGACAATGCTCAGTGTTGCACAAATTCTTCTCTTTCAATGTTGATGATACTTACATAAAGTAAACAATAATTAAAAAAACAAATTTGTAACGTTGAAAGGGCTTCATGGTTCGACATATTAACATGCTTATCGAAGTATATTTAAGTGGCTCATGCAATTACCTTTACCTAGGGTGAGCATGATTTCCATAGTATTAAAGTTTTGTTGTGTGTTCTATTATTATCATCACTAACATACCTCGAAGAAGCTATGTAGTCTCAAAGCTATGTTATGTGGCGCATGCATGCATGCATGCACACGCACACATGCATGGGCGTGCACACACACACATGCACATGCATGCTCAATCACAAGCACACGCTTATGTATGCATGTATGCACACACATCCACAACCAACACACCACCCCCCCCCCAACAACAACAACACACACACACACACATGCATGCATGCACACACACAAACGCATACATAAGCATGCATACAAACCCACACCCCTCAAAAAGTGCATATAATCATGCAAAGTGCACACACACATGCAACCTATACACCCCCCCCTATGCACATACATGCAACCTAGACACACATGTTTGCACACACACACCTCCCCACCCCCCAAAGTACACATCACGCATGCCCCCATGCATGTGGACACATGCATACACGAATAATTAGTTGAAAAAATTATCTAAATGTAGATTTGATAAGGTAAGTTCACATGGTGATTGTCAAATCTTGATGTAATTTTTACTTCAGCTTTGAGATACACTCATAGTTCCCACACATCTACACTTTTGAAAACTTTACTTACAAATGGATGTGAAATCTTGTGTGTTTTACCCTATTATAAAAAGGTTTTGGCACATTTTATAGGTCTCCTTATGTTGTGGGTCCACGCGTCTACACTTTTGAAAACTTTTCTTACAAATGGATGTGAAATCTAGTGTATTTTACCCTATTATTAAAAGGTTTTGGTGAATTTTATAGGTCTCCTTATGTTGGGTCCTATCATGCCATCCAAGTCTTAAAAAATGAACAAGTTGTGTATTTTGATAGTTGTCCTACCCCAAAACAACATAAAATTAGCAACATTGGAAGGTTCTTGTAGGACCCTCTAAACCTTTACTCCTTGGTGTGATAGCAAGAGAGTCTGACAACCAAGTAAGTGATGATGTTCACAATTTACAAAGATAATGGAGCAAGGGACTTGGTTTCTTTTGGCTTATAATGAGAAAAGTGCTTTTGATAATATCATCCATAAAGTTGGCAAGGCTTGGAAGGTCCATCCTGGACCCTCCTCTAAATCTGCTCTTTTACTTTTCCTTGTGAGAATAAGACACTCTCCACAAATCTTGGTTTTTGGACATGAAATGGGCACTTCTATGAATGTTTTATAGCCAACCATCGCATGTAAAAAGGAAAAATCTTATCCATATTACAAGGTTGCCACATGATAGAGACACATTTGAGACGTAGCTGTAGACAAAGTGGGTGGGGTGCCCAAGAATTTGGGGAAAGGGGTTCTTTATGATGTGGTTTTTTGTGCCAATGTTTAAATTTGATGTTTGATGAATTTGTTGTATAATTAGGGTGGCTTCACAAGAGGAATGTGCCTCTAGACCTGCCTTAACAATGGGCGGTGTAGTAGGAGCTTGCCCACCCTTCTGGACACAAGCAACACACACAATATTGTTAGAAAGGTGAAAACAGCGTGGTGGGGCATGACATCGGTGTCTTGTAGGTCACTCGTGGGTGAAATAGATGTTATTTGGTGATGGACCAATAGCTAGGCCAAGGCCTTTTTAAAAATTTTGCGCCGAGGTTTGTAAACCCTACACCTTATGTCGTTTTTTTTGGGAGGGGGGGGGTGTTTGGGCGTTGAACCCACCGCACTCCCAACTTTGGAAGCCTAAGCTAGCCAACCTTCAAAATTGGGTGGCCAACTTCTTTCTTTAGATTGACTGAAAACAATGTACAACAAGAAATATTCAATGAAAAAGTGTAAAATGGTCATCTCAAATCTAAATAAAAGCATTAGCAAAGAAAATGTTCAAAATTTGAAGATTTTTTGTTCTAGAAACTCTCGAAATTTGAGGCTTTTGAGGCCTTCAACCTTAAATTTAGAGGTATTTTTGAAAACTCAAAGTTCAGTAAAACTAAACTCGTGTTTTTTTTTTCTTCAAATTGGTTGAAATGGTTTTCACCCACATTGTGTGTTGACTAGTTTGACAACTTCAAGGTTGCTTTGCAAATGGCCATGACATTCATTGCACAGGGGGAGGAGGGGGGCATGGCCTCCTTTACAATTTATTTTCCATTGCCTTGCTTGCTCTCTTCTTAAGATCTTGTAGCAGATTTCGCCCATATATCAGCTACTTACCCCACCCCCCATATCACAATTTTGCCTCCTCTCTTTTGTTTCCTTTTGGGTTATCTCGTTTGGCCCTCTTCTACCTCGCCTTCATCGCCTCCCAAATCGGCCGATTCTGTGTTTTTGAGGTAACCCATTTCCACGATTATAGCCTCCGAGCTTTTCTTCATGTTTTCCATGCTTTCCATGGCTCCCTCTCTGCACTGATGTCCAAGTCTCTATCATCTTTCCTTTCCAGCCCATAGCTATGTTACAGTGGAAAATTGCATTGGCAGCAGGGCTTCCTGCTGCAGCAGTTCTTATTGTAATCTTCATTGTTCTTTACAATTGCTTCTGCTGCAGTAGGGGTACTCGACATCGGCACGTGGGTCATGAAGGTAACCATAACCATAACATTAGCCATGTCCATAGCCATAGCCATAGCCATAGCCATAGCCATGGCAATGACAAACCCAGGAGCCAAAGCAGGCTCTTCACAAGTTTCCACATGAGCAAGAAGGACCCATTGGACTCTGCCCTTAGACACAGCAGCAGAGTGGCCAGTGTGTGGAGAATGACATACCCCATCAAACCCTTTGATTGGAGTGAGCATCCTGGCCTCGTTTCCGAGGCGGTGGAACACGGATGGGGTGCCTTTGCCTTCACCTACACATGCTCCACATGCCCTGTCCCTGTCAACTTCTGGGATATGTGCACATCATGCTCTCATAGGCAGGAATATGAGCCAGAAATCTCTTGGGAGATGGGGGCTGGCTCCGAGTATATGCAAAAGCTATGGCTGAATCCAGGCATGTTGCCAAGAAAGGAAAATTCCATTGCCCTTGTTCAGGCTCTGCAGACAGCCCTTCCCCTCCCTGGACCCCCATTGGGTTCCCATTCTTTTCCGCAAGAAGGGTATTTTGAGGTCACCATTTTGGCAGAGGGGCGCGAGTACAACGCAGATGCATCTCAGAGCTCTTTTGCTGAAAATGAGCATGTCAAACTCATCTCCAAGCATTTCCTGTCTGGCAAACATCTGGTGTCCGAGCTCACCACAAATTATCCCAATGATATGTTTGAAGGAAGTGGAGAGCAGCAGCGCACCAAAGAGATGGGCAAAAGTTCAAAACCAGTGGAGACAGGTCACAATCTGTCCAGTGACATTGAGTTTAGCAAGTTCTCTATTAAGGAAAATCCTCTCGGGCGAGAGGTAGATAATCTACAAGCCATTGCAGTTGGTTTGGCTGCAGGAGGGGCGCCCCCATTCAGACTCCCTGGTTGTGATGCCGGGTCTGTCGGATTCCATTCAAATGGGCGCGTATACTTGAATGGTGAGCCTTTACAATACATGTGCATTGTAATAATCTAGTAGGTGAATGCTCCACAAACATGATTAATGCCTCGCTTTTACCTCATGACATCAGAAACCACCATGAACACCATGAATATGTATGGTGTGCAGAAGTGCGATAGCGTGTCACCCTCCTTGCATAAAGGTGTCTGATGTTGCATGGATTATATGGGTTTTGCATTGCATGGTTTTTCTAGGTTTGCACCATGGTTGATGCTTGCCTTTGCAGGCCATGATGCGTTTTTCATAGTTTTCTAGGATTATTTGTTCCATGTTTGACTGCATTAGGAAGGGTTTTCCATGGTCTCTGCCATGCCTATTTGACCCTTATTTGCACTAAGGAAAGGTTTTTCATGGTGGTTTCTGCCATGCATTAATATTCATGTTTGACCTCTTTTTTCATGTGGTTTGCGTCATGCCTCATGCTCCTGTTGGATCTTTTCTGCCTAAATATTTTTCATGGTGTCCATATATCTCTAACTCATTAGATTATTTTTGCAGGCACACTCCATGTTGAGCAAGAACCAAAGGTCCCTGCAATGAAACGCTCATGGGGTGTTGTCAACACAACTGTAGGATGTGGATTTGATCCTCTTTCAAAGAGGGTGTTCTTTACAGTGGACGGAGAGCGTGTGTACGAACTCACTACAGCCAGTAATGAATTTGGGAACCCTCTGTATCCTACTGTGGCAGCAAATTATGATGTTATATTACTAGTGAATTTTGGCCAGAGCTCATTCGAGTATCCCCTTGCAAATGCCCATCGAGTTTCGGATCCCTGCTTCCGCCGGCCTTTCTCAAGGTCCATGAAGAATGGCTCTGTGAATGAGGACAGTGGGGATCTTTTTTCAATGGGAAGGATAGACTCGCAGTGGTTTCCAGAGATCGGGTCACCGGGCTCGGATGATCTGCAGCACCGGCATGTTCTGTCAGAGGCCGAGTCAGATCTATTTGAGATTGTGCTGGATTCACGAAGCTAAGTGAGCTGCATTTCACTTCCTCGCTCTCTTATTGGAAGTGAAATGATACCTAAAAACATGGTTAATACTCATGGGGATTGGTTGCAGGTTCTCACGATGGCAGTGAGAATATGTATGTTGGTGTACTGAAGTGTGAATCCTCAGTTTTTTTTTTAAATGGGGACCATAAGGAGCAGGGCCATTGTACTCATGATTGAGGTCAGCCATCTCAGTTGCTGCATGCTACTGCTGGAATTGGATAGACTTGATGATAAGCAGGCATCCAGCAAGATGAAGTATTGGGAGAGGTTGCACTTGTTGCCTTCTGGGAATGATGTCTTCTTGTACAGTACTTATCTTCCTGGAAGAAGGGAAATGTATGAAGTTTTGAGATTTTCAGCTATTGGGCTTAGCTCTGTGATGCAGGATGCCGCTTGCTTGGCGGCTGCTTTTGCTCATGGATGACATTAGTGCACGTGGACTTAAAAAGAGTCTCCCATTTCTTTTCAAAGGTTTAACGAGCTTCCTTTTTAAAAAAAAACTATATTTGAGTCTTGCCTTATGCCTGCCTCACATCCCACACCTCAAATCTTACAAGAGCTTATTGTGAAATTGGGAACAGTGATTTGAACATTTAAATTTTCTCTGCTGTGCTTGAATGGCATGAATCTGTTTTGTTGTCAGCTTGATTCTTCTCTTTGACTGCCATTGTCGGGGCACCAACATGCCTGCCAACAAGTAGACACATTAAATTTTCTTTTGTATTGTCCAACTGGTGGTAGTTCTAACTCTATGTCCGTCCAAGTCATGGACAACCATGGTCATGGGACAAGGGCCAAAGTTTTTGAAGGAAAGCTTAGGGCACTTCTTCCTCAATCCGTTTGCAACCTTTGCTTTGGGATGCAAAGACAAACATAGTCATCAACTTATACTCAGCTCCTTTCTATGCCAATCTGTTTTACTGTTTGTAACTGGCTCATGCATCACTGATTCTTTGCTGAGTTATCCTTGGGTAAGCAAAGTCTTGGGTTAACAATCGCAGTTAAGCAAAGTCTTGGGTAACACCAAGTTCTAAAACAGAGTTGCAATTAGAGATCTTGGGCTTGCCTCTGCAACCTTCAGTTTATCCTCTAACTCACATACTCTCTCTGCTCTAGTCTAGCCCTCACCTTCACACTTCTTTGAGTTCTTCCGTCACAAGCTTTTTCCTCACTGGATGTCTGCACTGCGTAGTTCTCATTGCATTCCCCCTCTCACATTAGGTCGTTCTTTTGAGATCTCCAAAAAAAGACTTCTTTATATAAACAAAAAAGACCTTTTCTACCTTCCCTTCTAAAAAGACGACTGCTGCCAGATTTCCTAGAAGTCGCCATTCTCTTTCTTTTTTCGTTGCACGTCCTTCTACATCACTCCTCACGCATTCACAAATTTCCCCTTTTTGGTAGGTGTATGGCCTACCCATATGCCTTGGCTATTTGATTTCAAACTATGGTGATGACCTTGCCAACAAAAGTTCATTCTAAACCAACATATGTACATTACATCTACCTATTCATCATGTTTGCATAGGACACAAAAAAACCTCACATATTTTCCCCAACCCCTTTGTGAAACACTTTCCGTGTTTCACCTCGTCTCCTTTCCTCTACATGACTCTAATTTGGTATGGCCTCAACGTCAAGCCATTAACCCTACTTGGATGCATCCTACTATCAGGATCCTTCAACTGGTAGCTTCCATTAAGAAAAGATTCATGCACAACATAAGGACCTTCCCACTTCACTCTAAACTTGGTTTGGAAAGTGGTATCAAGAGCCCTATTATATCTTAACACTAGCATACCTTTCTCCAAATCCTTGCTACCTAGCTTCTCATTGAATACTTCAATTCTCTTCTGACTAGTCTTGGTCCATCTTTTCTTCTCTTGTCCTCTTGTGCTAAATCATGCTGTAAGATAAAATCAAGTGAAGGGAGCATGCTATTAATAGGCAACACACACACTCATCACTATAGACTGAATGATAGGGAGTGAACCATGTAGCATTCTTTTCTGACACCCCATATGCCCATTAAGCCCTATCCAAATACATATCCCTTGGATGTTCTTCCACAGGCTTGAATAACAGCTTCTGCAAGACACCATTAAAACCCTCCACAAGCCCATTACATTGGGGATGATAAGGAGTAGTGAATCTATGCTTAATACTTAGCCCTGAACTCTCTTCCTTGAGCGGTCACCATCTCTAAAGGGACTCCAAAATGACATCGAATCATTTCATAAAGAAAAATGCACACATGTTTTGCTGTAGTACTGCTTGTTGTTGCTATGGCTTCTAGCCACCTAGTCATATAATCCACTACAGTGATAATATAGTGTTTCTTGTTTCTTGTCCCTAGAAGAGTCCTTATAACATCCATGCCTCATTTTTCAAAATCCCCATAACTCAAGATATGATGCATAGGCTATGGAATCAGCACCCTTTTCTAGAATGCTTGGCACTCAAAACAACTCCTGCACCAATGATTTATATCTTGGTTCATGCTTGGCCACATAAGCCTGGCTATCAAGATCTTTCTCTTTGTGATATCAAATCCATAATGGCTTCCACATCCCTCCTCATGGCAAGCCTTTAAGCAATCCTGAATCTCATCATGACATAAAACTCTTTGCATAACACCATCAGTCCCTTTGTGATAAAGGTTATCACCAATGAGAACATACCTAATGGCTCTCTTGACAATTTATTTCCTCTTTGAAGTATCCAAGTTTTTTATTATAAAACCTGTAAGAAGAACATACTCTTCCTCATCATAAAGAGACTCTATACCTTGATACAAAGGTTCCTAGACCTTTATAGTATGTACATCTTTGATAAAGACTTGCTCTGCCAACTCATGGGTTCTCTTGTTGTTATCCCTGGAAACATGCCATATTTGGAAAGCTTGAAAATTGCTAAGAAGCCTTCTTACCTTTAACAATCAACCTTTCATCTCATCTTTTTTGACCTTCCAAGTGCCTTGTACTGGCCTTACCAACCTTTTCACTTCTCTTCTTTTGCACTCTTCAAGACCCAAGCACATGTTGAAATATTCAGCCTCATTGTTGCGCTTTACCTCTATCTCCTGACATCCATACCATATTTCTTTCCCTTGATCATCAACAAAAACAAAACCGACTCCTCCTTTGCCAAAACTTCTCTTAAAATCCGCATTAAATAATAATATACCATTGATATGCTGTAATTCCTCATGCATGCTAGGATTAGGTACAACTTGCTCAGATGGACTTGGGTTTTACCTGAACTTCCTTGTACACACGATACTCTTTGATGAAACTCATATCAAACTCTTTGAAGAGCCATAATCCACCTTTGCACCTTTGGGTTATCACCTGGGTATCTCATGACACGAGGCAACAAGCTACAATAGGTAAGTACCACAAAAGATCTATAAATCAAATAGGATTTTAGCCTTTTAGTATCATAAACAAGAGTCCAAATCAGCTATTCAACTTCATGCTATTACCTCACTATCTCACCCACTGTCCTACTAATGTAATAGACAGACCTCATGTATGACTATTTTGTGCCTTTTTGCATAAGCTCTGCCCCTACTGCATGCTTTCCAACACTGAGACTCAAATAGAATACGTGACTCCAATCTAGGGGCATCTTAATAGGAAGAGTAGATAGCATATCCTTGATGTTCTCAAAGGCATTCTCCTCCACTTTACTCCACATAAAAGGATCCTACTGGACTAGCTTCTTGTAAAGGATAAACACGCTCTGCAAGCATACAAAAAGACCTAGAGGACTAATAGACCTCCACTTGACTCCACATAAAAGGATCCTACTAGACTAGCTTCCTGTAAAGGGTAAACATGCTATGCAAGGATACAAAAAGGCCTGGACAAATATCTAAGCTTTTGGACAAAACTGATACACTCCTTGGTTGACTTTGGGCTTTCCATACAAACTTCCCACTTTTGTAGGATCTGGAGCTATGCCATTCTCACTCACTTCATGACCCAAAAGTATTACCCTGGCCCTTGCTAGTTTGCACTTAGCCGGATTGAGTTGGGCTCCACCTTCATCAAGCCTTTTAAAAACCATGTCTATCCTCTCCACACGTATCCATCTATTACTATAAACACAAAAATTATCCATAAAAATTCTAACAAAGGATCCAAGATATGGGCCAAGAACCCTATCTACCCACAGCTCTGAAAATTGGCATATGCATTAAGAAGCCCAAAGGGTATAACCTTGTAACAAAACACCCAACTGGTCTTCTTCTAGTCTTCTGGGGCTATGAAAATAGCCACTGAATTCAACACGAAATGAATACCTCTCATGCCCTGCAACTTGGTCTAATACCTCATCCTAGAATGGGAGAGGATAGTGATGCCTCTTTGTAGCTGCATTTAGAGGTTTGTAATCCACCAAAACCCTCCATTTCTTACCCTTCTTAGGTACAATGACTATAGGAGAAACCAACTTTGCATCATCAATCGGGTAAATAAAATCAGCCTATAACAATTTAGTGACTTCCACCTCCAAAACCTGTCTTTCAATAAAATTTTTTAACAACATACCACACATTTTTTTGCGGATATTTTTAGTATAGTGAATTCCCTAAATTTCTATAATTTTGGGAATTTTTCCTAATTATTTAGAAAATTTTAGAGCATTTTTATGGTAAAATTTTATATTTTTAATGCGTTTTGGCGGGTTTTCCGCGGAGATGCTATCAATTTTCTACCAAATTTCTGCTGAAATGCAATGTGGGGCAGCCAATTGATGCGTTGAGTTCTCTCCCGTGTGTGTGGGATTCTTTTCTCCTCTCAAAACTGAAATTTTTTTTTATTTTTCTCTCTCGCGTGTGTGAACACCTCTTAAAAGGCATACTTTGATTAATGTTAATCATAATTAAGTATTAATTATGATTAAAAAATCAAATAAAGCTTAATCCTCCTCTCTGTTAATAGAGAAGGAGGGGGTGGAGAGAGACAAGGTTGGAATGGAGAAGAAGGGGAGGAAAGAGAAGACAGGAGAGAGGAGCTCTCCTCCTCTCTCTCTCGCTTTTCGCAACACCCGGGGGGGGGGGTTCGGCTGCTGCACGCCGCGCTAGGTGGAAAAAAGCCACCCCCCATAATTTTTTTTAAAGCTTAAAAAAGCTTTTGATATTTAAAAAAAAGATTTTCAAAAAAGCTCGGGGAAAAAGAAAATAAGAGATTTAAAAAGAAACTATTCTCTAAAATTTTCTTAAGATTTTTTTTCTCTTGGAGCCTTTTGGCTTTCCGATTTTCGGGAAACCTATTGACCTTTTGAATTCTGGGGATCTTTTCACCTTTCGAATTCCGGAAACTTTTGACCTTTCACATTCCGATTTTTTTGACTTTTCATTTTCCCGAAACTGTTGGCTTTCCGTATTCCGGGAAGACCATTGGGATTCCGAAATTTTTGGACTGTTTGTATTCTAATGCATTCGGGGTAAAAAAAATTTAAAAAAATCTTGAAAATTAGTGAAAAATTAGATAAAGGTTATTTTATTTTTTTAGAAAATGTGGGGTTGGTGATTGGCATGTGGTGTGTCCATTCGGGCGCCCATGACCATTCAAATTCCTTTAAAAATCTATTTTTTAATCCAAAAAATTAGGAAATCCATTAAAATTATAATTTTTTATTGGATTTGAGAATTGTCGGGTAGAATTGAAAATATCATGAACGATGGGATTCTCAGGAGAAATTAAGAATATTCTAAATATTATTTTTAGAAATCTTGGAAATTGGTATTTTTAAAATATCAATGGTATTTTGGCAAATCTAATTTCTAAATTTTTTTTGGAGAAATATAGGTTTGGAATGCCATAAGATAGGTTTGGTGGAATGTTTAAGTTTAGTCTATGCTTAATTTCCTAAGCCTAAGACAAATTCTATCATTAGTTAGTTGATCTAATTGTTTTGGTGGATTTTATTGGATGGTTTCCAAGTTTTATATGGACTCATCAGGTTCTGCCTAGATCACTTGTGTCTAGGGGTTTTTAATGAGTGCTACACACGTGTTTCACTTTCTTACTTTGGAGTTTTGCTTGAACAACACCACGTTCATATACTCCAGATATTGATGAGTTGGCCACCAATTTTAATGCTTCTTTTGTCATGATTAATGGCCATTAGATGGCATGCATTGATTTTTATGATCAACTATGGTTTTCATGGATTCGAGGTGCTTCTATGCTTCTATCCATGGTTTTATGAGGATCTTTTGGATAATATCATGTGCTTTGAAGGTAGCATTTGCTCTCATTTTTGCACATAATTTTGGAGTATGTTCCTTGTACTCTTGTATATATTCCAACTTAGATGCCTAGTTGCTTATGTATCTAGGTGAGTTATTTTTCTACCCATCTTTATTGTGTTTATTGGGTAGTTATCATTAGAAAGGTGCCAATAATTCAAATTGTTTTCTAATGATGTACTCGAAAAGAGTTATTACTTAATGTGGCCTCAGGTATATAGAGACATGTTTTAGTATGTGAAAGTCTAGGATAAGGCCATCTCATTTCTTTTATGAAGGATTTTATTCATATTTCCTAGACAGCATACTAGGGCAGTCTGATGGAAAAACAGAGCGTGTGAATTAGATTGTGGAGGATATTCTTCGTGCATATGTCTCTGGAAAACCATCAAATTGGGAAAAATATCTTCCAATGATGGAATTTGCCTATAATAGTTCTAAACATACGGCTACTGGTTTTAGTCCGTTCATTGCTTATGTATGGGTAGCAACATAGGGCACCTATTGATGTCAGTCTTAAGGACATTGATCTTGATGCATCGAGGGATTTCTTGCGTGATATGCAGGAAATGCTAACCCAAGCTCAAGATTCTATCAGGAGTGCTTAGGATAGAGCACGGTTTTATGCTGATAGGGGACGCTCACCTTGGTCTTTTGAGCTAGGAGCGTTGGTTTATTTGAAAGTTCCTAAAGAATCTCACACTTTATCAACAAGAAAATGCTCGAAATTATCTCCTAGATATTATGGTCCATTTCGAGTTATACGTCGGATTGGTACGGTTGTGTATGAACTAAAACTGCCTCCACATGTTAGAGTTTATCCAATCTTTTATGTTGCAACATGAACCTAAAAAGGTACTTGAATTCAGGGAAAGGAAACTTTGTAGTCGACTAATCCCTGAGGTTAAAATTATGTGAAAAGATAGGGAAATAGAGGATTCAACTTGGGAGTTGGTTGAGAATGTTCAGCGTAGATTTCCTTCTTTTCATTGCAAGAGTACAATGTTTTGAGAGAGGGAAAGTATGTTATGTGCACATTATATGTGCATAAGATGCTAACCTACATTAGGCTTGTGAGAATGGGAGCATGGGAACAAGCTCTAGTGGAGCATGGGTTAGGGCTAACCTTAAGGGGGTTGAGGTTAGGGCTAACCTTAAGGGTTGAGGTTAGGGTCAGGCATCCAAGGGTCATACATGGAAAATGGAGAGTCAAGAGTCACTTGAGGGACCTCCTATATAATAGGGGCATGGGGCACACTCAAGGGATGTCCTCTTGTGTAGAGGATGGTATCTACTCTCTTGCCATTTCACACTACAACTATGTGATGCTAGAATGATGTCATATCTCTTGGTGGTATGGGACACCAAGGTAAGGTATGTGGTACTTCTTATGTGTGCACCCTTCGGCTCGGGGGTGGTCGGGTGGATGAGTTTATGCCTAGTTTATGCATGTTTATGCATGATGATTATCTAGAGAGATCTTAGATTTTAACATATAAGGAAGGTAGGGAATGAGTGTAAGTCTAGCAAGTTGCCAGATGAGCAAGTAGGAATTATCCCACAAGAGCTAACAAAGCCAAGATATCAAATAAAGGAAGATGCCACACATGAGCAAGCAAGAATTATCCACAGGAGCTAACAAAGCCAAGATGTTTCCACCTCATATACAAGGGGTCACTTTCAAGCAATCAAATCAAGTAGGTTCTCAAGTCTTTCTATGAGTATAACTCCAAATCTTATAACCTAACTGAACTTGAGTCTAAAGCTTAATTAGTTTGCTTCCTCATCATTATGAGTGCACTTAGGCATCATCCACCTTAGCTTAGGGATTTGCATCATCTCTTTAGGTCATAGCTTCCATAACTTGAGGCACTATGTTTTCAACATGGTATTAGAGCCTCCCCTCTTGTCATGAGCCTCTCCATTTCACTGTTAGATGGTTTATTTAAATTTCATAATTATAAACATCACTTTGATAAGATCACTAATCTCAGCTTAATCCAATCTTATCCTCTCATTACTCTTGTGGCCCAAAATTATTGAGCTCCATTCTCCTCCATCTCTTAACCAACATTAGCCAAGCTCTCTTAATCACTTGTTCTACACCTCTAGGCAACCAATCCCGCAAAAGAAATCGTCAATTTGTCTCTCTACGTTGCAAATTTGATGCAGAGCTCGATGAAGGTTCTTTTGAGCCATTCGTCGCCTCCTACACACACTGAATTGGTATAAGCCCTCTTAGGTATGCCTATAGCTTCATGTAAGGAGATTCAAGCAGTGAGAATGAAGCAAAAAAACAGTTGCATTCGGTGCAAATTTGCCTAGTTTTAGGGTTTTTGAGTTGATTCCTTCTAAATAGGAAACTTGTCAAGAACAACATTGCTATGTAAAATGTCCCTGAAAAACTCATTGGTAAGCTCAAATTTAGCCTCCATCTCTTAGTCCTCTTAATCGTTGTATGAAGAAGGTAATTAAGCTTATTAAGAAAAAATCAATAAAAAATCAAGCTTAATTAAGGCTAAAATTGAAAAAAAATCAAGCTTAATTAAGGTCAAAATTAAAAAAGTGAGGGTGTATTTGGGGTTACTAAGCAGCATAAAAGCATATCACATTGCATTTTGGGCGCGTTGGAAATGTCCAAGAAGCAAAAAACAAAATCTCATATCTCTGGGAAGTTTCGGGTCACCTCAAAATGGCAACAAACACAATAAGTTATGTTGAAAAGTTCATTAGGGAAGGGTTTCATGCCTAGGCTACACAAATGAAGTATCTGTTATTATAATGCACAAAATACTATGGAAGATGGTTAAGGAAGATGCACCTAATTAAAAAATGATGAGTGGATAGAGAAAGATGAGCAAGCATTGTCACTTATTAGGTTACATTTGGGGCCTAATCTCATTCACCACATTGATCAAGGATAATTCCAAAGATGCTTGGGGGGTCAATCAAAAATATGTAAGATAGCACGTGAGTTCAACAGAAGGGGATTTTTTTCTCTTGTGGAGTTATAGAAAACTTGAGTTATATATAACATGATTTTTAATTGAAATGGTAAAAATTTGGTACAAAAGGGTAATTTTATTATAAAAAGTGTTATAAAAGGTAAAATTTTAAAATTCATAAGTAGGGGGTTTTTTAAATACCCCTTGAACACATGTGCTACATAGGGGGTTAATGGAGTGAACCCTCGCGAGTAAAGATGCATATGAAGTGTTCAACTGGGTGTTTGGAGCTAAAGCAAAAAAGCAAAAAAAAAATCATCTTAAAATTGAATTCTATGGGCTAGAAATGAATTTCAGTGAGACCTAGAGGCACCCTTGTAGAAGGAGATCGATGAAGTAGAGAAGGTAACTTATTTTTACCAGATGCTCCCCAAATTTGATGTGTGGGGCCTCCAAGGCATGCAGAGGTATTGCATGTGATGGCATGCTCATCTGGGGCCTGAAAGGCATTAGTCCAAAGGCTCGCGTGAGAAAGCCTGGTTTTTGGAGAATGAAGATTTCTCACACGAGCCTTCAGACTGGTACTTTACAGGCCTCAGATGGGCATGCCATCACATGTAAAGAATGTTCCCAACTTTCAAGACTTCGTGTCTATGCTCACCATAGAAGAAAAGTATCTTGGTGAGGAATCTTCTTCATAAAGTAAGAACACATCAGAACAAGCCTTTTACTCCAATTCAAGTAGAGGCAAAGGTAGAGGTCGTGGTCGAGGCCAAAGTGGTGACCGACAAGGAAATCGGAATTCTAGACAACAATAGTCCAACGATTCACAACAGAGCAACAATCATACACAAGTGGAAGAGGCTAGTCTAGAGGTAGGGGGAGCCAAAGAGACCAAGGTGGTTGGCAAATTAGAGTGCAAATAGCATAGAGTGTTATTATTGTGGCAAACTAGGGCACATGGCAAAGGACTTCTTTAAAAAGAAGAATGACATTAAAAGTGGAAAGTTGCAGCAAGGCAACTATGTGTCATCTAGTAAATAGGGTTGATGAGAAAAGTGAGCAACTATTTGTGATACAACACATGCTCAGTTTTTACAGGAGATGTGTCAGGATCTCAAGATATATGGTATGTGGATTTTGGTTCCTCTAACCACATGACTAGTCATGGTTAGTGCTTTAGAGATGCAAAAAAAAAAAGAAAAAACCAGGTTATGTAGAAATAGGTGATGATATTGCGCATCCCATTGTGCATGCTGGTAAAGTGCCATTGTCTATGCAAGATGGCAAAATGAAGTACTTGGTAGATGTAAGGTCCCCCAACCTAAAAAGAGAAAACCTTAAGATAGTCTACTGAGTTTAAAAGAAAAATTTCCTACTTGTCAACACCTTGACCGTAAAGATGTGAGGATATGACTAATAGGTGTAAAACCTAGTTCTATCCCACAGGGGGAGCGTGGTCTCCTAAATGACTCTTAAAATCAAATCACCCATAGAGTGATTGGCCTTAATTTTGGAAACCTCTATTCTTGATTCCTAGAAAAAATGCTTTTTTTTCCATCTACAGGGGGCACAACCCTTGGTCTAATCCTCTGGAGTAGAGTTGCCTAGGGACCTATTTACCTAACGTAGGGCTTTTAATTAATTCTATTAGAAAGCTACCTGACTAATCGGGTCCACCCATCCATAAGATGGTGACATCAAGGCATTCCATCCTCCCACTTTCCACCCAACTCATGCATCAATTTTGTTTTCTAATTAGTCCTACTATGCTGCGTAACATATATAAACAAGTTTCTTAATTAGAGACCTTACACAACGTTCATTAAAATAACCACTTAACAAATATACAACAATACTAGAAAACAAGGGATTTAATATAAAAAAAATAGATACAATTTTCAAATCTATCCATAGCCAGATCAAGGCTTATTTTATTCCGCCGATTATCTAGAATTTAGCCTTCCAATCTCCATAGCCTAGGCAATCCCTACGGGATCATACACCTTGTCGTTCGCCGGCGAACTCAAGCCGGCCTGTCGCCCTCCTCAGGCTCCGTCGCTTGATCCTCCTGCTCCTCCTCGAAGGGATATCTACACTAGGGTGGGCTTATTTACCACACTAGCCTAAGCCCACAGAACTATGTAGCATTAATAATACTCATCCAAAATAGCAAGTTCCAACTTTCCAAAGGTAGTAGGGATACCTTGGGCCAGCTCCAAGCCTCGCTAATGTTACCGCTCGGCTACACAAGCACATGAACGAGGTTAGCAGCAAGGCGGGGAGAAGATGTACCTGTACTTTAACTTAATCAAGATAACAACACAATTACTAACTAAACCAGATGATACAAGAAACCACATCATCTTCTCGAGAAAGCAACAATTTCACAAGAATTTTGGTATTTTCAAAGAAAGGAAAAGTAGCACCCTCTTTCTTACTTAATTAATGCTAACATTAATGGTTAATAAAGAAAACTCTTTTTAACGATTATTAAGCTAATTTGGCCATTAGTTCCTTGTGGGACTCCCAAGGAGAGACTCAAGGCTACATCCTCTAGGGCCATCATTATGCACACTTCTCGAGGTAAAATTTTGGCATCTTTTAAGGGGAGCCATTATATCCACCTTCTTGTATTTTGCGTCGCCGTGAACTCAACGCTTCAGTCGGATTGCAAATCGAAGTTTTTCCTCACTTTATGAGCATAAAACTCTTACGTGGGAATCACCTCTTAAGAGCCAAAGTGTGCTTACTTAAGTCATCGCAAATGGGGGGCAAAAAGTAGAGTGTCCTTAAGTTGGTGGCAAGGTTGGAAACTGAACCAGAGGGGGGACATGGGGAGTTTCCTCTTTAGTCTATTCACACCGAGAGTGGGGGGGGGAGAATAGTGTACGACACTCCATAACACAAGGGTGGGATGTTGAAAAACATTCTGTAGAGCCTACTTGGAGATGGGTTGAAAAGGGCTTGCTGGGAGATGGGCTGTAGAGGGTTGTTAGGTATGGGTTGCAGATGCCCGTCGGGTATAATCTTCGCTCAAAGTGTCGGGTGTTAGCCCACGGAGTACTGGTTGTTTATATAGGGGCTATTACGGGTACGAGTGCAGGGATAGAGAGAGCAAAGCGGGGTACAGAGGATGGTGTACGATGAAAGTACACCGGTCTGTGTTGCATCAGTATATGTGGAAAGGGATAGAGAGAGCAAAGCGGGGTACAGAGGATGGTGTACGATGAAAGTACACCGGTCTGTGTTGCATCAGTATATGTGGAAAGGGATGGTTCTTGTACGCGGGCCAAATGTGAGGTACGCACGTACCTTACGGGTCAGTGGGCACATGGGTGTCTACGTGGTGGCCAGTGGGGCCCACATGCTAGGGCGATCAACCTTTGGTCCTTACATGGCCATTGTATGGATGCCCGGGCATGTGTACGGCATCTTTTTTGGGGTGGACTCCTTTTTTGGGATGCCAACCTCGATATGCGTGTCGGTCCACTGGGTGGCGAGCTGAAAAAACAAATTCAGTGAAATTGTCTAGGGTGTCCCCCTGGTTGTAGGGGTGCAGTCTGTTCGTCAATTGGACACCAGGACATGCATTCATTAAGGTTGGAAGTTATCGTACTCTAACTAAAAATAACTAAACATTTACGTAGAGGCTTATTCGAGTGTCAGTCTTTGAGTGCTACTAAAATCCTATATTAGGGTAAAACTGCGCGCAAATTCCAAATTTAGACTCAATAATTTTAAGATTCCAAGTGGAAATAGCTCAATTATTAAAATTGATGATTTTTACATTATAAAAGGGACCTTAAATTCATCTAATAAATGGATATATATTCATCTATCTTATGTGAGAATTTACTCATTTTGGGTATTTTCTTTTATTCTTTGGATTTATCTCACCCCAACACTTGGATTAGTCCTATTGGCCCATAGGAACCTTAATTGGACCATAATCCAAAAAGTTCTGAGACCATAGCCCCTTAGGCTAAGGTCCCTTATACCATTTTTAATTGATTCCTAATGCACATTGGAGAATTTATTTTGAACTTCTGTTTCAGGAAAATATATTTTAGATATTAGGAGAATTTTTATATCCAAAAATGTCTCAATATTGAATTACCTCTCTCTAGAATTTTTCTTCTCTCTAGACAAAAACAAAGAAAAATAATATTTTCTTGCATTGTAAAATAGGGAATGATTACATGGAATTGAGGTAAAAGCTTATTCATTATTAGGCTGAGGAAGAATCTTACAAGGAAAGCCTAGAAACATTTTGAGTTACTCATACCTAAGCTTACCTTTATGAGAGTTGTGAGACAGATTTGTGAGTGATGAATGGAATCTTGGGATGAGATGGGCTGGCAATGCAATATGTGCCCTTCAAGAGGCTATAGAAAACTTCATTATGGACATTTTTATTGATAGTTACATTTGTTCTACCCATGCGCATAGGGTCGACCACTCATATATGGACAAAGGCATGCACACTTGCAGGCTAATAAGATACAAATTTGAGAAACTATTGCATCCTATACCATTGAGTGACCCCAGGGCATTCAATATCTTGAATGTCCCACCAGCTAGAAAACCTATGTGAGACCCCTCTGCCCCCTCCACGCACTGGATTCTCGGTTGTAAGCAGCGGAAGTAGCTTCCTCTTGCGTGGGGCTTGGTTTCCCACTCAGGGCCTCGCCCACGAATGTTCGGGCGGCACGAGACTAATCTGGTGGTCATTCCGAAACTGAAACCGAGAAAATTTTCCTTGCCCAAAAAACGAGGACGATTCCACCTTTTTTATTTTCGTATAACGAATTTTCTAACATGTCAAGAGAACTAAACTATCCTTCACGTGATTAAACCAAATAGAAGGAAAACTATTACAGACTTAACTTGAAGAAATCAATGCTTTTTTCCTAACCGAAATCAAGCACAGCCGTTGATCTAATCATTTGAGAAGTCTTCAGGTTTTTATTCAACTACTCGAATTCTAAGCGTATTCCTATTATTCAATTTTATCATTAAAACTTCACTAATTCCAGCCTAACCCCATCCAGCCCATGGGTTAGCCACCACCCAACCACTGGAATCGGTAGAACCAGATAATTACTCACCCACCCATAATTGAATGCCTTAACTTTTTCTTTCGAATACAGATACGCACACACTCCTCTTTAAAACTTTAACTTATAAAACAATTGAATTTTCTTTTTACAATTCGAGAGAGTATAAAACGATAGAAATTTCTCTCTTAGAGTATTTACTTATTCATTTATCAAATACTCATAGAATTTAAACATAGAATTAAAGAGAAATCTAATTTTGATATAAAAATTCTTTATGCCTCTATTTATGCATAAAAATCAACTTCAATGGAATAACACTTTTATATAAAAGAAAATCCTTTCATGCATTTATTTATGCATAAAATCAATTTTAATGAAAATAACACTTTTATAATAAAAAAAATTCTATTATGCATCTTTCTATGCATAGAAATTAAATTCAATGAAAATAACACTTTTATAAAAAAAATTCCATTATGCATCTTTCTATGCATAGAAATTAAATTCAATGAAAATAACACTTTAATAACAAAAAATTTTCCATTATGCATCTTTCTATGCATAGAAATTAAATTCAATGAAAATAACACTTTTATAATAAAAAAATTTCCATTATGCTTCGCGTCTCTTGGTGCTTAAGAGGCCATGGAAAATCCCTCTCTTCCCCATACCATTGTACCTAAACATGCTCTGATGGGAACCAAACTTTGCAAGCATACGGGGGTGGGTCCCCCCACACGCTTGAAAAGTTTGGTCACCATCGGAGCATGTTTGGGTTAGCAATTAGCACCCAGTGTGAATTTTTCAAGTCTCTTAGTGCTTAAGAGGCCATGGAAAATCTCGCTCTTTTCCATACCATTGTACCCAAATATGCTCCGATGGGACCAAACTTTGCAAGCATGTGGGGGGGATCCAGCCCCACATGCTTGAAAAGTTTAGTCCCCACCATCGGAGCATGTTTGGGTTAGTAATTAGCACCCAGTGCAGATTTTTCAAGTCTCTTAGTGCTTAAGCCATGGAAAATCTCGCTCCTCCCCATACCATCGTACCCAAACATGCTCCGATCGACCAAACTTTGTAAGCATGTGGGGGGGGACCCATCCACATGCTTGTAAAGTTTGGTCACCATTGGAGCGTGTTTGTGTAAGCAATTAGCTTTGAGTGCGGATTTTTCAAGTCTCTTGGTGCTTAAGAGGCGATGGAAAATCCCGCTCTTTTCCATATCATCATACCCAAACATGCTCCGATGGGGACCAAACTTTGCAAGCATGTGGGGGTGGACCCCACCCCGCATGCTTACAAAGTTTGGTCCCCATCGAGGCATGTTTCGGTTAGTTATTAGCGCCAAGTGTGGATTTTTCAAGTCTCTTCGTGCTTAAGAGGCCATGGAAAATCCCGCTCTTCCCCATACCATCATACCAAAACAAACTCCGATGGGGACCAAACTTTGCAAACATGTGAGGGGGACCACCCCAACATGCTTGCAAAGTTTGGTCACCATCAGAGCATGTTTGGGTTAGTAATTAGCGCTCAGTGTAGATTTTTCAAGTCTCTTGGTGCTTAAGAGACCATTGAAAATCCTGCTCTTCCCCATACCATCGTACCCAAACATGCTCGGATGGGGCAAAATTCTGCAAGCTTGTGGGAGAGACCGACCCCCACATGTTTGCAAATTTTGGTCATGATCAGAGCATGTTTGGGTCAGCAATTAGCACCCAGTGCAGATTTTTCAAGTCTCTTGGTGCTTAAGAGGCCATGGAAAATCCTGCTCTTCCCCATACCATCGTATCCAAACATGCTCCAATAGGGACCAAACTTTGCAAGCATGTGGGGAGGACCCACCCCCACATGCTTACAAAGTTTGGTCACAATCAGAGCATGTTTAGGTTTAGTAATTAGTGCCCAGTGCGGATTTTTCAAGTCTATTGGTGCTTAAGAGGCCATCGAAAATCCTGCTCTTCCCAATAGCATCGTACCCAAACATGCTCCGATGGGGACCAAACTTTTCAAGCATGTGGGGGGGGGGGACCCATCCCCACATGCTTACAAAGTTTGGTCACCATCGAAGCATGTTTGGGTTAGTAATTAGTGTCCAGTGTGGATTTTTCAAGTCTCTTGGTACTTAAGAGGCCATGGAAAATCCAGTTCTTTCACATACCATCATACCCAAACATGCTTCGATGGGGACCAAACTTTGCAAGCATGCCGGGGGGACCCACCCCCACATGCTTGCAAAGTTTGGTCATAATCGAAGCATATTTGGGTTAGCAATTAGTGCCCAGTGCAGCTTTTTCAAGTCTCTTGGTGCTTAAGAGCCCATGGAAAATCCCGATCTTTCCCATACCATCGTAACCCAAACATGCCCCGATGGGGATCAAACTTTGCAAGCACATGGAGGGGATGCACCCCCACATGCTTGCAAAGTTTGGTCCCCACCATCAGAGCATGTTTGGGTTAGTAATTAGCGCCCAGTGCAAATTTTTCAAGTCTCTTGGTGCTTAAGAGGCTATGGAAAATCCCGCTCTTCCCCATACCATCATACCCAAACATGCTCTGATGGTGGGGACCAAACTTTGCAAGCATGCGGGGCTGGGTCCCCCCCCCACATGCTTGAAAAATTTGGTCCCCATATCGGAGCATGTTACATGCTCCGATGGGGACCAAACTTTGCAAGCATGTGGGGGGGGCGCAGTCCCACATGCTTGCAAAGTCTGGTCTCCATCAAAGCATGTTTGGGTTAGGAATTAGCGCCCAATGTGGATTTTTCAAGTCTCTTGGTGCTTAAGAGGTCATGGAAAATCCCGCTCCTCCCCATACCATCGTACCCAAACATACTTCGATGGTGACCAGACTTTGCAAGCATGTGGGGGGGACCCACCCCCACATGCTTGCAATGTTTGGTCACCATCGGAGCATGTTTAGGATAGAAATTAGTGCCCATTGCGGATTTTTCAAGTCTCTTGGTGCTTAAGAGGCCATGAAAAATCTTACTTTTTCCCATACCATGGTACCCAAACATGCTCTCATGGGGACTAGAGTTTGCAACCAGCGTCGTGGGGGACCCACCCCCACACGCTTGCAATGTTTGGTCCCCATCAGAGCATGTTTGGGTTAGTAATTAGCGCCCCGTGCAGATTTTTCAAGTCTCTTGGTGCTTAAGAGGCCATAGAAAATCCCGCTCTTCCCCATACCATCAAACCCAAAAATGCTCCGATGGAGACCAAACTTTGCAAGCATGTGGCGAGAATCCACCCCCACATGCTTGCAAAGTTTGGTCACCATCAGAGCATGTTTGGGTTAGTAATTAGTGCCCAGTTCAGATTTTTCAAGGCTCTTGGTGCTTAAGAGGCCATGGAAAATCTTGCTCTTCCCCATACCATCGTACCCAAAAATACTCCAATGGAGACTAAACTTTGCAAGCATGCGGGGGGGACCCACCCGCATTTTTGGGTTAGTAATTAGCGTCCATTGTGGATTTTTCAAGTCTCTTGGTGCTTAAGAGGCCA
Source organism: Cibotium barometz (assembly GCF_041138505.1). Classification (NCBI taxonomy): domain Eukaryota; kingdom Viridiplantae; phylum Streptophyta; class Polypodiopsida; order Cyatheales; family Cibotiaceae; genus Cibotium; species Cibotium barometz. The sequence continues at coordinate 24,274,139 of NC_141098.1, forward strand.
TGGAAAATCCCACTCCTCCCCATACCATCGTACCCAAACATGCTCCGATGGGGAGCAAACTTTGCAAAGCATGTGGAGGGGACACACCCCCACATGCTTACAAAGTGTGGTCATGATCAGAGCATATTTGGGTTAGCAATTAGCGCCCAGTGCGGATTTTTCAAGTCTCTTGGTGCTTAAGAGACCATGGAAAATCCTGCTCTTCCCATACCATCGTACCCAAACATGCTCCGATGGGGACCAAACTTTGCGACCATGTGGGGGGGACCCACCCCCATATGCTTACAAAGTTTGGTCACCACCATCAGAGCATGTTTAGGTTAGTAATTAATGCCCAGTGCAGATTTTTCAAGTCTCTTGGTGCTTAAGAGGCCATGGAAAATCCCGCTCTTCGCCATACCATCATACCCAAACATACTCTGATGGGGATCAAACTTTGTAAGCATATGGGGGGGACCCTCCCCCACATGGAGGCAACGTTTGGTCACCATCAGAGCATGTTTGGGTTAGTAATTAGCGCCCAGTGCAAAGTTTTCAAGTCTCTTGGTGCTTAAGAGGCCATGGAAAATTCTTCTCTTTCCTATACCATCATACCCAAACATGCTCCAATGGGGACCAAACTTTGAAAGCATGCGGTGAGGACCCACCCCCACATGCTTGCAATGTTTGGTCATGATCGGAGCATGTTTGGGTTAGCAATTAGCGCCCATTATGGATTTTTCAAGTCTCTTGGTGCTTAAGAGGCCATGGAAAATCCTGCTCTTCCCCATACCATCGTACCCAAACATGCTCTGAGAGGGACCAAACTTTGCAAGCATGTGGGGGGGACCCACCCTCCACATGCTTGCAAAGTTTGGTCACCATTAGAGCATGTTTGGGTTAACAATTAGCGCCCAGTGCAGAGTTTTCAAGCCTCTTGGTGCTTAAGAGGCCATGGAAAATCCCCCTCTTCCCCATACCGTCATACAAAAACATGCTCTGATGGAGACCAAACTTTACGAGCATGTGGGGGTAGGTCCCGCACCCACATGCTTGCAAAGTTTGCTTCCCAATGTGGAGCATGTTTGCGTATGATGGCCTGGGGATTTTCAACAAATAATATGATAGCCAAAGTGTTTAAAAAATAAAAAAACAATGAACATCAACTAAAATGCAATGATCCTCAAGAATGAAAAAACTCATAATGATAAAAGCATCAACTAAGTACATCAGAATTTGAGCTAGCCCAACCACTCTGGGTTTAGCCAGTAACTCAAAAGATCAAGGCATAATGAAAATGAGCTACCCCAACTATTCTGAGGTTAGTCAGTATCAAGATAGAGATCTAGTCAGCAGCACCCTCTCTAGCTCTCAAATGATCTAGAATGCTCTCATGGTCATCCACTCGAAGCCAAAAACGAGGGAGAGAACTTTGTAGCAACCACTAGATGAGAGAACTGAAATGCCTCTAACTCCCACTTCCACTGCTAGAACTCAAGACTCCCCCGATGAAGTCAAATCTACTGGTAGAACTGGCCTACCACAATTATGCTATGGGAGTCAAAAGAAAACCCATGATCATCAACTGTATCCTGGTCAAGGATGCACTTTGGCCTAGTGCAACTCATTAGATAGTAGTCTACTCCCTCGTCATTGCCCTCACCTATAATAACAGCAAATACATCACCGTCCTGTAGCAAATCTTTCAGGTCATCATAGCTCGCCACCATGAACACAGGACTTGTGTGCTCATCGGACAACACTGGCTGTGAAGGATACTTGGGGGAGAGGATTCTCTGTATCCATGCATCTGCCCATCCTCTCAAGGCACAATGTGACCAATCGCCATCCATACATGCTCCACAGAAGCATGCAAACCGTTGTGTGTAAATCATGGGGACCACCATGCACGTGCTCTTGATGGAATGTAAGCCCAAGGTGCCAGTTACTGTGTCACAATCATGGGAGGCTCTACGGTCAATCATGTCACCATCGACATGCCAAAAAATCTCTTGACAATCTGAGCATCACGTTTGGGATACGATGATGCTACACTCCCTCACAAATGCTGGGAGCACCACTCGACCACGTGGCCTACATCTCAGAACCACTCAACATCCTGTCATAGTTGATGACATCTCAGGGCATGTTTCACACACGTGCCCGCACCATCATGCTCTCCCTTCCCGTGAGTGACCAGTCTCAAAGAATGACCAAATCACTGTGATACTAGACTACACATTCCACCTATAAACCCATAAAACAAAGTCTTAGTTATTGTTTTCTTCAAGATGTTCTAGTGAATTTAGTTTAATTACGAATATAAGAGAACCATAAGTATTACATGTAGAGCCAATAGAACTGTCGTGATGACTTGAACTGTGCACCACAGCCATCCGACCAAACCCATCATCACTCACTGGCCACATGTGATCCCACAATCTCGTAAAAAATCGTCATGGAGACGAAAACAGTGTTTCACAAAATGTGCATCATGTGAATGATCATCACTGATATAGAAATGATACTCTCGAATAATCACACGGGCATCGGGGATACTCGCTATCCCATCTACATGGGCCTCTGCATGTCGATAGCTAATGTAGACCATAATAGCAACCTGGTAAGGTAAGCAAGAGAGACGATTAGGACACAAAAAATCAAATAAGTAATATAGCTCAAACACAAAACAAATATTATGAAATATAACAATTACCTGCTTTGAGAAGTAATACTCAGATTGTATCTCCTGAAAAGGTGTGAAGGTGTAGTTCTCTACAAAATCAACCACAGAGATGACCGCGCACCAATCGAAAACTCTGCTAGGCATGCTCGGAACTGATGATCCTGCCACTTGGCATAATGATTGTGCCATATATAGGGGTAGATCTACTCCCTAAATGTGGCTCTGAAGTGACAACATGGTGTATGTTTGTCCACAAGCTGCAACTTCCTGGACTGCCCACACCACTCTAGAGCTGGTGTGTCACATACTCATAACATCGCCACGGCACTATCTCTTGGTCATTTGCATCAAGATCTACCATCTGTAGATGTGCAAGTGAACCACATGATGTGCAATTGCTCTCCACACAAGGCATCCTATGGAATTGGGCATCCTCCGTGCGTGCACACAAAAGAGAGTGGATGAAATCACGAGGACTATGAGGCAACTCTCTATGCCCACTAAGAGAATAGAACACATCATAAGAAATTTGGAACTCAACATGGTAGCGACAAGAACATGTGTCACGTGAGTACCTCACAAACCAAGGCTTACACCCCTCAAATGATCTTTGCCCAATTTTAAGCTCTGGATATGATGCCACAAACTGAGAATACAACTCTGTTTGGGTCATTTCAAGAAAGCAAGCACCATGCTCAATGAGCACTCCTCTTATCACTCTCTTACGCAAAGCTTTCTTGAAAAATGGCGAGGCACGATAATTTTCCTCCAAAAAACTTTCTATCAAGGCTCTAGTGGTTTCATCTAGTAGGCGATCGTGCCTAGCTACATGACCACTACTGGCCCACAAAGCACCAACCTCATTGGCATTTAAACTTTGCCGTCGTCTAATAGACCCAACTCTAAGTGCATGTGGTGCTATATGGAAGGGATGCGAGATGTGGCACTCACCTTACCCTTCATTTGGGAGCTACTTATGGCTGCCACAATAGCCTGTCGAGCAACCAAAGCGTCTACAAAGTTCCTCTTCTTGTTAACTATATAGGAACGACGAACACTTTGTAGCACCACCATGCCAGCTCTCCTCTCTCTTCGACTTCCAAGGTCAGAAAGCACCCTATAGTTGGCCCTGTTGGGCAGATCAATCAAAGCATCAAGCACGCATGCCTGTGATGAAGGCGTGAGGTCTTTGAAGATTGCATGGGCACGACGATGCGCCCCTGACTTTGATAGTTCTTTCCTTTCCACACTATGGGCGCCCAAAGGAGGGGGGGTGGGTTCTTCTTGAAGAGAAGGGGGCTCAGGAAGGGCGGGTTCATGTGGATTATCTAAACTAAGGGGTAGTGGGGGGGAAAAGGGCGGAGGGAGAGGAAGCGGAAGAGGAGGAGCAAGGCTTGGATCATCGCCAAACGGAAGATGTTGCTCATTGATGTGCTCTCCACTCTCTCTTTCTCTCATAAGCTACCCTGTTCCTCTCCTCCTCTTGAACTTTGTGGACACGGGGAAGTCGTCCTATCACGTTTTCGACTCCTACGACTTTGAGAACCCATTCTCAAGGAAGCTAAGAGAAAAAAATTATGAAGGCTCAATGATGGGATAGTACTAGAGATAAGTGTGGGGGGATAGTACTAGAGATGTGTGATTATAAAGGAAAAATAGGTTATCCACTTCAAATCTCATTGGATTTCCTATCTAAGATTGATTGGATAATTAAGATAAACATAAAGATAATTAAAGATAAACTATTATCCACTTAAAAATCAATATTATTAATAATAAATATTTACAAGTCTAAATATTTATCATTACTAGATATATAAATATATCTTTTATTTTATAATTATATAACTACATTATCTTGTATAATGTATTTTTTTTTAAATTTTAATCAATACCTGCACATAAAATATTTTCAAGAAATATTAAATTTGAAAAAATAATTTTTTAAAATTAAATAATATTAACTTTAAAAATAATATTATTTATCTAATTCCAAAATATAATCCTTTAAAATTAGTGATTTTAAATTCTTTTATATTAGTAAGTTATATATATTTTATTATTTAAAATTATTTATTTTATTTCTCTCTTTTTTTTAAATACTAAAAATATACTAAATTAACTTTTCCAAAATTATGTTTTTGAAAAAAATGGGAAGGTTGAAAGGAGGTGCCACGTGTCACATGCGTGCATCACACGTGGCATTTTCTTGACATGTGGCACTATTATGGCTGATGTGGCAATTCCATGATATGGCATGCCATGTTAGCAAGTGCGAGATGGCATGCAAAGGTGGCAAGAATATGTGGCATTAATGATGACTAGGATGATGAGCTGGGGAGTCAACTAGGTTGACCATGTTGACATGGAGGGTGGAGGTGGCAAGGTGCTTATGTGTATCCTCTCGAAGCTGATGTGGACATAAAGTGGCATGCGTATATAATATTTGTACCTACCTAAGCCTCACACATGGCATGATATCTAGGCTTTGAATTTTACCAAGCCTAAATTTCCAAACCTAACTAGGATTGGTTTTAGACTTGAAAAGGGGAGAGTGGACACAATATGGGAATTTTCACTTGGGAGGATTGAAAATGGACCTTTCCATACTCAAATTAAGCTAAATTTCTTTCATAAATTCATGGAAATAATTATATTGATCCCTAGAGTTTTTAGATTGAAAGATTTAGTATTTTATTTTCTAGAATTAAATTACAATTGATTTAATGGGCCTCTAACACTCATAACAAATTTTCCAAAGTAAATCTACAAAAATCCAACAATAGGTTTGTAATTTTACCTTAGACCCACATTCTACTAATCTTCCTCAATCTAATCATCACTAGATCCATACAAATTGAGCAATTCAAATGGTAGATGTGGTGGGAGGATAAAATACTATGTTTTTTTAACAATTCTAATGCCTTTTAAATAATATAGAAAATAGTAGAACACATCAAAAAATACTCGATAAATCAAGTTAAGCTCTATGTTATTTGAATTTGTGATATATAAAGTGGGAACATCATATGAGTAATAATGTAAAAGTTATAGGCAATTTACTCACATTTAGTGTACCTGTCCAAACCTCCGACAAGGCTTGTATACAATTTTGGTTCCCAAAGAAAAGGGGACTTGCAATTATTGGATATTCGATCAGATTATAGTTTTAGGTGCCCAAATTTGCATATGATGTTTCATTAGAAGACTTTGAAGTGAAACTCCTTGGCTAACTAGGAGATATTGGCTATTCTTTGAAACAATGCCTGTTTTTTGGCTAAACCCAAGGGCGCCCACTAAACGAAACTAGATAACCTCATCTTGCAACCACCCTAGGCAAGGCTATCACTCCAGACCTATCTACTTCCCTCTCCTTCCTAGCCAAGTATTGCTTCTTCAACTTCTTTCTCCATTGCTCAGTTGCTACCCTCACAACTTCAACAAAGGTTCTTGGATCTTTCAACTCCACCTTCTCTTTGATTTTGTCATGCAATACTTCAACAAACTTATTCTTCTTCAGAAAGTTTGGAGGTACACAATTTTCCTCAAGGCTCTTAGGATCCTTCTCCAAATGGCTTCAAACCTTCCCACAAAGGCTGGTATATCCTCATCCTCTCTATGGCTCAACTTGCTAAGCTCCCTCAATAGACCTTCAGGTATTTCTGGCTTCCCATACCTACCTCTCAAGACTTCCTTCAATATGTCCCAGCTTCCTCTCTTAGCATCTGTGGCTTCATCCTCAAACCACTCCCTGGCTGCATCTTCTAACAACAAGCCCACCATCCTTATCTTAAAGGCATCATCATCCATGTTATTCTTCAAAGCCACCAATTCAATCTTCCTCAGGAACTGAGTAACATCTTCTATTTTCTCACCTCTGAACACATCGTATCTAAAAATTGTCATTAGCCTTGAGTTGATCAACAAGTGCACTCCAACATGCTGATCACAGCCCTTAGCAAAACCTTCTTAATCCTCTGTGGAGGTACCAAAGCATGTGTTGTCTTTGGGTGACGACCTCTATAATACCACCAATAGACACACAAGAAGAAAACACAAAAGGATCAAAATTTGGGGAAACTGAGATCCCAGCCCCAAGGGCACCAATCAAACCTACACTTGTCCCCATCCCTCTAGCTGACACCTCCGAATACCTATACACACTCCAAACCTACCAATCTGATGCATCTATCCTCCCAGGTCATCTTTGACCTCCAAAACCTCTCATCTTACACCTATATAACCCAACTGACCTATATAGCCCAACTGACCTCCTTTGGCATCCAACTAACCAAAATAACATCAAGTTCTTATTGTGACCTCCTTTGGCATCCAACTAACCAAAATAACATCAAGTTCTTATTGTGACCTGAGTCGAAAGCCTGCTCCACTGATTCCAGTCAGAAACATGTCCACTTGACTCCTAGAATGTCCTCCAACATCAACAAACTTCATGACCTTGCTTCAGAGCTTCACTAAACCTAACATCACTCCTTTGCTGACTCCTTGCTGGTGATCCACATCTAACCTAGCTATTGACATCTGATTAGGCTGACTCAGAACCTCCTCAAAACTGCCTCAAAAATCTTCCTCCAATGTCCTCTGACACCTCTGTACTCTCAAACACCTCAGAACTCATGAAGACCCAACATGACAAACCCACAGAACTGCCTGCTGACTCCTGAACCACCCTAAAGCCCAAATTCAAACCTGTTGACTGCTAACAATCCTCTAACTCTTAGACCAAATACAAAAACACTTCCTTCCAGCCTAGAAAGACTAGATCTCACCTTCTTCACACACAACTGATAAGATATGATGTTTAACTGACTAAATCTGACTCTATAGTCTCTCTCATTTGATTCTGATTGGCTTAGTTCTAACACACCAACAACCTATAGATTTACACTCGCAAGTGTTCCTCTCTCATTTGATTCTGACTTAGTTCTAACACACCAACAACCTTTAGATTTACACTCGCAAGGGTTCCTCTCTCATAATCTCAATCAAGACAACACAAGTAAGCCACCATGGCACAAAATGTCATCAATTCACATGAAACTCAAACTCCACACACTCTATGCTTCATTAAAACAAAACCAAGCAGTCTCAACATCCGTGAGACTTGGGGCTTCAAGAAAATAAAAACCATCAGGGTCTTCCACAAGTAGACGTCATCAAGAGCTCTTCAGAGCAACATCTTCATCCCACGACTAAAAACTTCATAGAAATCAACATTCAACTAACCCTCAGCAGCAGCTACTACAGCTGAGGAGTTCTGGTCTAGACCAAGTCTTTAACAAAGGTGCTCCATAGAGAACCTAAGGGACACGCCTCCTAGCTAATTCTCTGGACTCCAACCCTCCCTCTGCTCTAATCCAACTAGACCTCTCACACTAAACTGTTCCCTGTAACCTTCAACATCTGCAAGTTCTCCAGCCTGCAACCTTCAACAAAAATAAACAAACTTGCAGGACCTCTCCACTGCAATCATTCGAATCCTCTCTCGTGTAGGTCACACACTCTTGCATAATGTTGAAACCTTCCCCCAAATTGTCCTTCTTTGACCCCATCACCACCTTTGATTCTTCTAGAAAGTAGTGTAGCCCACTTCTTTACGATCGCCTACATTCTTTCTTTTTTCCAGAAAGTAGCGTAGCCGAGTTCTTAAGATTGCCCACATTATTTCTTTTTCGTTCACGCACTTGCACAAATCCTCTTGGTTGCCACGTGTCTAGCCACTTGGATTCATCACACACTATCATATATACATTGCATTTATCTACACATCATGTTTAGGATGGACTCATGATTCTCCTCACAACGGCCTCCATCTTGACCTCTAAATGATGATGTCCCTCTATCTCTACCTGTACCTAAGTAGAAGGCATGCTCATTTGAATTTCCATAGGATGAACATACCCCAATATTCATCTCCTCTTGGATGAGAAGAGCAATAAATTCCTAAAAATCACGAAAGCTCTCTCGAAATCCAATGGAGATCTGAAACTAGATGTATTCTTTGCCAAGAAAATTCAAGGTCACAGGAACACCATATCATCATCTAACTGGAGATCCAATGGAAGCAAGGGCATATGTAATCCCTTTAACCTTCAATAAGTAATCATTTATACTGAGCTTTCTTTGGTCACATTATGCAGCTCTTGCTTTAGTTGCATCTTCCAATCTTGGGTGTTTGTGATGTACATCTTCACTGGGATTTTTTATTCTGCATGGTTTGGCTCTAGGGGTAGCCTCCTTACCCCCAAGTTTGGCTCTAGGGGTAGCCTCCTTACCCCCAAGTTTATGAAGACCAATTTATTTATAGGAAAATGATATTAGGAGTTCATCACAAGTGATAAAAAAGAAGCCAGTGTCGAAGAAAATTTGACCCCTCAGCAAGTAGGCATATAAAGCATGGCACAAAAAGCCAAAAATATGCTATATTGGTTTTCTATCCGTGTGATGAATGAACTATGATTGTGCATATATACGATGCACAAATGCTTAACGTGGCTTAGGAAACCCTCCCCCTCTCTTTCAATGTATGACCAGGGGCATTTTGAGTGTCCTCCTCCTCCACCTCCACCTCCTCCTCGTCCTTCTCTCCTTTTCTTCCTCCTCCACCTCCTCCACCTCCTCCTCGTCCTCCTCTCCTTTTCTTCCTCCTCCTCCTCCTCCTTTTCCTCTTTCATTTCTTATGCATTTTCCTTCCTCTACCCCTGCCCATTTTTCTTCCTCTTGATCTTGTTTCTCAAGACCTTCTTGAATGCTCACCAATGCTAAAGTTTCTAAGGGGATTTTCCTCCTCTTCTTCATCCTCTAGCTCAAACAAGTCCATTGGCTCTGATATGTAAGCAATGGTAATACTTTATCACCTGATGTTGATGCACTTTTGGTGGCATACTTAGAAGTAGGATGAAGGTTGCTTCCCATAAGAGAAACTTAACCCCCACATCCTTAATCTTTTGGCCTCTAGGAATTGTCTCTCTATCTCACATTAGTTGTCTAAGTCAAAATGTTGTAAAATATCTCAAGTGCTTTTCCAAAGGTAGTATCATTGCCATAAGGATGAATTCGAAGTTAAATGGAACCCTAATCATCAAAATGAACAAATTGTGGGCTAAAACAAGTGTGATCATGTATTCAATCAGTTTAGACACCGCATGGCTATTCCTCTTAGTCATCCTAACCACATAGATCCTTTGCACAAAGATCTATATGCCATATAAAAACAATTCTATGGACTCACGTGACATCATTCAACATCCATTTTGGATTGACCAAGATAATTCTAAAGTTTCCAAAACTAATTGAATATTGAGTTCATAATTGAATCAAACTCTCGTAGACTAAATATAATGGCAACATCATCCTTTAGCCTTCTATACTGAATATAATGGCAACCAACATCATCCTTTAGCCTTCTATACTGAATATAATGGCAACCAACATTATCCTTTAGCCTTCTTTAGTTGCCTATAATCCAAACCCATACATAGGGTTGTCAAGAGATATGGTATGAACTTACCCCACTGAGTCAATGTGCAAGCATTGCACTACACTTCAGGATATCACCTTTAGGCATGCCTTCTTTTACCTTTCATTCTACTTCAAGAATACTATCAAAATAATTCTCACTAGACATATTCCTACATAACCATATTGTCTTTGTTATGTGCATATTGGTACCTCTAAAAACATGCTACAAAGACATGAAGTAAGATAAACTTTTTGTTCTACTCCAAGAACATCATTCTCAGATATATTCCTACATAACCATATTGTCCTTGTTTTGTGCATATCGGCACCTCTAAAACATGCTACGAAGACATGATGTTGGATAAACCATGTTAGCTTGAGCCTCTTAGAAATCCTTTCAGCCGTCATGGATTTTTGAATATCCAAGACTATCTTAGATTTGAATGAGGCTAGCATACCCTTGTCGGCAATTTCCAATCAATAAGAGAAGCAAGACCTAGAATAAGAAAACTTTCAAGTCTACCATATGCTTGGGAATCCGGAGGAATAATGTATTTTGCATTATACAAAAGTAAACCTTTGTTTATAAAGAGAGAAAAGGCCTGGTCTGGAAACAAGAAATTTCCAAACACAGCATAGATGGCTTTGAATGTCTTAGTGAAGGATTCCACTGGTTGCTACCACTCAATGCTTGATGATGGGTACACATTTGAAATCACGTCAACAACACCACACGAGAAGGCAAATATAAGTGAAAATAGGCATAAAATATAAGTAAAACAAACATAAAATATTAAAAAAAATTTGGACTCAAAAAGGGCCTCTAAGAAGATCCATGTCATTACCTTTCTAGAAAAAAAAGGGGCTAAAACAATGAAAGAAATGCGTTTTTTTTTAAAACTCTCTAAAAGCCATCAAAGTGGCCCACTAGTGTTAAGTAGAGATCATCGTCCATAATAGGATCTACATAAATTATACTTGGTCACGAGAGTTTGTGTTTGACCATGTTTTAAATAAAAAGCTTTAATCAATTGCGACTGTTGACCTGCCCAACCTCTTAGAATTCATTTGCAAGTTGTAACCTTGCCTTGAACCCTATTAATATCTTTTTTCATATATATTGGCACTTAATTGAACCGTCGTGTCTGTTTGCTATTCCTAATTCTAAAAATTGCTCTAATCATAGTAATTAAAGTTAATAGTTATGGAAACCTAGTCTAGTGCAAGGGGTAATGATATAAGAAACCTGGTTTTTCATTTTCTACTGAACAGTAGCGCTAGCCATTGTTGCTACAATGGTGCTGATCTCTGTACAGAGAACTATATACATGTCAAAAACTTGCGAGAAGCCGCTTGCAAATGTCAATCAAAGAGCCAGAGATGTGCAACATGAGATTTCCCCGGGTCGTGGAAGGCTTTGGAAGCGCCGGCTTTTGATTGATCATGACGAGCTTCATTTGTTGACTGATGGGCTCCTGCGTCGATCTTATCTGAATCTTCTGCAGCAGGCACAGTAACAGACCCTCGTCTTAGAAGGGTTCTGCCATGCGCGCTCTGTGTGTCGCGTGCGAGCTCCCTTTGTGAAGAGCTCCCTTCTGGCATTGACACACCACCTGAATCTTCAACAAGAATGAAAGAACCTCTTCTCAGAAGGTTTCTATCAGTGTTCTGATCACTCTCTGCAAATAATTCCACTGAAGCTGGTTCTCGTGTGGTACCCGATTCATGCGCCGGCACACTAAACGACCCTCTCCTCATAAGAACTCTACCACCAGCGACAACATGACTCTTCGCAAAATCAGATGTAGCAGCTTCCTCCTGCCGCTCTGCAACGGCGGCCCCTTCAAGCGCCTCATCTGCGCCTTGGGGTATAAGGAAAGACCCTCTTCTCTGAAAGATCCTGGCATCGCCTTCGAATTCATCTTCTATAACGATGAAAGAATCGCTTCTCCAAAGATAGCTCTTATGGCTCTCCTGTTGATCAGACTCAGCTTCTGCGGCTGCTGCTATGTTCTCTCTTGTAGAGTGATCATCCTTTGGACTAGACGCAGCATGCGCCAAGCGTGTAGTATTGGTGGAGACGGCATGCTTGTGTAGGGTAACTGCGACAGAAGGATCCCCCTGCAATATGATCCTAGCATCCACATTTGAAACAGGTTCTTCATTTTGAGTTGCCTCCGCTAGTAACAGCAGTCTTCCAGCCTCGTCTTCCTGATCACCGGACACTGCAGGAGGTTGTGCCGGCGGAGCAGGAGCCGCCGCTCCTTTCCGATGAGATTTCGCCTTCTGTTTCGACTTATACTGCGCCTGCGCTTGTGTTGTAACAGCAGTGCCTTTCAGAATACTTCTGGCAAGCCCGTCCGCTTTGGGAGCAGCTATAGCATTGCCTTCTGAGTTAGACTTACGTTGCCCCGCCACAGGAGAACGCGGCGCTGCCTCTCTCCGGCGAGCTCTAGCATGACCTTCTGCACTTGGAAGAGGACGTCCAGCATTATCTGCACTAGACTCTGCAGGATCGTCCTCTGTCGGAGCCCGCCAGTTTGCCTCTTCTCGTGTTAGACCAGCGTCCCCTTCAAGAGCAGTTCTCGGCACTGGCGGCTTTCCTTTCACTATCACCGGGCGATCAACTTCCGTTTGCATTTCAGGTGAATCAGCTTCATCTGAGCTATCGTCTGGTTCTTCAAATTCTATCATATGAACTGCTTTCTGCTTTGGAGCATGTCGTTTCCGGCGCTTCCGCCGCTGATCTTCCAGCCATGCCTCCCCCCTGTAGTGAGGCCCCGTCTTGCGCTTCAGCACCGTCTCTAGTGGAGGCAGCTTGTGGTGAACTTGTTGACAATGTTGAAGCTCACGCCGCCTGGCCAACTTGGTTCTCCACAACCATGCAAGCAGCTCCACAGGAGGCGCTGTGAGCTTCAGGCAGCGAGTACTTCTCGACTCACTGGTGCTCTCTTTCCAGTACATCCAGCAAGCAATGGGAAGGAAGATGTCGATCATCTGCTTCGACCTCTTCTTCCAGCGCCGCCTGCCGAGGACCAACAAAACGAAGAGGAAGAGGATGATGGCAGCAAGCGAGAAGATAGCCGCGACGGTGGTTTTGCGGCCGAGGCGCGCCAACGGATTGCTGGACCGGGAAGTGGACATCGAGGAAGACGGTGGCGGAGAGGGTGGCGAGAGTATGCCGAAGCCGCTCCTGAACCACCATGAGTAGATGGTGTGGAGTTCTGCTCTGGTGCCGGTGGCGGAGGTAAAGCCGACGTACATTAAGTCGTGCATGTTGGGAGAGAGGTCAAGAGCCATGGCGATGACAGGGAGGGAGGGCTTATTGGAGGGGAAGTAAGCCAAGTAAACCCAGAGGTACTTATTAACACCGTCGTAATCAATCCAGCAAGCGATTTTAGCGCCGGCGTTGAGGATGATACCGAGGGAGGAGAGGTCGTTGGTTTTGATCGAGCGGAGGGAATTGACGTCGACGCCGACATGGTTGCCGTTGGGGTCATCGAAGGGGAGGTTTTTGTGCGTATCGAACTCGACGGCGAAGACTTTGTTGGAGGCTCGGCCGTTGGTGGTGGAGTTAAACATGCCGAGGTAGCCGCCGGAAGAGACCTGGAGGTCGTCTCCTTTGAAGAGATTAGGGCAAATCAGGAAGGCCATGCCGTCGCCGAAGTACTCACGGCTCATGTCGGTGTTCATGGAGAAGACGAAGGAGGTGTTGAAGGAGGTCAAGGTGTTGGCAGTGCTATTCTGCATGCGGATCATCTTCTTGTAGAGCGCCCTACCCACCGTCGTCGTTACGTAACGGTTCATCTCGAGCACCCCCGTCGCCATGTTTACTGTCGTGTTCCTGAACACCGACACCGTTGCCACCCATGATGCGTAGTCTGAGGCGTAGAAATACAAGCCCCCGCTTGGAACCGCAAGAAGCACCACGAGGAGACACAGATATTGACATAGGTGGCGCTGTTGCACCATGGCCAATGCCGATAACGTTTCTGCCGCCCTCCCATATCTTGCTTCCCCCTTCACAACACCATGCAAGCTCCTAAGAGACACAAGCAGCTCCTCTGGGTGGTTATAAGTTTTATGCCTTTTGATGCCTTGCCTTCACACATAAATGAAAAATGCATCTTAATAATGTTTCTATTATTATTTGGGGGGTGGGGACAATAGCCCACCGTTACAACTCTAGGCTATTGTCTAGGACAACAGTTCCAACGAAAGGTGGAATAAAGAGTGTGTTGGGCAGCATTTCGAATCACCAAGTTAAGTGAAGATTTGGCACCTATGTATGTCAAGATCTTGTCCCAAAACGTATTATATGGCTTTGTCACTTCATTGAACACTCAAGTGTGTAATCCTTGTTTGTTTTATGAAGAGGTTAGTGCTATGCTCATGGAGGATGAGATTATAAAGGATGTATGATCAATCAACAAAGTAATTATGTCCATATCTATATCTTGAACACGTACCCATAATGGTTTGACGATATCCTTATGGTGATTCCCACTCCAATACTATGTGCTAGCAACCTACTATGACTTCCTTAATGATGTATTTCATGGATGTATTATGAGATGAAGCATTATATTAGTAAAAGTCCACTTATGTGCCGTAGATGCCCAAATATAGTGTGAACACTTATGGCCTTGTATAGTCAATTGCTCTCACAAACTCATAACTAACTAAATGAGTCGATTATGGCTTGTTTTCTCATTAGCGTACTACAGTGCCTTTTCATGACACTTATTACTACTCTCATATGTGGTGAAGAGCATCTAGTTAACCCAAAATGGGTTTAATATCCCCCTCCATGATGCATATTCTATCCTCAAAATCTTTTTATGGCCTAAAAGCTTAACCTTCAAGTCTGTACAGATTAAGGAATTTTTGGAGCCTTTCTTTTGAAGTATGCATATGGCATCCAAAAGCCTATATCTACCATGTCTTCAAATGTTGTCTCTACTTATAAGCTAGTAAGCATCAAAGATGAATCTGGTCATAGAGCATCATGACCACCTCTCTTTGGGACCTTGATTCATGCTAATGCATATAAGCGATGATAGCAGTAGAGCATCACGACCACCTCTATGGGACCTCAATTCATATATCGAGAGAAGAATGTTGGGGTCAAAGGTCTCACAATGTTCTTTCAGGTGGTCAATGAGCACAATAGTCATCTTCATTGGCTATGAGTTGGACTTTCTCCTTGGTCACATTATCAAATCAAAGTTTACATCAATCTTTGTCCTGACACATTAACATCTACACCTTGTGATTTTGGCATAGTCATTGGCAGACTTGCATCTATCTTCATTATTTGTGTGGGTGATGTGCATAGCTTCTATAAGTGGCAAATAATATTGAAAAAGCATTTGCTTAATGCTCCACTCTCGTGTTGTTACTGCAATGGATGTACTCTATTTTGTAAGGCCCTCTATATATGTAGTAGCTATTGTGGTTGAGCACCCACATCTTCACTTCCCAGTTTAGACACTGGATGGTGGCCAAATGTGACCAGATGGTTAGGAGATGGCTTATGTAGACTTAGAACTTTGCCAGGTAGGATACATGCTTGTGCGGGCTATGTAACTACATAAGCATTGTTGGCAAATCACAGGTTCAACCATGGAGCTATGGAGGATAAAATCTCTCCATGGTTGAGGAGGAAGAAGAAGAGAGAAAAGAGAGAGAAAGTTGGGCACAACACAAGGTGATTGTATTATGAATGATATGAGAGATGATATGAATGAACCACCAAGTACAATAGCCTTTTCTAGGCATCAAACCCTATCTTTTAACTCTAAATAAGAGGTTGTTCACACCTAGAGTGTTCACACCAAGTTGGCTATAAACCTAATGCCCGGATGCCTGTATCCCCAATGTCACATGATATTTTGGTGTATTTCTAATACCCTCCCTCAAAAAATATCCATGGCTACTATGACATCAATGCTAGCTCTAATTACAAAGCTATTTCTGATGTTCATCCAAATGCCCATAGGTCTTACTCATGGTTTTTTACAATGACAGTCAATGATGACAAATGCTAGACATCTACTTATGATTACATTTCACTTAGGATAGAGGGGTGACCATAGGTGGGCTGCCTTGGTTGGTTTAGGAAGCCACCTATGCATTTTATAACATCAAGGCTATGTAACAAACCCAAAAAGTCCAAAAGATTCAGATTTTGGGGGACGACCCGGTCAGAGAACCCATGACTCAACATAAAATAGGAATTAGAAATAAAGGGAGAGTCCCCCCTTGATGACCAACATGCTGATGAAGATCTTCTTGATGTAGTTCTTCGTAATGTCGATGTTGCTCTTGATCTTCTTCATGTCGATGTGGATCTTGATGTTGATGTATCCCTTGGTCTTTTTCATCCTTGATTTCATTGTGTGTAATGAAATCCATGTAGGCAAAGATGGATCATATTCTCAATGTATTCAAAAATCCTGACATGATGATGATACATGTCCCTTCCAAATGATAATGTTCTGAAACTGTATAAGGAGGTCTTAGCCTTATCAATGTCTGGTGTCTTGCCCTTTTACAAATGATTTATGATCATAATAGATGTGGTACATGAAGTATATAAGCTCAAAAATCCCATTATCCCAAACAATGTTGATACAGATTTATACCTGATTTTGGATTAACAAATTGACCACTCAAATCAAGGGCAAATCTGATTTTATGCTTTACAGAGGTTTAGAAACACTTTAATGTGAGATATAAATCATTAATGGCCGTAAAAACCTCATATGATTAGCACTAATCAAGGTATTAGTGAAAGCAATTTTTTGTATTTAGGCAAAAAATACCCTCATTTGGAGAGCACGTCGAAGGGCAAAATCAAAGGGCTTTCTTGATATGAACCTAAAGTAATAGCAAGTCCGCAAAATGGTATGATTGAACCCTCAATGTTCCAAGAACATAAGGATTAGTGCCAATTAATCACTGATTAAAAGAGGGAATTTAATGTTTGTAGTGCAAAAGAACAGGCAACTTGGAGCTTTCAAGAAGCCCTTTCACAAATCTTCTTCAAGAAAACTTCAAGGGGCACTAATAACAATATATCTAGTTGTGTTTAAAGCCCACAATGATGAGATTAACCAAAGTATGCATACCTTCATCTCTCTTTGACCAAAATGACTATTAGAGGCAAGCCTAGTGCTATAGCAACTTGTATAATGATTCTTTTCAAAATATGAAGCTATAGGTAGATTTACAACACCCAAAAACCCTTGGGGCAACATGGATTTGCGTCGAATTGAACCACCCACCTTAGTTATGCTTAATCTACCTTTCTAATCACCATGATCAATCCCATAGTTGGATTCTCAACAATTTCCATAGCTAGTATTTGGCCTCATTCTCGACTCGCTACCAGGATGGACTTTCCCATAGGCTTGAGAGAGATATATAGTAGCCCCTTTGACTGGTCATATGTTGGGTTTCTCCATTGATGATTCATGAACCATCACATATTGAGGATTATTTTGCATTTGCATAGATTTCTTTAATTTCCACAAACAACAGCAACTCCTCTTTGATAAGTTTCCCGAATCCAAGTATTTAATAAAATGTTATTTTTTTCTAGACTTTTGCTTCCTCCAGTCTATATGATTTGGTCACATGGCCAAGCTTGGTATAGTAGAAACACTTTGCCTTTGATTTCTTATTCTTCTCAGAAGCATTAGGGTTATTAAAGCCTTCTTTGTATTTGCAGAGAATGTAGCATCACTACGTGGTATCACTACCTCTCCTCCTCCACTATCATTGTGCCAAACTCCTCAAAAGTAAGAGGCAGGTCCCGCAGTTGCATTTTAGTGAGGTCACCAAACTATCATATCATACTTCTAAGCCAACACTTTGATGTGTTCCAGTTCTTCATTGGTCTTGATGATCTCCACCATTGCCATGTGATTTTTTAGATTCTTTATTTGCGATATAAACTTCTCTTCCACTTCTACTTCAAGATGCTTTTATGTACTACAAGCTAATTCTCAAGGTTTTATATCCTTGACTCATACTAGTTCTTAAAAACTTGCCATGCTTAGAAGCTATGGTAGTACACTAAATTAGGCTCAACATAAGTATTTGATATCGTGCTTTAGAAGCTCTCTTTCTCTTATAAAAATTCTTGACCACAATAAACTCAATGATGACAAAGGCTGATAAACTATACATATAGTTTCTAGGCTCGGTATGGATATAGATTTTTATGGATATAGATTAGCATGGAAGTAGGGTCAGCCATGTTGGCCAACCCATGACTTGGTCCAAACTGACCATATTAGAGCCTAAGATTTAATACCATGTAAGAAAATACAATAGTGGATTCAAAATCTTTATAATACAAAGAATTTAATTACAGAAAGAGTTGGAGAGTAAACAATATTACTGCTTGCATTATTGCTTGTAAACTTTGATTATATCCATCCACTTGTGTGCTCTGGTGGATAAGGAGCTTTGAATGGAGATCTAGATAGACTCTGGGATGGAAGACGTCTTGCTCTTACAAGAGTGCTTGAATGGCCATCTAGATAAAGAATGTATTGCTTTTATAAAAGTGGTTAAACACAATGAACTTGATGATTAACAAAAGTTGCTAAACTATATATATATAGTACATGCCCAGGGTTGGCATGGATGTAGGTCGGCATGGACATAGGTCATCCATATTGGCAAACCCATGACTTGGTTGGCATGGACATAGGTCATCCATATTGGCCAACCCATGACTTGGTTGGCATGGACGTAGGTTGGCCATGCTATTCAACCCACTACTTGGTCCAAAATAGCCAACTAAGTATATCATTCTATTGGGACCATATTAGAGAACAATTGGATCTTTAGGTACTTTGCGTACGACCATTTGAGATAGTTTGGACCCTTAAGTAGGCCTTGCAACTTGAGAACAATGCGTCCTTCATTTGTTGGATTGTTCAACTAATGTGATTACATAGCCTGCACATGCATGCTTGTTAGAAATACACCAAAATATCACGTGACATTGGGGATACAGGCATCCGGTCATTAGGTTCATAGCCAACTTGGTGTAGGTGTGAACAACCTCTTATCTAGATTTAAAAGATAGGGTTTGATGCCTATAAAAGGGTATTGTACTTTGGTGGTTCATTTATATCATCTCTCATATCATTCATAATACAATCACCTTGTGTTGGGCACAACTTGCTCTCTCTTTTGTATGTTCTTCTTCCTCCTCAACCATGGAAAGATTTCATCCTCCATAGCTCCATGGTTGGACCTGTGATTGTCAACATGGTATCAGAGCCATGATTCTCAGTGATTCATGCTTAATCCTTGCTCATCATTACATTCTCTAATCATGATTAGTGAGTAATTACCCATTTTATCATCTTTCACCATTTATTCTCATTTAGGTCATCTCTCTCTTCTACCCCCTGCCTTTGCAGCCTTGAATGCTCCTCCTACACCCAACCAAATCAAACTCTTCAAGTTGGAGCTTCACAACAGCTTCTAGGCATAGCCCATATTTGATTCAATTCAGCTCAATTGTGCGCAAAAATGCTAGCAGCATACAATTTCAAAACGTAGCAAATCTGGAGTATTTTGACGAATTTGCCTTTGCCATTTTGAATTGGTACAATTCCTCTTAGTCGTACTTACTATATTGTGTAATAAATAAGCTCACAAAGTTTGAGGGCTTTTGCTCTACAAGAGCAACCATTAATAAAATGCAGGTTGTTTTGGGACCACACCAAGAACTGTAAGAGAGAGAGAGAGAGAGAGAGAGAGAGAGAGAGAGAGAGAAAGACAAAGAGAGATTGCACACTCAACAATAGCTCTATTACAATATGTTGTAAACCATACAATGATATAGGCCTTCTAGCGTTATCCCACTTTATACATCATCATGGCATGTGGCACTCCCTTTTCCACATTCTTTTATAAGGATCTCAACATTCACACCATAAAATATTATCTTGCACCTCTAAGGTGCGTTCACACAAACTACAATGTGTTCTAACACTACACGATTTAACATTGCACCTTTCAACACCCCTCCTCAATGTAAAATTAGGTGTTCATAATCTCTCTAATAAACTAGACCACTCACCTCTCACCCCCAACCAATTTGGCATTGCCAATCTCAACACTTTCCCTCAATACAAATTGGAGTGTTCAACAAGTGTGTGTGCATGTGCCTAGCCAAGCTAGACATGAAGTCCATTTTGAGCCCGCTTGCTCATAGCGGAACCACTGAGTCCAATTTGAACATAAATGTTCAGGTGGAAACCAACCCATGAAGTGCGACACGTATGCATGCACAACTCAACACACACCACATTTACAAACCATTTTGATCACCTACAAGCTCGGGCACGGAACCCTCATAAATCTAGGTGAGACAAAATATAAGAATTTTGGCCGAAGCTAGGCAGGAAACCTAAGTGAGGAATAAACCACGGCTTTTTTCAGTGAAGCCAATATTTGCTTGGTATTTTAAGGCGACATAACTTTTATGTTCTTCTTGTGGCCACAACTGACCAGGGGATCCATGTGTGAACACCTTCTTGTTTTGGGTGTATGTGAATCCACACCTTAACTTTGTTAAGGGTTAAAGTTGATTTTTTCATTTAGGCAAGAAAAAAAACATTTTTTTGCTCACTGACGGGGTCCACTTATCAGCACTTTTCCATAGTTGCATGTTGCCGCTACACACCAGGATTACAATTACCCCTCTGGTCATCTTCCTTATCATGTTGTCTGTTGCACAGCTTTTCTACACCATAGCCAAAGATTCATGGAAACCTGATCAAGCTCGCCATAGCTACTACTCATAAGATTTTATGGCATCCTTGCCTTTTTCGCTTGCACTCACACTCTGCTACCCTCAAATCTCATGTGCTCTAATTATGTGCCATTTGCCATAGCTCCTATGCTACTTCTTGTTGATGTCGACTCTCAACTAAGCACTGGTTGTTGTGATGTTCCCTTTCCAAAAC